>NW_005842016.1:2303357-2304242 GCF_000455745.1 Alligator sinensis
CTGCTTGGTTCAGGGGGCTGGACCCGAAGATCTTCCAAGGTCGCTCCTGGCCTTACAATCTATGAATCTATACCAGAACATGATGGACACCTGCATCACTCAGTACAGCAATGAGAGAACTCTGATGCCCCATGTCTGAAAGCACACAGCCGTCACAGATGATCTCAGCAGCAGCCCAGGAGATGAATCAAGTCAAGAACACCCAGGCTGTCCTCAAGAGTTTAGATACAGACCAAGTGTCACAGATCAAGTGGCTGAATTCCTTTGCCTGCCCCCTGTCCACAGCATCCTGGACACCCATATTCCTCTGGGCCAGCATTTAAGAGTCAGTGGGCACTTCAAAAGCTTCCTGTCAGAGCTAAGATACCTGCCACTTAGTCCTAGGGACCCAGCACATAAGAACCCCAATTCATGTCTGCAAATGGTAAGTGTCAGCCCACCACTAGATTAGGGTATGGAAAGGACAGGGAATGCCAGGATGTGGAATAGGAAGTGGAATGCTCCCCGTGGAACTCCATGGTATTTTTTCTTGCCTGAATATTGTCCCATTTCCCCCCAGTCCCTCATACAATTACATTGTGGGTGTGATTTGGAATCCCAAGCCCTCATTTAGAGGTTGCCCCACTGGTCTCTCCCCCCTGCCCCCATGCACTTGACTTGCACACTGAAGGTTGTACCATTTCAGTTAAATCAGGTGATTAATACCCCGCCCCATGGCTTTATGTGCCTGTTTTCAGAAGAATCATTATGCCATCATTCATAGATTCATAGATGTTAGGGTCGGAAGGGTCCTCAATAGATCATCGAGTCCGACCCCCTGCATAGGCAGGAAAGAGCGCTGGGTTCAGATGACCCCAGCTAGATGCTTATCTAACCTCCTCTTGA
>NW_005842016.1:2304597-2371258 GCF_000455745.1 Alligator sinensis
GTCACACTGCCGACTCATGTTCATCTTGGAGTCCACTAGGACTCCAAGATCCCTTTCCACTTCCGTGCCACCCAGCAGGTCATTCCCTAGGCTGTAGGTGTGCTGGACCTTTTTCCTCCCTAAGTGCAGCACTTTGCATTTCTCCTTGCTGAACTGCATTCTATTGTTTTCTGCCCACTTGTCCAACCTGTCCAGGTCTGCTTGCAGCTGTTCCCTGCCCTCTGGTGTGTCCACTTCTCCCCATAGCTTTGTGTCATCTGCAAACTTGGACAGAGTACATTTCACTCCCTCGTCCAAGTCGCTGATGAAGACATTAAAGAGTATTGGTCCAAGGACCGAGCCCTGCGGGACCCCACTGCCCACACCCTTCCAGGTCGAAGCCGACCCATCCACCACGACTCTCTGGGTGCGACCCTCCAGCCAATTCGCCACCCACCGGACTGTGTAGTCCAAGTCACAGCCTCTTAACTTGTTCACCAGTATGGGGTGGGATACCATATCGAAGGCCTTCCTGAAGTCTAAACTTCACTTCCAGGCCTTGAGATAAGACACTGGGCATCACATCAAGGAATATGATGGCTTGCCCAATCCCCGCTCTGGCCCTTCTTTCCCAGGGCTAAGTGATTTCTAATCACTTGTTCAACACTGCTGAGGAAATCAGTGGTTTTCTCACCTGAGCACAATGCATCACCCCATGACTTTACTTCACCCTTTGCTTACTACTCTATCCCTTCACTATATCCCCCCACTCCCACTCCAGGGATGGATAGAGTCCTAACTTCTGGCCACACTACTGCTCAACAGGCCTTCTGGTGGCAAGTCACAGTTGGCCAGGTCAGAGATGGCATTAAGCCTTGAACTGTGAGTGCTCTGAAACTGTTCTAAATTGAACATCACCTAACATTCTCAGATTTAGAATAGTTTAAAGGTAACGTGTAAAATAATCCTTAGTTGCAAGGAGTTATTAGTTGAATTTTATTGAGGATTAGTAAATTGTTAATTTTGTAGAGTAACAAACAAAATGAGGCACAGATGCATTCAGGGTGATGAAGGGTGGGACAGATAGTTGAAAAAGAATACAAACTTAATTGACTAAATCCAAAGAATCTGTGTCATCTTATACTTAGGAAAACCAACTTGGAATTCATGAAGGATAAGAAACAGGGAGGGAGCACTCAGGTGAATTACAGTGAAGATTAACATGAACAGATTTACTGAGTAAAAGGTTACACACAAATAGACAACCAGGCAATGAAAAAAAAATCAATGCCAGAAATCTAAGCTCCAAGATTGGAAGGGTGGGGGGTGTTGAATGCTTAGTAGTAAACAACAATATTGACATAATAGGTATCTCATAAACATGGTGTAATGAGAAAAATCAATGGGATGCTGCAATACCATAATATAAACCATACAGGATTGATATAATATATTGGTGAGGGAGTGGCATTAATTAAAAAAGACTGCATTGATTCAAAAAGAGTAGATTTTCAACTGATACGTACCACAGAATCTCTGCGGATAGGAATTCTCTGTTTCAATGAATAAATAAATAAAAATTATGTGGAAATATACTATTGACCCCCCATACCAGGAAGGTAGCAGTGAGCTGGAAATGCTAAGGGAGCTGAGAGAGACTGCAAAAGCAGAGAACACACTAATAATGGGTGACTTATTCACAAAAAAAGGTTCATTCTAACCTCTGGCCAGGATTCAGACATCAAATATATTGACATTATAAAAGATTGCTTTCTGGAGCACTTAGTCCTGGAACCAACAAAAGCACGGGCCATTCTTGACCTAGTCCTAAGTAATAAGAAGGATTTGGTACAAAGGGTAAATATTACTGAGCCTCTCTACAATAGTGACCACTATGTAACTGAGTTTGATGACCATGTAGGAGGGAAGACAAAAAGAAAAATCCACAGTAGTAGCCTTTAACTTCAAAAGGAAAGACTATACCAAAACGATGAAGATAGTTAGATAGAAATTAAAAGGTGCCTTAAGAAGGTACACAACTTCCATGCAGCATGGGCACTGCTTAAGAACCCCATACTGGAGTAATTGCATACCAAGAATAAAATTTTAAAAATTGAAAGCAAGCCAAAAGACAGCCAGCATTGGTTAATGACAGAGTTGAAGAAACAATAAACAGAAGAAAAAATAATTCTTTCAAATGATGAAAGTCAAATCCTAAAGTTGAAAATAATAATAATAAAAAAGTACAAAATCTGGCAAATCAAATGTAAAACCATAAGACAAGTTAAGAAAGAATTTAAGAAGAAACTTGCCTGAGACATAAAAGGTAACAGTAAAAATATATTTAAGTGTATTAGAAGTTGAAGATCTCAGGGATTAAGCTGGGCTTTTTGATGATCAGAGAATAAAAGGAGGATTAAAGGATGACATGCAATTACTGAGAAACTAAACGCATTCTATGCATCTGTCTTCACTGTGGAAAATGTTAGGGAGATTCCCTCACCAGATCCACTGCTGTTTAGGGACAAGTCAGGGGATCTGACCAAAAATGAGGTTTCAGTAGATGAGGTTGTAGAGAAACTGATAAACTAAACCATAGAAAATCACCAGGAGCTAATGGCTGTAGGAGCTTCAGTTATTCTGGGCCACAGTTATGCTAAGGTATAATTAAGCTAAGACATCTCAAAGTATCTTGGGAGTCACAGGTTTCACTGACCACTAGATGACCTGAGGCAGTAAGTGAAAAGGCTAATTTAAAGTAAGAAACAATAGCTGAATAAGTTGAGGAGTAAAAGGTTAGATTTTGTTAATAAAAGAGAGATAACAAGAAGTGACCTGTACTTAGTAGAAGTAAGATGAAGATATTCAAAGTCTGTAAGTGAGTGAACTAGAAAAGCTTAAGCTCAGCAGAGAGTGAGTTCTACATACACAAACTTGGCAGCAGGAAGCTACAGTTGGCAAGGAATGAGCTTCAGGTGCTTGGATTTGGCTAAAAGACAAAGAGGGACATCTCAGCAGAAACAGAAGTGCAAATTGTTATTGGGTGGGGGAATCTATGCTATAAATGCAGGAGTTGTGAGACTCGTCATTTTGTAGCAACTTAGGTCAGGGGTGCCCAAACTTTTTATGCTAGGGACTGGCAAAGCGTGGGCCAGAAGTGACCAGCATACGTTGGGCAGGCAGGCAACCCTTTTTTATACTGAGTATAAAAGTTGCTAAGTTTTTATACTCAGTATAAAAAAGGGTTGGCTGTCTGCCTGCAGTATGCCAGCTGCCAGTCCACAGTTTTCCAGTCCACCATGTGTCGGTCCATGGTCACTTCCAGTCTGCAGCAGCCAACCCTCCTGTGGGCTGGCAATCAACACTTCATGGCCCTGTACTGGGCTGCGGCCAGAGGGGTAGGAATACCTGACTTAGGGGGTTTCTGTGCATGTAATGCATTGCTAATTATTGTCAGGGCAATTTCACTGAACTGGGCTGATTGCTGTGCAAACCCACTAGCTACTGCCCTAAAAGACAATAAACCTATCTAAGCTTTCATCACCAAAAATGAATTTGAGTAATCTTTTCTGCATTGCACTTGAGCTCCAGGAGGATGGTTGTAGGTAACTGTCTATAAGAGAACCCAGACCCCAGTATCCTGAACACCAAGAATGACATCAGGCAGGAAGCTTTTAGGGAATCCTTCCCAGCCCTAAGTGCTTCAGAACAACAATGACACATACCTTAGGTCCTGAAGGAGCTCATATGAGAAACTGCCAAACTTGTAACAGTGACATGTTGCTTTATATCTAAAAACAGGCTGGAGGGTTGCTAATGTGACTCCCACATTAAAAAAAACAAAAAAACAAAAAAAAACAAAAAACGATTAGTGAGGATATGGAAAAATGCAGGCCACTGACTCTAACTTCTATTCTTGGAAATCTGATAGAAAATAATAATTATAAAATTGTTCAGTATATGGATGAACATTAGGGCTATGTGAAACTTCAGGCGCTGATTCGATTCGGAGGAGATTTGGCCTGATTCAGTGTCTAAATCTCCAAATCCAAATTGAATAAGGGTACCAATAAAAAGGTCTGAATCAATTCAAAAAAGATGTGGAGACTGTTGATGATTTGGGCAGTCCCTGCCCACTGCAGCAGGGAGCTGAAGCTGGACTTGGAGCTGGTAAGTAGGGGGAAGTGGAGGGGAGTCTGGAGGAGGGGAGAGGGGACCATGGGAGGACCCCTGACAGACCTCATCCCCTGCCTGCTCCCCCATTGTGGACAGTTCACTAAAAACAATAGTTCATTGCTCAACAGTTAATAGAAAGGCAAACAAAATGTAAGGGATTATTAAGAAGGGAGCTGTAAACAAAATGGAAAGCATCATTATGTCCCTTATAAATCCATGGTGCAGCCACATCTTGAATACTGTACCCAGTTCTGGTCCCCACACCTCAGTGAGGATATAGAAGAACTAGAGAAGGTACAAAGAAGGGCAACAAGGGTGACAAGTTGTATGGAGGGGCTTCCATACGAGGAGAGAATAAAGAGGCTAAATTAGAAAAGAGACGTTTGAGCAGGGACTTGATAAGGGTTTAATTATTTCACTAATTACATTATTACCTGTCTCTCAGAATACAGGAACTAGGGGTCATAGAATTAAATTAGTAGGTAGTAAGTTTAAAAGTAACAAAAGGAAGTTCTATTTCATACTGTGTGTAATTGTAGGTGTGGAAGCTGACAGTTTAGCCAGATTAAAAAAGGGATTGGACAAATATATGGAGCAAAGGTGCATCAGTAGCTATTGAGCATGGGAGTTAGGGGTACAGAACTTTCTAGGCTATACATTTTGGATACTGTAAGTGGGAGAGGAACAGTGGGAAAAAAATCTTTAGGTTACCCTGCTCACTCTCTCTTTCACATCCACTTCCTGCCATGGTGTGATACAGAATGCTGGGTAAAATGGATTTATGTTCTGACTAGTAAATGGCAGTTCTCATGTTCTTATTTGTTTAATGGCAGGGTCATTGGGTTAGTAGTAGTATCAGCCTGTGCCAGAGTTCTTCCCAATGGTGACATGGGAGTAGACAAGTCCTTCCACATAGACCATAGTAAGTATGATCATCCTATTTGATTGTCTGCTTGTATTAGTAGCTCTAGTATCAAGGGAAGTATCTGAAGTTATTTCATGAATGGCTCATCAATTCTGAATCCTGTGACTGTTGCTTTAAGCTCCTCTCCATGCCTTCTCATTTCCTAGTTCATCTTTGTATTTCTCTTCACATTGCTTCCATTAAAAACGTCATCGTCCTCACAGTACAGTTGGTGGCTGTTTAAATTTCCAAACTCTGGCTGAAAACAGAGTCCAATCTGAAATCCTCATCCATTTCTCTCTCTCTCTCTCTCTCTTTCTCTCTGCTCCTCCCTCTCCACTTTTAGAAAACAGTACTTTAGAAAACAGTACTTCCAAAAATAAGGATCAGTAAAATTCCATATTACTATGCCTTTGTTCATCCTATGAGGTTCTACTACATCATCTTAGTGTCTTCAGACTTCTTCAGTTCATCAGTTATCACAACTTTCTAAATCTATTGCAAAAAGTTTTATAACAATTGCTATTAAATTTCACCCCGCTCCACTCACACCCCCTCATTCTCTTTTCTAAGTGGAATGTTTTTAATTAAAGCACAGTTTCAAAGGTGCAGAAATTCCTAAGTCAATACAATTCCAGCATTTGTACAGTAGCATGTGCAGGCATATTATAGACAAGCAGGCTTTACTAAAAATGCATATTACTCTAATGGACTGAGTGCACAGATGTCTACTTTGTAATGGTTTTCTGCCAGTGAAGCATTTTCTTTAATGTTTGAAAACATCTTGGAAACATTTGATCATGACTATGCTAAGTTCCAAAGATTTCTGAGGTGTAATAGGTAGGAAATTCTTCAAGCAATTTAGTCTAGGAATCAACTGTCGTATGAAGTAAATAATTATTTGTCTATGCATATATAATTCATGTTTAGGATGGTCATTCTAAAAACAAAACTGGTAGATACAGGTGTAGCTCTGCTAAGGATGAGAAGTTTGACTTATATAATACCATCTCTACAACAGGTTTCACCTGTGAACCTATGAGAAATCTACCTCAGTGTAAAGGGCATCTTTGTTAATGAAAGGTAAACGTAATAGATTCATAGATTGTTAGCGGTTGGAAGGGACTTCACAATATCTTTGGGCCCAGCCCCCCTGCACTAGGCAGGACAACAGGGGATCAGGTGACCCCAGTGAGGTGACTGTCGAGTCTCCTCTTGAAGATTTACAGGATAGGTGATTCCACCACCTCTGGAGGGAGTTTGTTCTACAATCCAGACACCTTGACTGTGAAGGAGTTTTTCCTAGAATTGAGCCTGAAGCAGTCTTTCAGGACTTTGTATCCATTATTCCTGGTTTTCCCCAAGGGTGCCCTGGTGAACAGTTGTTCACCAAGCTCTTGATGTACCCCTGATGTAGCAGTAATCTGCTACCGAGTCCCCTCTCAGCCTTCTCTTCATTAGGCTGAAGAGGCCCAAATCCCTAAGCATCTCCTCATCTGGTCTGCCTTGCAAGTCTCTGATCATACAGGTGGCTCTTCTCTGGACCCTCTCAAGTTTTTCCACATCCTTGTTGAAGTGCAGCACCCAGAACTGGATGCAGTACTCCAGCTACAGTCTCACTAGTGCTGAGTACAGTGGAAGAATCACTTCCTTGGTTTTACATGAGATGCATCGGTTGATGCACGCCAGAGTGTTGTTTGCCTTGTTGGCTATAGCATAGCACTGATGGCTCATGTTCATGCGATGGTCAACTATTACCCCTAGGTCCCTTTCAGTCATGGTACAAGTCAAATTGTTGCCACCTAGACTGTAAGTATGTTGGGGATTATTTACCCCCAGATGGAGCACTTTATACTTCTCAGTGTTGAACTTTATCTGGTTCTGATTCACCCACCACCCAGTCGGTCCAGGTTCACCTGTATCTGCAGACTATCTGCAGGAGTGACCATGCTCCCCCATAACTTGGTGTCATCCATGAACTTGGCCAGTGAGCTCTCCAATCCCACATCCAAATCATTGACAAAGATGTTGAAAAGCACCAGGCCAAGCACAGACTCTTGAGGGACACCATTGGCCACTTCTCACCAGGATGACACAGATCCGTTCATAAGAACTCTCTAGGTCCTACCTCACAGCTAGTTTCCCACCCACAGAACCATCAAGCTGTTAAGCCTACAATCTTCCAATTTTCCCATGAGGATATTGTGGGATACTAAATCAAAGGCCTTTTGGAAGTCCAAGTATATAATATATAATTACTGGATGCTCATAAGGCTTGGTATCTGATGGAAAATCTCTTAAGAACATGTTCTCTCCGGTGTTTTCAGTATTTTCCAATTTTGGCCTGGTCAGGAATCCTCCTTCTGTTAGTGTGTCTGCACAAAGTGCCCTATAAACTGTGCTGAGAAACTACTGCACAATAGTATTAGGCTATTGCACACTTAAACCGTGTTTGTTGGTGCTACTGCAAAGTAACTCTGGTTACTGAACATTTATTTAGTACTTGCTTATACAAGTACTAACTTAATGCACAGTAAACACTTCACAGTAGTGTGTCATGTAGATGTGTACAGCATCGACCTATTTAGAAAGTCCTTATAAAAAGAGATGTAAAAATCAGTGTTCATACCAGTGGGCACATTTATATGAGATATTTATTGAGGATCTGACTAATTAGTTCTGAAGTAAAGTGTCAGTGCATGTGGGGTGCTATTAGCCTGGATTCAACTAATTAACTCTGCTGAAGGATAGTAATGCCCAACAAATGGATAGACAGTGATTGGGCCTGACTGGGGCACAAGGGTACTACAGTGTAGGGCTGCATGCTGATTAGCCCTACACTGTAACACCCTCATGTCCAGCCACCCCCTGTGCAGCCCACTGACCCCCTACCAGCTAGGGCTGCTCTGCCCCAACCCAATGTTCTGTGGTCCCAGATGCAGGTGGAAACACTGCATTTGGGAGCAATAAACTCCAGTGTGAACTGCTCCATTCCACCCCAATCCCCCAGCTCATCATACCAAGCTGAGATGGCCACTGTCAAGAGGCTGGGTGGAGGAAGGGAGCCTCCCTCACTCATGAGCCCAGCCCTCCTCCCAATACCTCAGTTGGGGTATCTTGGGGGTGGGGCATGATGTGAGAGACCTCCCTTCCACCCCCCATCCCTCCAGCTCCCAGATGGAAGCTCTGTGTTACTCTCTGTCCCTCTCTGCTTCCCCCATTGACATGGAACTGGTAAGTGGGGCCAAGGAGGGGGGTGGTTTGGAAGCATCCTCAGAGGCTGACAGAGCATCCCTACCTGCGGGCCAGTGCTGGTGCCAGCAGGCTCAAGCACCCCCTGAACTCCTGTTGGGTTGGGTGGGCTCTAGCTAATGGCACTTCGTGTAAAGTTCCAGGAATTAGAGCAGGGCTGTAAACATCTGGAGACACCCATAGTTTTCAGGAAGTCAGATATTTTAGAAGATATTTTAGAAGATATATTTTTAGATATTTTAGTCTGATAAGGCTAGCAGGCATTCAGGGTGGCACAACAGGAGCAGACCAGACACTGTTACCTCGTACTGTAAAGAGTTGCATATAAGTGCCTCTATGTAATAAAGAGTTGTTCCACATTACAAGCCCAAAAAATATTACAGCCACGACACCTTCATTCATATTCATTGGTACACGTGTTCTAGGATGCAGAGCTGTACACTCACATTTTAATAAGGATATATCTTGGTATCATATTGGGTAGGGACTGCTCTAACTGTGTAAAGAGCATACACGCTTTACTCTGATACTAAATGCAAGAAAGAGAAAAATCAGAAGTGAACGTGTAGTATAATGTGATATACCTTATTAATGTTATGGAGGAAAAAAAGATGACATAACATCCCTGAAAGGTTGTCCAAAAGATTAATCCTAGTGGTTGTGGATTTAATAGCCAAAGTCAGTGGTTCTCAAATGTTTAAAATTCAAGACACCCCTCATTAGATTCAAGGCACTTTTCAGAAAGTGCTAGCTCTTAGTTTTTACTTGTTTTATGACTCCAGAAAATAATAGAGTGATTTGTCTGTTGCAAAGAACTCAGTAAATCCACAATAGGTCATAATGTTTTTGACTCTATCGATTTTTCTTTGGAATCTTTGGTTTTAACTTCTGAATGATGCCTGTACACCTAACAGTGCTAATATTGCATGCCATGGTACCATGATTTAGATTTGCTATGTTTACACTCAGTGAGGGTTTTATACCTGAAGAAAGATGTCCGTCTGGCATCTTTTTTTAATCTTGAAAGGAAGATAGAACCAAATGTTGCCACAGAAATTTTAAGTCAGTGTATCTTTTTGTAAAATCAACTACAGCAAGTTGTCTTACTGCAGTGATTTAAATATAGCCTATCATGTGCTGGAGTATTGAACAGCATATTCATTCACAAAAGATCACAAGAATATATGTTTTTATGTTTCACAAATATTTCTAACATACAACTGCAGAACAAGAGATTAGCCAAATGCTATATCTGCAGCAAAAGCAGGTCAGATACACTTCTAAAATTCTCAAACAACTAGATTAATTAATGAGAAGTGACTAAGCATACAGTATGTATATAATTTGATTATTATCATACAATCATGGAAAAGTATGGCTGGAAAGGACCTCCATAGATCATCTTGTCCCGGGGTTTTCAATCTTTTTTAGTCTAAGTACCCCTGTCCAAGTTGTTGGACTGCAGGACCTGACTGGGTGCAAACAAGTCACCTGCAGAGCCTTTGTGTGTGTGTTGCCCTTCACCTTCTTGCATGATAATCCAACCCCCAACCCACCTGTCAGTTACTTGGCAGTTTAATTAACCCTGCCAATATCTCATGTAAGTTAACTGCAATCCCCCAACCTGCGCCCTCACATCACAGCTGTAGTATATAGGGTAGGACCGCTGGACGAGGGTGGGGGCACCACCTCACCCATCTTACCAGGGCAGAATGGGCCTGGTGTCAAGGGAGGAGACTGCCTGGCCTGCAAGAGAAGAAGGGGGGGAGTGGTTCTGGAGCACACACGGCAGATGCTGCCAGGAGCCAAGCCTGTCCTGACCTGGGAAGAGGGCAGGGAAGTCAGGCTGCCTGCAGCAAGCACCCAGTGACCCATCTGTCCCAGCAGAGTGAAGGGGGGCAGGGGGCTTGGCCAGAGGCCACCTGTGTCATGGCCTGCACAGTCAACTTACCACAATCCCTGGGCACCTGTATACACAGAGGCCCCCAATCTGAGGCCAGGGAGCACACAGTCCCCTCGTGCAGTGCATGTTAACTCATAAATGTTGCAAAATCTCACAAACATCTTTCTCCTGGCTCTGCAAGTCCAGCAGCTGCAGACAGGAGAGAAGCACCAGCTGCAAGAGGGGATGCACCATCAGGGTCACTACCTGCTTTAGCTGAGTCCTTCCATATACTCTGGTTATGGCAGTAGTGGACCCAGGATTGGATCTGGCTTCTGGACTGGCTGGTCACTGTGTTGGGAGGAGTACCTGGCAGGCTCATGAGCCTGGAGGATTGAGGACATAGAAAGGACCTTGGAGGGCTGAGATTGATTAAGAAACTAGATAAGAAGAAAAATCATTCCTCCAGGATGAAGCCTATAGTGCTCACAGCCTAAAATACAGGTCAGAGTGTAGACTGAGAAGGTGATCAAGTAAATAGGCTCCAAGTGATGCAAGAGGTTCCAATGCTACTTAGCATTGATTGAGAAAGAATGATTTATCAATCCAATGATAGGATACTTTTATTTGCTAATTTAGATTAAGTTTGTACTTACAATTTCATAAATACCAGTTTGACTAGGGACAGACCTAGAAAAGGGAACTGTGAGGATGATTACTTGTAATCAGCCAACAATATCTAAGTACATCAATTGTATGACTGATGGGAAGGAGGAGCCCTGGAAAGGCCTCTGCATGGACCTACAGAAGGCGTGTCCACACATGCAAGCATGTGTACTTGCAGCAGCTCAAATAGAAGTGGTGCAAATTTGAGCCAGGGCTTTTTGACTCACTTCACATGCCCGAACATGCACTTTGGTGTGGGACAAATGTCACGAGTTTTTTGCCTGTCAGTAGCTAGGGGTGCAGCTTGCAGGCTTTGTGGCTACAGCAGGGCCTAGCAGTCAGGCCTGCTGTAGTTTCCCCTCCTCCCCGTCCCCCGACCGTGCCCCAAGACAGACACAGTTGCACAAGCACCCAGACACAAGTTTTGCCTGTCAGCAGCTAGAGGTGCAGGACCCCAGAACCCAGAAGCCCCTGCACCTATCTCCTCGACAGCTGGCAGGCTTCGTGGCCTCAGCAGGGGCCACCATCCCTGCAGCTGTCACCCCCCCCTGTACCTTAATACACACACAGTGTCACCCATGTCATGAGTTTTGCTTGTCCGCAGCTTGAGGTGCAGTTTCCTCCAAACCCCTGCATCTATCTCCTTGAAACTTGACAGGCTTTGCGGCCTCAGCAGGTGCTACCATTGCTGCAGTTTTTACCCCCCTGTACCTTAATGCACACACAGTGTTACCTATGTCATCAATTTTGCTTGTCAGCAGTTTGAGGTGCATTTTCCCAGAAACCCCTGCACCTATCTCTTTGAAACTTGTCAGGCTTTGTGGGATACACAAGAGATACCACCCCTGCAATTTTCACTCTATTGTGGCTTAACACAAACACGCAACATGAGTTTTTCTCATCAGCATCTTGAGGTGCAGTTTCCCTGAATCCCCTGCACCTATCACCTTGAAGCTTGGCAATTTCATGCTCTCAGAAGAGGCTACCATCTCTGCATGTTTCATCCACACATGCCAAAAGACAACAAAGTTATAGATGTTTCAATGATTCCCCATCATACTCTATGGCCTAATGTCTGAATCAGATCCAAATCTTCCAAAGCAATTCGGCTGAATTGAATCGGGAAAACGATTTGGATCTCCAAAACGGACCTCTGGCATCCAAATCAGCTGAATCCAAATCTGAATTGAATAGTTCGCTATTCACACAGGCCTATTCAACAGCCATCCCAACTACACAATCGGTCCAATAAAATATATCACAAAAAATACTTGCCCCTGGACATTTCCTAGACCATCATGGCTATAACAGTCAAACCCTTTTTTACTAAGCATTTTGTTCTGCAGAGGAAAGAAATTTCTACTTAGCAGCAATACCTCCGTGAGTTCATTTTAAGATCATTTGCCTCCTGGTTTTGCTCCTCCTTATCAGTTATTTCTCTACTGCAAGCTTAGCTGTGGCTAACAATGGGTTGAATTGTTACAGCATTCATCATGATTATTGGAATACTTCTTAAAGACAGAAATGAGTTTTCCCAGGTTTAGCATCAGATACAGCAGGGAAGTGTAAGAACCAAATGCAGCTTCCAGTTCCATAAATAGCCATCCTCCATGTGATTGGATTAAGGGAAAACGTTCTTAGCGGGGTGTCTTATCTGCAAAACATTTTAAAGGTTGTTTTTCTCTTTATCTCAAATGTATATAATTTTCCCTTCTGTAAAGCTTTCCCCTAAAGGTGCAAGCTATCTTGCATCTCCCTGTCCCAGCCACTGTGTCTGGTTTTGGTAAGGGCTCTAGTTATCAAGCTGACAGCACATAGCCCATTCTTCCATTCTTGTTTTTTTATTTTTAATAATAGTGTAGATAAAAGTTGACAGCAGTATACCTGAAGGCCCCCATCCACAGGACCGGCTATGCTGTAAGAGGAATCATACAGGTTTCTTTTACACAATTCCGTGAGAAGGCGTCACAGCACTAATATTGATAGGACAAATCAGGAGACATCAGTCATGTTGCCACTCAGTACTGGTTTCTTCACTAAAGCTGATGCCAACTGGTTAAGAAGTGTTGGAGGTAGGCCAAAAGTCACAAACATATTCTATATGTCATGAAACACTGTCCACAATACCCCCAGTATTACTAAATTCTCCAAATATTTTTAAATGTACCAATCAATGACGTATCCAGACCTCAGTGCTACCATGTGCAAAGAAGCTGGTGAGCAGGAGTCATTGTTAGTGGGATTCAGGTTATCTGGTATCTCTGCCATGCATTCTGTGTATGACATTAATCAAGTCACTTAATCTTTCTCACTTCCCAATCTGCAAAGTAAAATCCACAAAGACAATGACGTGATCAGATACTACAGAAGCAGCAGCCAAACTGTATTTTACAAGATGTACATGGGTCCCAGGTATCATAAAATCATAGAAAATTTGGGTTAGAAGGGACTTTAGGAGGTCATCTAGTCCAAACCCTGCTTAAAGCAGGACATCCCCCAATTAGACCATCTCAGCTAAGGCTTTGCCAGGTCTTAAAAACCTCCAAGAATGGAGAGTCCACAACTTCTCTGGGTAACCTGTTCCAGTGTTTTACTACTCCCCTCATGAGAATATTTTTCCTAATATCTAACCTAAACTTCCCTTGCTGCAACTTGAGACCATTGCTCCTTGTTCTGAGCCGCCCTCACCATTTTTATTGCCTTGCACTGTGTTCTCTCCAATTTGTCCACATCCCTTCTGTACTGGGAGGCCGAAACTGAATGTAGTACCCTAGATGTGGCCCACCAGTGCTGAATAGAGGGGGATAATGATTTCCATTGATCAGCTAGCAACACCCCTACCAATGCGACTCAATATGCTGTTAGTTTGTGTAGTTGTTTGTTTGTTTGGGGGTTTTTTTGGGGGGGGGGCAAGGGCATGCTGTTGGCTCATATTTAGTTTATTGTACACTGTAACCCCCAGGTCCATGTATGCAGAGCTACTGCCTAGCCACTCACCCTCCAACCTATACCAGTGCAAAAAGTAGTTCAAAAGCAGATCCTGAAGACACATTACTATTTGAGCTGGGGAACTCCATAAATATCATTGACTCTGAGGCAGGCAGATCTCTAAAGATATCTGTTCTGAAGCTCTTTGCCATGGAAAAATATGATTCATGGCTAAAAGGATGAAGAAGTTTGGTCATGCCAGTACTGTGATAACTTAAGTAATAGAAATAGATGGGTGAGAGAGAGAACTTTGAAGATGCTGATTTCTGAAGAAGTTGATATGTCAGTAAGTGAAGTTTTCTGTCTGGCAAAACTATTTAACCCTCATCCATTCTCATGAAATCATAACTGTTGTTGTTCTCATTGGGGTAACTTGTTACCCTGAAATTCAACATTGGTGGTCTCATGGGGTAACTTCTTGCCCCACCTGTGTGAACAGAATGGAACCAGTGACAACAGTATAAGTGTACCAAAAACTATTTATTAGAACTACAGATTGTTTGAAAGAGTATTTATGATGATTTGAACCCAAAATATTATTTAACTAGAACTATGAATAAAATTTAAACTTTTTTTAGTGTTTCAAAATGTGAATGAACAATTTGCTAAGTCTGCAATTCACACAGTTTTCAAACTAACAATTACTTCCAAAAACATTTCCTAACTGTTTTAACTAAATTTTGCATTCCTCACAAAGCAGTAGTGTTGCACTGTGGTGCACACAAGCAAATCACTTACAATCTTTGCATCACTTTCGGGTTTTGCGTTCATATGTCCTTGGACAAAAAGCACAATGTCCACTCATGCTTGCAGAAGGTTCTACTGGGGCACGTTGTGGCAATTTGTAATTTAGGGCAGTTATACCAGACTTGATGAATTTAGATTATGTGTATCTATCATTCTTCATTTTATTTGTCCCTCAATCAACTGTTCTCCAAGCTCCTGCAAAAAAAGGTGCCATCTTCTTAAATGTGACCTTTGCTTCCTGTTTGCGTTGTGACCTAGCCAAATGATTAGGTTGGCAATGGCAGCCACATCCAGCATACTGAAAAAGAGTGTCATTGGCCACCTGTTGAATTTCCATCTGTAGGTGGTCA
The DNA here is from genome assembly GCF_000455745.1 of Alligator sinensis. Lineage (NCBI taxonomy): Eukaryota > Metazoa > Chordata > Crocodylia > Alligatoridae > Alligator > Alligator sinensis. The sequence goes on from NW_005842016.1 coordinate 2,319,542, forward strand.
TATGAAATAAGTGGTCAGGGTTATCCACCCCACCCTTGTTTTTATTGTAGTCTCATAGTTTCATAGTTTCTAGGGTTGGAAGGAACCTGAACAGATCATCAAGTCCAACCCCCTGCACTGGGCAGGAACAAGTGCTGGGATCATAATACCCCAGCCAAATATCTATCTAACCTCCTCTTGAAGACCCCCAAGGTAGAGGAGAGCACCACCTCCCTTGGGAGCCCATTCCAGAGCCTGGAAGCCCTAACCATATAGTAACGCCTTCTGATATCAAGCCTGAACCTGCTCTCAATCAATTTGTGGCCATTATTCCTTGTTATCCCAGGTGGTGCCCAGGGGAACAGAGCCTCACCTATTTTTCACTGGTCCCCCTTGGTGAGTTTATAGACAGCCACTAGATCCCCTCTCAGTCTTCTCTTGTGGATGATGTCTGGTTTTCTTTGCTCTCCACCCAGTGACAGGTCATGGTGCATGCTTGACAGGAACAGCACAACTTTGGAACATAGAAAACTGTGGTGAGTTCCCTCTCAAAAGCTAAAATGTATGAAAAAAGTTTCCTTTCTTAAATTTGTTTGCATTTCATTTGGGATCTCGGCCTTGTTTTTCCGAATTGTACCCACATAGGTCAAGTCCTGCTGTAGCAGTCTTTCTGCCAGGTCAAAACCTGTGAAGAAATTGTCACCCACAATATTCCTTCCCATCTTGTACCAGAGATGAACCAGTTTTTCAATGACCTGGGTACCAAGATTACCTTGGCATGGAGCTTCTGGTTGCTTGCCGAGGTGGATGTCTCCAGAAAGGGGGAATGATGTTGCTGCATCACAGCACCACCACATTTTCAAGCAATATTTGACAGGCTTGCTGGGCATATCTTGTCTGAAGGGACAGTGACCTCTGAATGCAATGAAATGCTCATCAACTGTCAGGTGTATTCCTGGAATATATCGTTTCCTGAGCTGCTCCACAGATTGTGTCCAAATATCTCTGAAGGCAGCAAGCTTCTCCACAGCTCTCCTTTCCTTACATGTCAGTTTGTTATCAAATCTCAGGTCATTGGTGATTTGACAGAATCATTTTAAACTCACAGTGGCAAAGAAGCAAGGACACCTGGTGCATTGCTCCCACAACTCCTCCAGTGCCTCATGACCACAGTGGTATAGACCACTCAGCAGTAGGACAACAATGTAGTCTTTCAGCTCTGTTTTGACCAGCTTTTTCTACTCCTTTCTATTTTCAGGACAGCTATCTTTCCACTCCCTGAATCTTCTTTCTTCCTCTCTGTTTGTTTCTCTTATGATAACAGTCAGGATATCTTGTGAGAGAAACATGTGGAATGTTTCCACCACTGTCTCTTTATTACTTTCTCTTGTTGGCCCAGCACTTTCATGGACTAGGTCCTTGGCTGTTCTCCAATGATGTATTAGCTGTGGACTTTTTTCCCCACATTCTTCCATTCTTTCCTCTACAAGTGTCATCATCTGCAATGTTCCCTGGGGTTGGTGGCAGTGGTTCTGCTCCATGTCCTGTTGTAGCTCTCCTCCATCTTCCATGGTGGCCCCAGTGTTGGCATCGCTTCTGCTTGTGGCACCAACCGCTCCTCAGCTGAGCTGGATGAAGCTACCATAGACACATGGTCTTCTATCTTTGAACAATCTCCCATGTCTGGAACAAAGTCAGCATCTTCACTGCCTAGGGATAAGATTTCATCAGTGGATGAATGATTTTGGCAAAAAAAAATTAAGAAAAAAATAAACAACATTGGTTCTTTTGAACATGTCATTAATAAAAATGTGTCCATATTTTCATTTCAAACTTATGGTTAGTTTTGAAACTGAGCTAAATTTAAGAATTTAGTAAAAGCTGGAAACACTAGAAAACAAAACAAAAATTTTGCTTATGTGATTTTTTTTTTTTCATTTTTCCTATGGGCAAGAAAAACAAAGTATTTTTGTCAAACTTGAACTGCTATATTTTTGAGTCAGTCACAGAACCAAGAAATCCATTATGTACACTGCTGGAGCTGGAGTTTTTACTCTCACTTCTCTTCAAAATCTTTTGCTATTTTCTAAATGTACAGAACTTTCCCGCTCTGTCTCCAATGAAGACACATGATTTCATTGGTTATGCTCCCCTTTCTAATTAAAACATCACTTTGCACCAGTGTGAAGTAGCAGCATGTTTGGTGCATTAAGCATTGAAGCACACCAACAAAAATCACTTTACATTTAACTCAGCTGCCTCTTTTCCCAGACAACAGCTAATGCCCTTCTCTGAAAGGCAATTATTTGAACTGTGCTGTAAGGCAATGGCCACCTCAGCTCCTGACCATGACTCAGTCCTCTTTTAACTTTATGACAGTCTTGTTAACAGCTGAAATCAATGCAGTCCCAAGGTCTCAATCTATTACAGTGGCAAAGTCAAAGATCCAATAGGATTTTGAGTGTTTCAGAGTTAGTTCATTTTGTGTATGAGTTAAACTTTACAGGTGTCAGGCTATTATTGTGTACATTGCATTGGAAAAAAATGACTTTGTATTCTACATTTCCATGTAAAATGGCCACAAATGGCCTGTGTTTGATTAACAGTCAATTCTGTGACCCACAGATCAGGCTAACAAGGAAAAAAAAAAAGATTTAGTGCCACCATGTGCATGGTAAGAAAACACCACCCTGTACCCCAGCCAAGTAGTGATCAGGTTCTATATTTCACAGGGAAAAGCCAAGAATGAATAGGAAGTGCCAATACAATCCTGACTCAGGCTTCTGCTAGAGGGACTGGTATAGGATATTTATGTGCCTAGTCAGAGACAGTTTCATATGTGATAAAGAATACAGAGCTCCAGTCCTTCCCTCCCCCACCCCTTGCCCCAAAACATTTTTCAAAGTATTTATGGTTGCCTATACACATTATTGTTGGTGCTCTAATTAGAATGCATTGGAACAGATTCAATCGATCAAGTTTGCTCTGCATTCTAATTATAAGGCTGCAGCATTCCCGCAGTGCCACATGTATTAAGCCCCAGCATGTTTAAAAATGGTCATGGGGCACTTTTACTAAACCTCATTTTTAAATGTGTGGTGGCTTAATACACATAGTGCTGTGACATTTTAATTAGAGCAGCTGCCCAGGAACTGCTCTAATTAACACCCCCCCCAAGTATGTGTATAGCCTATGTGACTTAAAATCCTAAATAGAATCCTAAATCCTGGTCCCAGAAAAGGATTCTAGGCACCAATGAGCCTAAGTGGAGTTGCAAATTAATGGTATTTAGGCCCCTATGTCACTCAAGTGCTCTTAAACTTTTCCCACTTACTGGCAACAGGCAGAAGAACCTGAGAATACCTATCAGAAATGGGCAAATATCATCACTATGACAATTGAGGGAACTGGGCTTATTTAGTCTGCAGAAGACAAGACTGAGGGGGGATTTGATAGCAACATTCACCTGCCTGAAGGTTGGTTCCAAAAAAGATTGAGCTGGACTGTTCTGTGGTGGCAGGTGACAGAACAAGGAACAATGGTCTCAAGTTGCATCAAGGGAAGATGAAGTTAGATATTAGGAAAAAATTGAGCTGGAGGACTAATCAGGGATCAGAGAATCAGTTATTAGGACAGGTGCCATGCAAGGACTGGAGACCAGTACATCATGCAGCAATGTCTAAGTACTGAAGGGGTTTCTGTCCCTTAAGAGCAGACACAGAATAAATCACAGGGAAGTGGTGAGGGATTAGCTAGTGCTGGTTAGTTTTTTAGGCTCAGTTACTCTGGCTACAGGGCAGGAGCCTCACTTAACTTTGTCTGTGCAGGCTAGGGCTAATCTGACCATGGCTAGTGCATTGGGTCCAGCTGTCCCAGTTGCTCACTTAGCTTCACTTACCCTAATCTAGATATGACTGAGCCCTTTTCCCATATCTTCTGCTTGCTGCTTTTTGTTCTGTTCTGCTGATACTGCTAATTAAGCAGAAAAGCTGCCAATTGGTTCTGTTACATAAAATACATGGTGGAACCTGGGGGGGGAGTGGACATGTTTGCCTGCCTTTAGTCTCTGCTGTTCTCTATTTTGGAGTCTACTACTCCCCAGACTTGCTGTACAGATCTCTGGAATTTGAATGGTTCATGTAGTCCTCCTATTTTCACCAGACCTTGATAGCTAGAAATCCCCCAGCACCTCACAAAAGCAAAACTGCAATGTTTCATTAAAAACAAAGCTTCCAACTTATTTTTTGTGCAAAACTCTATTTCTTTCTCAGTAGCCCAGGAAAAAAAAAAGTCTCTTGGAAACACCTTTACTGAAGCAAAGAGCCACATTTCTGGCCTGGACTGACAAGGCCTTTCAGGCACCGAGGAATATTTCACATGTCAGTACATAGCAAACGGAATAGCAGCTGCATGCATATGGAGCAGAGGGCTACATCTTTACAATTCTGTTGGTTCAGAGCAGTTAATGCTTAGGAAAGAGCAAGAGACTCAGGCTGACAAGACTGAAGCTACACAGGGAAGCCAAGGTTACTGCCAAAAACTTGAAGCAGCCTTTAAGTAAGAGAATTTTAGATACTTTTGCATTACCATGGGTGTGGTATGTACATGTATGTATGTGTGTGTCTGGGCATAGTCTGGGTGCCTGCATAAATATGTGTGCATGTATGAATGAGAAGGAATGAGAAAGGAAGATGCAAACCTACTAACTCTTTGCCAAAAAAGGGGATAGTGCCTGCTTTTAATTAGCATGAATATTTACAGTCAGTACATTTTTACATTGCTATGAATGGATTTTTAGAATGCTAAACTTGACTCTAAAATGAAGCTCATGCTTTATTATTTACTTGTGGAATATACCCTGCAAGATGGTCTAGGATTTATGGGACCTGAGATCAATTCCTGCCTTGCCCCAGATGACATTGGGCCAGTTACTTAAGGGCAAAATCCACAATGTCCCTTTAGGGCTTATCTACATCATGGCAATGATAGTTTTTAGAAAGGTTGAGGCCAAGCTCACCTGGCCTGCTCGAGCCTACTGACACACAAAATCTTCATGTGTGAGACTGCTCTTAGCTTTTCCCCAGCACACTCCCAAGAATGTTGGAGACAAATGGTTTATGGATAAGCACAGGGGGCTGAGGCAGGAATGGCCTCACCAGCAAATTTGGAGTGTACCTTTAAGCGTGAGTGGCCAGGGCATTTCCAGTGTGTGTCATGAGGCAGGCTTGGAGTAGGAGTTAAAAGTACAGGTTTGAATTTTGGTCAAAAGCAATGGGTGCATCAAAACATTTGGAATCTAGTCAAATACATCTTAATATGGACAGAATGAATACAACACCAGTAGAATAGATAAGATAGATAATAAATAAAATAAGTATGTAGGACAGTACAAAGATGCCTAGTACAAGAGAGAGAAAAGTTGTGTAAGAACACTACAATTTTCTGATTTAATTAATTTATTTAATCTGAGTTAAACCATGCATTATCTCTGCTGTACAAATCTGATTACCTGGCTGACAGTATGAAAAGAGAGGCCTGGTAGACCAAGGTCTTTGAGCCAGTGGGTTACCTGACATCTTACTAGGATTGTTACGGTTACCACTGGTTACCTGGGGCCTCAGGGACTGATACAGGAGGTTATTTAACACTCTTGTGGAACTATTGTTGAGGAAGGTAGTAGATTACCAAAAGTAGGCTGAGATGGAAAGTAAGCAGGAGCCATCATGACTGAACAAAAGCATATATAGTCATATGGGGAAAGACTCAGGGTGTGCATCTACATAAGAAACTTTACTGCACAACAGAGTAATATACTGTGCAGTAAAGTATCACCATCTACACGTGTGTGGCGTTTGTTGTGCAGTAAATTATTCTATTGCAAAGTTAGTAGGGCTGTGCAAGGCTTCGGACAGAGCTTCGGATCCGGAGAAGCTTTGGATGTTTCGGGGCCCAAAGCAGCATGTCCAGGTCAAAGCACTGGCCTTGCTAGGCTTCCTAAAGTGGTTAGGAGCTTCCAAAGCAATTCGAAGCCATCTTGGAGCTGCCTCGGAGATCCGGCCTTAGGGTATAATGGGGAAACAATAAAATATCTATAACTTTGTTGGTTTTTGTTCAATTTGGACGAAGTTTTCAGGGATGGTAGAGTCTGCACAGAGCATCAAGTCTACCATGTTTCATGAAGATCAGTGCAGGAGTTAGGGGGGAACTGCATCCTAAATTCTTGAAAGCAAAACTCCTGTCACATCTATGTGTTACAACACAGCGGGGTCAATACCACAGGGGAGGTAGCTCTTGCTGAAACCACAAAACCTGACAAGTTTCAAGAAGATCAGTGCAGGGGTTTTGGGGGAACTACCCCTCAAGCTGTGGACAAGCAAAACTCGTGCCATGGGTGACACTGCGTGTGTTAAGGTGCAGCGGGGTGACAGCTGCAGGGATGGTGGCCCCTGCTGTGGCCATGAAGCCTGCCAGCCTTCGAGGTGATCAGTGCATGGGGGTTCTGGGGACCTGCACCCCTAGCTGCTGACAGGCAAAACTCATGCCATGGGTGCTTGTGCAACTGACTGTCTCTGTCTTGGGTCATGGGAGACACCAGTGCAGGCTTGGCTCCTAAGCTACTGTGTTACCAGTTACCAGTCAATCATAATTCACTCAGGGACCAGCTCAATACATAGGACCTAGCTAATGTAGCCAGTTAATTTCATCAATTATAACCTACAAAACCAGGCTAAGGAGAGGAAAGAATCAATACAGACAATCAACTGCCCCAAGACAGACACAGTCAGTCCCACAAGCACCCATGGCACGAGTTTTGCCTGTCAGCAGCTAGGGGTGCAGGGCCCCAGACCCCCCTGCACCGATCTCCTCGACAGCTGGCAGGCATTGTGGTCTCAGCAGGGGCCACCATCCCTCAAGCTGTCACCCCACTGCTCCTTAACACATGCAGTGTCACCCATGTCACGAGTTTTGTTTGTCCACAGCTTGAGGGGCAGTCCCCCCCAAACCCTTGCACTGATCTTCTTGAAACTTGACAGACTCTGTGGACTCACTAGGGGCCACCATTTGTGCAGTTTTCACCCCCCTGTGGTGTAACACATGGCTGTGACATGAGTTTTGCTTTCAAGAATTTTGGGTATAGTTTCCCCAAAACGCCTGTACCAATCTTCTTGAAACTTGACAGACTCTGTGGACTCACTAGGGGCCACCATTTGTGCAGTTTTCACCCCCCTGTGGTGTAACACATGGCTGTGACATGAGTTTTGCTTTCAAGAATTTGGGGTACAGTTCCCCCCAAATCCCATAACTGATCTTCTTGAAACTTGACGGCTTTCATTTTCTCAGCAGGGGCTATCATGCCTGCAAGTTTAATCCAAATCAGACAAAAAACAACAAAGTTATAGATATTTCATTGATTCCTCCATTATACCCTATGGCCAGATCTCTGAGGTGGCTCCGAAGCTTCAGATCTGCTTTGGCCAGATTGAGCCAGAAACCCGGTCCAGAGCTGCAGATCGGATCACTGCCATCTGAAGCAGCCAGATCCGAAGCTGGATCGGATCACTGCCGACTCACAAAGGCCTAACAGTTAGCTAGTACCTGTAAATACAAGTACTACATTAACTGCACAGTAGTTATTATGCTGTAGTCCTTGTTTAAATGCTGACCGGGAGCTAATTTGCTCCCAGTCAGCCACACCAGCAAAGGGGACACAGGGGACAGGGCAGTTCTCTGTCCCTGGTGCTAGCACTGATTAGTTCCTGGGTCATCTCAAGAGCTGATCAGCATCTCTGCCTCCCCACTCTGTCCCCCTGCCCTCCCCCATCTCAGTGCTGCATGACTCTTGGCTCCCAACAGGATCCAGGAGCTCAGAAGAGCCAAAACTGGAGAAATGTGATACCCTGCTCAGCTGAGAGCTTACGAGCAGCTTTCCCACTTGTAGGGCAGCTACTGGCAAACTCAGTGCCCAGTGGAGCTTCCTTGCCCAGCAATGGGCTCATTGGGACCTATCCTGCTCCTGTGGCAGCTTTTCCTGGCTGGCTGGAGAATTCCCACCCTATGTGGGGCCCACCCACAGCTGCCCCAGGAACAGAGCAGCTCCTGGTGAGCCCCCTGCTGGATGTGGAAGCCCCACTGGGCACTAGGATCCCTGGCAGCTGATTCCTGGTGTTCATGAGACAGGGAAAGTTCTGATCAATGTAGCAACAGATGTCTTGCAGCCCTGTGTACATCAGGACCCCTCCCAATGTGCATGGGGCTAAGAGACAGTTGTTGCTGCAGCTGACATAGCTTTCCTGGCCTCAAGTACATCAGGCCTGGCCCCCAACCCCCCTTCCACCCCTAAGCTAACATTCCAGGGGAACCTGGAGCTCGTAGCTCCTACAGGGGGCAGAGCAGGGCAGGAGCAGCCCTGTTCTGAGGTGCTCCCGTTGGGGGCAAATTTGCTCTCAACAGTTTGCATTAGTAAATGTGTTCTGGGGGAAGGCTTACTGCACAGTATTTTACTGTGCAGTAAGGCTATATCACATTAATAGCACATATAGACACACCCATGGAAGCCTACAGCCCTGAACAGTCTCAGTTAGGGTAGCAGCCCTCAGATCTGGTGGACTTAATTGGCAGGCAAGTAAGTTCTGAGATGGAGTTATCCCATGAATTGAATCAGTTAGAGGCACCACATCATTATTATAGCATGGAGAGGCACCTGGTGTCTCTCCAGTTTAAACTAAGGGCTGTGTCCTTAATTTATAATTGCCAACAAAACTGTGATGTGATGGGCAAAATCAATGGAAGTAACCAATGGTGAAGTGAGAATGCTTGATAGGTCTCAGTGTATGCAAAATGTTGTGACTGTCAGTGTGTGCAAAATGTTGTGTGGAAACTGAGGCATGTTACAGCGCCTAACTAACAAGAACTCACTCTTGCTAAGACACAATCAGTGGTGCCACCTTTACTATGAGTCTCTTGTAGTTGGGGCAGTCACTCAAATAAAATGAAACCTGGGTCCTAGGCCTGTTTTACTCTGAAGAGTCTCATTCACTACTTCCAAGAAAAATACTTTAACCATTAGATTGTAGGATAGCCTAGCTCAAACCCTCCATCTTCACATCTTATTTTGAACTTGGGGTTCTTGGCAGCCAGAAATGAAAAGGCCATGGACCCAGAAAGTGAATGAGAAAGAGGGAGCCTGTCTCTTTAGTCTAGGGTTTAAGATAGTAAGCTGAATGGTAAAGTGCTTGGTTAAGTAGTGACTGTATAATGTGGCATACATAAGAAGCCCACTAAAAAGGATACAGAACGCACGTCTCTCCTTTTGAGGACAGTGACTTCATCACTGGAACACAGGGTCAATTTTCCTGCTCCTCATTTAGCCCTGTGGCTCTTGAACTCTTTGGTGCACAATAGCCCAGCTTCAACAGGAAAGGTGAAGGGTGTATTAAACCAAACTAATTTATAGATTGAGAATTAAGACAATCTCTTAGCAGGTAGGATATATGGATTTGATTTTCCTTAGGCCAAGAAGATCCTAAAATTCAGGTCTCCCATACCTTGGGTAAGTCTGTGTGGAAGCCTTATTATTCAAAAGCTTCGTAGTGGAACCACAATTACCATGCTTTTTGACTGCAAGTGACTGTAGTTATTCCACTTTGCTCTGTAATGAATTCTGTTAGGAAGTGTTAGACACACTCTGAGCATGCCTATCGAATCAGGACCCTTAGCTGGAACTTGTGCACTGCTCTGTCTTATTTTTTAAATTGCAAGAGAGCAAAGACAGTAGCTAGATATGCAGCTATTTAGATGGGGACATTTTGGGGCATGTGTGAAAGCTTTAGGTTTAGATGACTAGTTCTTATGGCTGGGGGAGTTATGATTATCTTTTTGTCATTGAGTGTAAAATTCCACCTAATTTCCATTTAAGAGCCCATTTCCCAGTTGGCATCTTTCCCTTAATTTTACTTGGCCTTCAAATCTCTAAAGTGGGACTAAGAGCAATTCCTTTGTTTATTGAAAAAATTTGGGGACAGAAACTTTCTGCGTGGGTGTGTGTATGTAATGCTCATTGATCTTGGCACTATTTATAGCTAATAAACACAGTAACAATTACACATTCTTACGGAATTATTCCTATAATACATTCAATAATAATTTAAAAGAACAAATAAGCCCAGGAATTTTACAATCTGCTAAAAATCTTGAAGAAGAAAGTATTGATGGAATAACTTAGGTGTTACAATGATTTTTTCTACTCCATTGATTACCATTATTAATAAGATATAAATGACAGAATTTGGCATGATTTAATTTCTTTTCAATATTACTTACATCTCTTATTTGACAAACATTGAAAGTCATTATTTGCATGAATGACTGGTGCCTCCTGAGACTAGGTGGGCACTATGGCAGTGAGCAGCAAGCAGGAGCCACCTGCAGCTGCTGGTGTCAGTGGTGGCAAGCGGGGACCACCCACAGTCACTGGCATCAGTGTTGTTGTCGGTGAGTAGCAAGCGGAGACTGCCTGCAGCTGCCACCAGCCACATCAGTTGGGAGGAGGAGGCAGGTGGAAATAGCAACTGCCTGCAGAAGCCAGTGGTGGCTTCAGCAGTGGCCAATCTCAGGGGGGCACGGGCCCCTCCGTGCCCCACCTACACATCTCCTATGATTATTTGTTAATTGGCTAAGTAACAAAAGTAGTTACTTTTGACATTCCTAGTTGAATTCCAGGGTTCAGAGCTAGACATATATCCCTGCAACCCATAAGCTATTAATTAAGGACCTAGCCCTGTCAGGTCTGAGTATTTTCACCTCTGTGGGTACTGAAGGTACATAACCTTTTGGATAGTTACACTATAGCTTTAACAGGTGGGGGGAAAACTTTATACAAAATAAAGCTTAGCAAATCTAATACATTTCTATGGGAGGTTCACACATGCATCTTAACACTTTAAAGACATTTTTAAACACGAGCAGACAAACTTTCAAGAAGTATCATGTCTTTAAATGCCTTCCTGGCCTTTCACATGTGTTCCTTTTCAGGTAAGGTTGTTTCCTAAGAGGTACTAAAATTAAGGGATCACTACATTTCAATGATTTGTAACAGTTGCAAGTGAACCTGTGACAAAGCCCTATGAGAATGGTGTTGATTTCTAACACAAGTTAAATTTCGTCCTATTGGTTGTTCCCCACTTCTGCTCTCTTCTGGGATCATTTACATCTTCCAGTGGGACACTCCATTATCCAGCAGAGTACTTCACAGTTAGACATCCTTAACAGGGCTGGCTCCCTCATACACAGGTCATAGAATCATAGAAAATTAGGGTGCGGAGGGACTTCAGGATTTCTTGTAGTCCAACCCACTGCTCCAAGCAGGACTATCCCAAACAGCCATGGTTTTGTTAAGCTGAGCCTTAAAACTTAAGGGCCAGGTCTTAGTCTTAAGCTTAGCCACAGAACAGCTTCACTAATGACCAAAATGTTTTACACCCCCCCACACACCTCCCACCCCCGCATGAATCTAGATCCAAAGGAGAAATTCCTCTGGGATGTGCTATGCTCCAGCAATCACTATGTGGTAGGTGAACCACTGGGGACTGGTGATAATCAGCATCACTTAAAACAGCTCTTATGAGTTCTAATGTTATGTAACCAGATAAAGCTCCTCTACTGAAAATATGGCCAAGCACACCTAGGATAGCACAACTGTTTGTATTGGAAGAGGTACTGATCTCTACCTAGTCCTAAAATTATCCATATAATTTTTATGAAGGTCAAAATAGTCCAGGTGACTTTGAAAAAGCAGAGACCAAACACATTCTCAGTCATATAGCAAGACTGAGTTTGGGAACCCTATGTTCTAAATGCATGCTTCTAAAAGGGTCAAGAATGTGTTTGATAGGCTCATATCATACAAGTTGAATGGGACATCCCAGAGAGTAAAACCTAGTCCCCTCCTATTGGAAGCACCATGTCATATAATTCTGTCCAAAAATGTAACAAGTTCAACAGAACATAAGGAAGGGTGGAGTCATCCCAGGAACACACAAAGTAGAAGGCTGTGTGAGGATGAAACCAAACCCAGGCAGCTAGCAGGAGCATCCTCAGTGCTTGACTGGCTGATGGCTGGCGGTAAATCAGAGGAAACAGCCAGAGGCAACTCAGCTGAAATCCAAGAGTGAGTGATGGAAAGCTGATACCTGAGCAGGCACCTTTCCTGTGCTTCTCCTTTGCCTACAATACACTTGATGTCCAGGGGCTGCTCCATGCAGGAATTGGAGCTGTTCAGTGCGTTCCAAAGAAACTACTAGGAAAGCAATGTTTTCATCTGAGTCACACACCCTGAAAAGGCCTGGCTTGATTTTTATCATGAGAATGATTGCCAGTTATAAGGGATATTTGAACTAGAAGGCATTTGTGGCATCAACTGTGAGTGCATCCACACATGCTATTAATGCAGTTACTGTGCATTAAAAAAAGAGCAATAAATTGCTGCTGGGGAAAGGGTCTATAAACATGCTGTCTTGGGAGCAAACATGTCCCCAACCAAAGCAGGTGCAACCAGGGATTTTCCTGCACCCCTGCCCTTCTCTGCCCTATTGCAGCACCTAGGGGGAGCTCTAGGCTCCCCCAGGTGCTAAACCAGGGCTACCAAGGGGCAGGGGCCAGGTAGACAGCTGTGTCCCAGCCACATGGGGATCAGATCCAATCCCCGTGTGGCTGGGAGAGGTGTCTCTGCCTGGTCAGGACAGCCATATGGGAGTTAAGAGGGCCCTTATCCTCACATGCCCAGGAAAGGCATCCCAGCCTGGTGGGTAAGCTGACTATGGTCATGCTGCGTTGCAGCCATGTGGGGATCACTAGGGACCTAATCCCCACATGGCTGCCAGGCAGCATGCCTGCCAGGTGGGGATGTTTCTCCCAGCCATTTGGGGATCAGGTTCTGACCTAATCCCCACCTGTCTGTAATGCAGCAGTCCCAGCTGCCAGGACAGCACTCCTGGCCATGTGGGGTTCAGTACAGTCCCATTCCTCACATGGTGGGGAGACAGTTGCCCCTGCAACCAACCCAGCTCCATCACATGCACAGTACAGCTCCATCAAATTTCTTCTAGCCAACAGCTGCACATTCACTGCTGCACAGTAACTAATGCACAGTTAATCTACTACTTGTATTTTTGGGTAGTAGATAACTGAACATAAGTCTATTTTACTGTGCAGGAGCCTAGCACATATTTAAATAGTGATGCTGTACTGTGCAAGAGATTAATCTAATACATAGTAAAGCAGCTTGTGTAGACATACTCAGTGTGTCCAATCTATGGAACTTAGATTACAAAAGGCATAGTGACAGGCATAACATCTGAAACAGTCCAAATGTCTTTAAAGTCCTCCAAAAAGTGGGATTTCAAGTGCTTCAAAATAGCATCTGTTAGTAGCCATAGAATGGTATTTCCTATAAATGGTTCATGGAAGGAGATCCTCCCCATGATGGTGAATGGGATGGGAAGTAGCCTGAATGGGGAATGGGGGTTGGGAGTGCAAGGGAATGTAATGCATACTAATAGGGTGAAAATATTTTGTAAGCCTGTTTGGTGCTAGGTAGATACGGTTCTTTGTATAAATCTGATATCTTTTATTACACCAACTCAAATAGTTGGGAAAAATCTTCTTTGTAAGCTTTTGGGAACAAACACTCTTCTACAGGCTGAGGAAGCATCTGCAGTTGGTCTGTGCTCTTTCTGAATGGAATGAATAGTAAAGAAGTGAGAGGCTGGTATGCACGCAAGAAAGCCAATCAGTGAAAATGTAAATTAAGGAGTTAATGGGTGAGAGACAGGTTGTGGAGGGGGAGGGGAATGAATATAGCTGGTAAATAGTGGAGAGGTACCTGAGGAGTCAAATGTTAGGCAGTTTATAATGTGGCATAAATCCAGTGTCTGTATTTAGTCCATGATTTTTTGGTAATCAGTAGGTTGATGACGTGAAGTTCGTAGGCTCATCTGTGAAAGGTGTTTTGTAAATTGCCTTTGAGGATTAGAACTGTGAGACTGGAGAGAGAGTTGCTTTCTTCTGATAAATGTGCCCCCACAGGTAATTTGGTATTTTTGTATTTGATAGAATTCCAGTGTGCATTCATTTTGGTACACAGTTGTTATTTGGCCTCTCCTACATATTTTCCATTAGGGCATTTTGTGCATTAAATGGTATATCTTATATTTCTGGAGGTGCGTCTGTAACAGCCAGGAATGCTGATGGTTCTGCTGTGGGGTATAGTAATTGTGGGATTGGTGGAGATATGTTGGCGGGTTTTACATTTCTCGTCATGGCAAGGTCTGGATCCATTTGGTGTGTTTTGGGTTGTAGAAAGTTTGCTTCTGGTAATGAGGTTGGCAAGGTTTAGTGCTTGTTTAAAGTCTAGGAAGGGTGATTCTAAGAATATCTCTTTAAGATATGAGTCAAATTCTGGCATGGGTTGCAGTTGTTTGAGGATTTTTGATACATGTTCTAGGGAGGGGTGATATGTCATACCCAGAGGTGTGTGATTCATGGGGGTTTTCCTTGTGTACTTCAGGAGTTCTTCATGTAGTATCCAGGTGGCTCTTTCAAAAATATTATCTATATCTCTGGAGGAGTGTCTTTGTTGAGTGAAAGCCTTTTTTAGATTCATGAGGTGCAGATCCCAGGTGTTCTCCTCAGTGCAAATTCAGTGGTATCAGAGTGCTTGGCTGTATATTACAGCTTTCTCGGTGTGTTTAGGGTGATTGCTGGTTCTGTGAAGATCTGTATGTTGGTCTGTGGTTTTTTGGTATATCATGGTCTGTATTTTACCATTCTGGATAGTGCTCATTGTGTTTAAAAAAGAGATGTTAGTGTTGGAGTATTCAAGAGATAGTCAGATGGAGGGGTGCTGCTCGTTGAATTTCTGATGGAAATCAATCAGAGATTGCAGGTTTTCAGTCCAAACGATGATGTCATCAATATATCTTAAGAATAGCAAGGGTTTGATGTTGTAGTCCTTGAGGAATAGATTGTAAGAGGCTGGAAGGGACCTCACAAGAACATCGGGTCCAAGCCCCCTGCACTAGGCAGGAAAGACAACTGAGGTCAGGTGACCCCAGTGAGGTGACAGACCAGTCTTCTCTTGAAGATTTCCAGGGTAGGTGATTGCACCACCTCTGGAGGGATTTTATTCCACAGTCTGGGCAACCTAACTGTGAAGAAGTTTTTCCTAGTGTTAAGCTTGAAATGGTCTTCCAGGACTTTGTGGCCATTACTCCTGGTTTTCCCCAAGGGTGCCCTGGTGAACAGTTGTTCACCAAGCCCTTGATGTATTCCCCTGATATAAGTGGTAAGCGACTACCAAGCCCCCTCTCAGCCTTCTCTTTTTCAGGCTGAAGAGACCCAAGTCCCTTAGCCTTTCCCCATCAGCTTGCCTTGCAAGTCTCTGATCATATAGGTGGCTCTTCTCTGGACTCTCTCAAGCTTTTCCACATCCTTGTTGAAGTGTGGTACCCAGAACTGATGCAGTACTCCAGCTGTGGTCTCATCAATGCTGAGTAAAGTGGAACAACCACTTCCTTGGTTTTGCTTGACATGCATTGGTTGATGTTTGCCAGAGTATTGTTTGCCCTGCTGCCTACAGCATCACACTGATGGCTCATGCTCATACTATGGTTTATTATTACCCCTAGATCCCTTTCAGTTGTGGTGCTAGTCAGTTTGGTGCCACCAAGCTTGTAAGTATGTTAGGATTTTTTTATCCCCAGGTGAAGCACTTTACACTTCTCAATGTTGAGCTTCATCTGGTTCTAATCTCCCAAACTTGGCAGCCTGTCTAGGTCTGCCTGTATCTTAAACCTGCTCTCAAGCATGACCACCCAATAACTTGGTGTTGTCTGCAAACTTCACCAGTGAGCTCTTCACCTACACATACAAATCATTGATAAAGATGTTGAAAAGCACTGGACCAAGCAGTGACACATCAGGGACACCACTGGCCACTTTTTGCCAGGATGACATAGATCCATTCATTAGAACTGTCTGGGTCCTACCCCACAGCCAGCTTCCTACCCACCTAACTGTTGAGCACTTAAGCCTGCAATCCTACAATTTCCCTGTGAAAATATCTTCAGATACCAAATCAAAGGTCTTTTGGAAGTCTAGGTATACAATGTTGACCTCCTCTCTCTTATCCAGGTGGCAATTTACCTGGTCATAGAAGGAGATGAGATTGGTAAGACAAGACCTGCCCACAATGAAGCCATGCTGGCTGTCATTCAGAATACTGCCTTCTGCAAGTGTATAGCTCACAGACTCTTTGATGAATTTTTCCAGGATTTTCCCTGGGATAGAAGTTAGGCTAATTGACCTATAGTTGCCCAGGCCCTCTCTCTCTCCCCCCCGCCACCCTTTCTTGAAGATGGGTACAGCATTGGCCCTCTTCCAGTCTTCAGGGACCTCCCCTGAGCACCATGAGTTTTGGAATGATTTCACCAGAGGTCCCACAATAATTTCAGACAGCTTCTTTAGCACTCTTGGATGAAGTTAATCTGGTCCTGATGACTTATAAATGTATAACGTTTCTAACTGATCATGCACCACCTCAACATCAACAGTAGGAAGGTGATCATTACCACCATGCCCATTATTAACCTTATCTAGTATAAATTTCCCCTTAATCTAGTGAAGTGCCACAGCAAAATAGTAATTCAGGAGTTCAGTTTTCTCCAAAGTGTCATTAACCAGCTCTCCCGAGTTGTTAAGCAATGGCCCCACGCTTCCATTTGTTTTCCTCCTGGTCCCTACATACCTAAAGAAGGACTTCTTATTGTCCTTGATAAGAAGTCCTTCTTCTTCCAGGTGGTTTATAAAAAGGTTGGCATACTGTGGAGCAATTTTTGTGCCCTTAACTGTGCACATGGTCTAGAGGAAGTGTGTTGCTTATTGAAAGTAAAGTTGTTGTGTGTGAGGGTGAAGTGTATAAGTTCAGTAATATCCTTTGGGTGGTACTCAGAGTTGTCATTTTCTCTTGTAGGTATGCGGGATATTGGTAAAAAGCTGGTAACATCCACGGTGGCTAGGAGGGTATTGCTGGGTAGGTGGTCTATGTTTTTATATTTTCGTAGAAAGTCTGTTGGGTCTTGACAAAACTCACTTTTTAGGAGACAAGATCTTTTAGGATTAATTCAATTAAACCTGATATTTCCTCAGTTAGGGTTCCATAGTTGAATATAATAGGTCTGCCAGGGTTCCCTTCTCTGTGGATTTTAGGGAGCATGTAAAAAGACCCTGGGTTAAGTAACTGGGTGATCAAAGTCTGTAGTTTTTCTTGTATTTCAGATGGAAATGATTTGATGGTAATTTTGAGTTTCAAGGTGAAAAGGGAAGTAGGATTTTCCTGTAGTTTTTTTGTAGTAGGTAGTATGTTGGTGTGGCGGTGAACACTAAACACATATGCCCAAACCCCTGAGAGCTCCTTCAGGCCCTACGAGGAAAGGGAGGGAAATGACACAACCCTGCAGGACTTACCGGCAAGGGAGAAGGAGCCTGGACAGGTATAGTGTGTGTTGCTACAGCACCACTTTTTAAGTATGCTGTTGGTCCAGCTGGGCAGTGCATGGCTGATGACATCAGCCCCATGCACCACTGTGAGAGATTTAAAAAGCACAGGTGGTGCAAAAGAAAAGGAAGCAAGCAAATCAGTACCTAGCAGAGAGGGCCGGGGGGGGGGGGGGCACACAACAACATTGAGGGACATCACAGCAGTGGGGCACTGTGACGACTGTATGTATTGTAGGGCTTACTGCCCCTACTAAGAGTTCATTTACCTACAGGCGGTGACAGGATGGACCTTAATCTCAGACCACCTAATCTGCCAGAAGACTGAGTTTACTGTTCTCGTCTGCCACAGCTTTGTTGGTACAATGTTAATATGAGGCAATACCTCAAGATGATCCTTCAGGTCTCACTCTGTCTTCTTCTGTGGGACTCCAAACCTCCCTTTTACCCCACCCTAGCCACTCCAGGTGGAACGCAAAGCTTCTCTTCAGCCTGGTGTTAGCTGTCTGATTCTGTAATGCACAGTCTTCTGTAGCCTGCAACCTGCATGACCACAGTCTTAATCTGACATGCACCCACATCCAAGGGATGGCCTTAGACTGGGCTCAAACACCCCAGACACAACTGTCTCGGTGTCTCTTTAGAGTAAATCCAGGTCCCCTTTACCTTGGGGTCAGTCTCTCATATTCCAAACCAATTAATCTAGCACTGCTCATTACAGATCTGCATAGATCTATTGATGAGCAAACATAGTCCCTCAGTAGGATCTCTCTTCTGAGCAAAACAAAGACTCATCAGGGTGGCTCTAACCTTAGAAGGAAGTTTTCCTTGCTTCCCTCTGGGATCCTTAGCAGCTACTCCATTTAAGTGCTTTCAAAATCCTCATGTAGGCATGCCTCTATATGCCTCTTTCTTTTGGTCACTCCCACAGAGTTTCTCTGGCAGGGTCAGCAGTACCTGCTTCCAGGAACATTCAGTCACTCCTCTCAGGAGCTTGCAGGGAATCGACCCTATCTGCCCCTCTCCTGGACTGGAAATTTCTCCTGACAGCTTCCCTCCTCAAATCCAGAGTGAGAGGCTGCTCCGGAACTGTTGCTGCAATTCCTTTTATTTTCCTCTGGGCTCCAGCTGAAGCCTCACTGGTTTCTGATGCTGTAAGTTCTGCTTACTTTCATTTTCTCTTGTTGTCACTGCCGGCTGCTCTTTCTCCCTCAGTCTCAGCTGCCTGGCACATAAAACACCCCAGGGTTCTGTTTACTGTCTCTCACTCCTTCACATACTTCCCCCTTAAGACACCGTCAGGCACTCTTCTTTGCTCATGAGAAGAACTTTCTTCCTGGGCTGTCACTTGCTCTCCTGATGTTTGTTGTGTTTCGAGGGGCTCCCTTGAGTGGCATTGAAAGAGAAAATCAGCCACCACATTATCTTTACCTAGTCGATATTCAGCCATAAACTGAAATGGTTGCAAGGCCAAAGCCCATTGTGTTGTATGGGCATTTTCCATTTTAGTGGATTTCAACCATTTCAATGGTGTGTGATCCATTACAGCTATAAGCTCATGCCCTAATAAATAATATTGCAAGTACTCTACACTCCATTTCAGCACTAAACACTCCCTCTCTATAGCAGGGTACCTTCTTTTGAGGTTATTTAATCTCCTACTGGCATAGGCTATTGGTCTTTCTTTTCCTTTGAACCTTTGGGAAAGCATGGCCCCAAACACCTGCCGCAAGACATCTACCTGAAGAATGAAGGGCAGTGCAAAATTTGGTGTGTGCAGTATAACACCCTTATATAAGACCTGCTTAACCACCTGAAAAGTTGTTGTATCTCTGTCCATCATATTGGATGGCCATTCCCCTTGCCCTTAATCATTTTAGTGAGTGGGACTGCTAATTCTGCAAATTTTGGAATAAACCTCCTCTAATAACCTGCTAAACCTAAAAATGCTCTCATCTGCTTCTTAGTTTGAGGAACCTTGTAACATTTAATTATTTCCACTTTGCCAACTAACAGTTTAACCTTCCCTTGCCCCACACAAAAACCCAAATAATCCATCTTGCGTTGCCCCAATAAGCACTTTTTAGGATTAACCTTTAACCCCAACCATTTTATATCCTGCAGCACTGCCTGGCCAGCTGCCACGTGTTGCTCCCAGGTTTTAATATATATGACTATATTGTCAATACAACCGGCTGCATATTCATGATGCGGGGCTAGCAGCCAATCCATTAACCTTTGAAGCATTGTACCCACCCCATTCAGGGTGAAGGGCATTCAACAGAACTCACAAAGTCCCCAAGGCATTCCAAATGCCATTATGGCCTGATCCTCTGGTTTTAAAGGGGTTTCCCAATATCCCTTTGTAAGATCAGTGGTGGAGATAAACTCCTCCTGTCCTATTCTTTCCAACAACTCCCGAACCTGTAGCATGGAAAATGCATTTAACTGGATGATAGTGTGAAGTTTATGGATATCGATACACAAATGGAGTGTCCCATCTTTTTTGGGGACATTCACTATAGGGCTTCTCCACAGACTTCTGGAGGTGTTAATTATCCCTTGCTGGAGAATTTTCCTTATCTCATCTTTTACCACCTGATAATAGTGGTGCAGTATCCTTTGCCACCTTTCCCACATAATGGCCCCTTCTGGTGTTTTAATTCCATGTACTGCATCTCTTGTTCTCCCTTGGGTCTTGCTGAACACACCAGCGAATTTCTCTAGGACTTGATTCAACTATTTTAGCTGCCTATCTGTCAATCTGGATCCTGTAACAACTGTTCCCAGGTCTAATCTACTTGCCCCCCATATCTCCTAATTCCCTTCCAAACTCCTCTTTCTCCAGAATAGGAATGGCCAACAATCCTTCAGGCTCCTGCCATAACTTCAGCAGGTTAGTATAAAATATCTGCCTGTCCCTCCAATGCCCCAGTTGTGAAACTTCATAATGTACTGGGCCAACACAGCATATAATCTGGAAGGGCCCTTGCCAACAGGTCAGAAATGTACTGGTTGAACTGGGTAACAGGACTAAAACTCTGCCCAACCTGAAAGAGGATGTCCCTTCATCTCTCTCCTTTTCCCACCCATCATGAACAACATCTAACAAGTTCTGTGGGGTATACCTGTATACTAACTCAAATGGTGCATATACTAATGAAGCTTGGGCTGCTTCTCTAACTGCGAACGATAATGGTGGGATCAGTAGGTCCCATCATCAAGGGTCCTCTTGAGTGCATCTCCTCAACATAGCTTTCAATATCCTGTTAAAACAATCCAGGAGGCCATTGGTCTGGGGATAATAAATTGCTGTATGCAAATGTTTTATACACAGGACCTGGCACAATCCCTTCATTATGTGGGACATGAACTTTGTGCCCTGCTCATTAACAATTTCATGAGGCAGCCCCATCCTCAAAATCAATTTAAACATTTCCTCCGCTACTTTCAGACTCAGGGCAGCCCTTAATGGAACTGCCTCCAAGTATTGCTCAGCACCAATACAAACTGATACCCTCCTGCATTTTTGGGGAGTGGACCTATCATGTCCAGGGCTATACATACGAATGGTTCAGCCATTATGAGCATCACCTGCAAGGGTACCCTTGGAGGCTTCTTTACACTGACCCCTTGACACTCAGGACACCTATTACAAAACTGTTCCACATCTTGATAGCACCCAGGCCAGAAGAAACTGTGTCACCTGAGCTATAGTTTTCTCTTTACCCAAGTGACTGCCTAGTGGGTTGGAGTGAGCCAGTCACAATAAATGATGGTGAGACTGAGGTATCATAATCTGGGCTAGCACCTCATCCTCCTGCTGCCCACTTTTAAGTCAGTGAAACAACTTTTCATTTCATAGATTTCATAGACATTTGGGCTGGAAGGGACCCCAGAGGATCATCAAGTCCAGCCCTCTGCCCCATGGGCAGCAGGGATCATAGGATCACAGCAAGAAAAACATTCAGATGTGTCTTGAAAGCATTCAAAGTGGGTGCTTGAACTGCCTTTGGTGGCAGTCTATTCCAAACCTTGGGGACTTGCACAATAAAAAAAGTTCTTCCTTATGTCCAGCCTGAATCGGTCGTGGTGGCGTTTGTGACTCTTTCATCTTGTCATCCCTTAGGGCACTGTGGTGAACAGACATTCCCACAGATCCTGATGAGCACCCCTGATAAACGTATATGTGGCCACCAGATCACCCCTGAGTCTGCGCTTTTCTAGGTTGAAGAGTCCCATGGCTCTCAGCCTCTTATCATAATGTCTGTTTTCCTGACCTCTGATCATGCATGTGGCTCTCCTCTGCATTCTCTCAAGCTTCTCCACATCCTTTTTGAACTGTGGAGCCCAAAACTGGATGCAGTACTCCAGCTGCAGCCTCACCAAGGTCATGTACAATGGGGGAATGACGTTCCAAGATTTGCTTGAGAAGCATCTGTGGATGCAAGCCAGCATTTTGCTCACTTTACTAGCCTCAGCATCACATTGAAGGCTCATGTTCAACTTGTGGTCAGTCATGACCCCCAAGTCCCTTTCATCTGTAGTGCTAACCAGCATAGCATTGCCAAGGCTATAAGTATGCTGCAGGTTTTTCCTCCCAAGGTGGAGAACCCTGCATTTTTCTGTGTTGAACACCATCAGGTTGCCATCTGCCCATTTCATGAGCCTGTCAAGATCTGCCTGCATCACCCTCCTGTCCTCAGGTGTGGATGCTTTACCCCAGAGTTCGGTGTCATTGGCAAACTTGGCCAGTCCGCTTCTGACACCAATGTCCACATCATTGATGAAGATGTTAAACAGTATAGGTCCTAGGACAGACCCTTGAGGGACCCCACTGGAGACCACACACCAAGGCGATTGGCTTCCATCAACCACCACCCTCTGGATCCTACCATGGAGCCAATTTCCCAGCCAATGGATCATGGTGAGGTTGAGGCTGCAGTTAGCCAGTTTTGCCAAGAGGTGATCATAGGATACCAATTTGAAGGCTTTTTTAAAGTCAAGATATATGACATCAATCTCTTCTCCCTTGTCCAGGTGATAGGTCACCTGGTCGTAAAAGGAAATGAGATTGGTCAAGCAAGACCTACCCACAACAAACCTGTGCTGGCTATCCCTCAGGATGTTGCCGTCAGATAGTCTGTTAAGGATGGCCTCTTTCATAATCTTTTCCAAGACCTTCCCCAGGATAGAGGTCAGGCTGATGGGCCTGTAGTTTGCTGGATCTACTTTCCACCCTTTCGTGAAGATTGGCATGACATTGGCCTTCTTCCAGTCTTCGGGCACTTCACCAGAGCACCAGGAGTTCTCAAAGATCCATGCCAGGGGCTGAGCTATGATGCTTGCCAGCTCCTTGAGTACCCTTATGTTTAAAACATTAGGGCCGGCTGACTTGAAAGTATCCAGCCTGTCAAGGTGTTCCTTCATTCAATGAAGGGTAAGGAATCTCCATCGCTCAGGCCTCCCTGTCCCACAGTGGGCAGGGGCGTCTCATGGGACTGGTGAAAAACTGACACAAAGTACCCATGTAGCAAGTTTGCTTTTTCCTGGGCATCGGTTGTCAGTTGTCCCATCGGGTTTAGTAGGGGTTCAATGTTGCCCTTTCTTTTCCTGTGGCTCCCCACATATCTAAAAAAGGACTTTTTATTATCTTTGATATTTGTAGCTAGCTGGAGTTCCATTGCAGCCTTGATATTCCTCATTTGCATTCTGCAGGTCCAGAGCAGAGTATTCCTCCTTGGAGGTGGATCCAGTCCTCCATCCTTTGTAGGTCTTCCTTTTAAGATGCAGGAGGTCTGCCAGTTCCCTGGAGAGTCAAGGGGGCTGCTGTGCCTTTTTGCTGCCTTTGCTCCAAGACGGGATGGACTTTGCTTGTGCATCCAGGATTGCTCCTTTGAGGAGCAACCACTCATCCTGAACTGCCATCCCCTTTGGGTTCTGGCACTTTAGGGCCTCACTGACAAGCCTCCTTAGCTTGTCAAAGTCAGCTTTCCTGAAGTCAAGGACTTCTGTATTACTGACTGACTTGCCAGCTTTATGGCAAATGATGAAGTTGATCAGCTCGTGGTCACTGTCACCCAGCTTCCCTTCAATTGCTAGGTCGCTGATTAGGTCATCCCTGGTTGCCCGTATGAGGTCGAGCAGTGCTTTACCTATCATTGGCCCATAGACTTCCTGCATCAGATAGAGGTCATCCACACGTGAGAGAAAGCTTTGCAGCTGCTCAGATTTGGCTGAGTGCTCCTCCCATGAGATGTCTGGGTAGTTAAAGTCTCCCATGAGAATCATGTACTGGGAGTGTGTGGCCTCAGCCATTTCCCTGGCAAACTCCTGGTAAAGTTCTTGACCCTGGGTAAGGGGTCTGTAGTAGACTCCCACCATAGTATCCCCTGTGCTGTGTTCCTCATGGATTTAACCCAGAGGGTCTCAAGTCATCCACCATAGGTGCCAATGTCAGCTTGCAGGGACATGTAGCTTTCCTTGACATAGACAGCTACACCACCACCCTTTTTGTCCACTTGATCCTTCCTGTACAGGGTATAGCCATCTATACCTGTGGCCCAGTCATGGGTGGAGTCCCACCAGGTCTCCGTTATACCTATGACATCATAGTTATTTGTGTTTAGCAGGAGGACAGGTTCCTCCTGTTTATTCCCCAAGCTCCTGGCATTTGTGTACAGGCATGCAAGTGTCCCCCTGTGGGCCCTTGCCTTTCCTAAAGGTCTTTCCAGAGCTGGGGCAGGGGTGGGTTCCCTTAAATGCCTTGGCCTGCTGGCTTTGCAAGGGTTGTGCAGTGGGCCAGCAGTGACAGTAGTCCCCCCGTCCCCCGGCGGGCTTATTTTAAAGCCCAGTGGAACAGGTCAGATGGTCTGCCCGAGAAGAGCCTCCTCCCCAGGGGAGAGAGGAGGAAGCTGTCCCTTCCCAGCAGCTCATTGGCTCTTTCACCAAAGAGCAGACTGTGGTCATGAAAGCCAAAGCCTTCCTGTTGGCACCAGTGCTGCAGTCTTTGGTTAACTACCTGGATCCTCCTCTCCCTCCTCAGCCCATAGTCTGAGACAGAGAGGATCGAAGAAAACACCACCTGCACCCCCAGACCCTTGAGCCCCACTCCCAAATCCCTGTAGCACCTCATGACCCAGCTGGGAGCACTCTGAGCCATGTCATTGGTGCCCACATGGATAAGGAGCATGGGATAGTGGTCAGTAGGCTGGAGGAGTTTAGGGCTCTTCTCCACAATGTCTCAGATGTGGGCTCTTGGGAAGCAGCAAACTTCCTAGGGTAAGGGGTTGAGGCAGCAGATTACCCCCTCGGTTCCCCTCAGGATGGAGTCTCCCACGACAAACACTTTGCGTTTTGTCTTGGGGAGAGTGGGGGCAGGAACTATAGTAGTGCCTGTGTTGCCTGCAGGAGCTGGCAACTCAGCAGGCTCTGCTGGGGCTGGAAGAGGTTCATACCTGTTGCACAGATCCAGCGGGGTGGGGGCCTTGGTGCAGTGGGCCTTTGGGCCTTTGACCACCTTGGTCCACCCCCATGGCTGGACAGAATGGGAGGTGCCTGAGTCCTCCCTTGTCCTGGAGGGAGACCATGGTCTACCCTCTGTCTCCCAGGGGGAGAAGGGCCTGGCAATAGGAGTCAATCTCCTTCTCACAGTCCCTGATGGCACGCAGCCTCTGGACTGTGGGCTGGAGCTCCTTCAGCTGGCGTGCCAGGGACCCCAGTAGGGAGCAGACCTCACAAGGGGAAGTGGCCATGCTCCCAGGCCCCAGAGCCTGAAAAAGCAACAGGCAGCCCCCACAGCCTAGAGCCAGAGGCTCCCTCTGTGTGGAGCTTGGAACCATGGGCTCTGTCTGAGGTGCTACATACCCCGAGGGGACCCTCTGTGTGCCCATCCACATCATGCCACTGATGTGCTGACTGCTGCTGGGACTGTCTACCCTGGGGAGCTCACAGGCAGGGCCTCAGGCCCTCCCACTTGCCCTCCTGCACAAACTCCCACAGTAAACTCCCATGCTAAACTCAGGCTCCCTGTGGGGCTAGGCCAAGTATGAGCCAGGGAGGCGTGACCCTTCTCGGCCCACTTAGCCTGGTCCCAGCTGGCTAGGTCCCTCCCTCCATGGGCTCCTGCTTACCTCGCACTGGAGCCGGGACCAGCTCACTATTTCCTCATCTTGCAATGCAGCAGTTGATTGCATAGCTCCAAAAGAGGCCCTCTCTGGCAGGGAAAGGCCCACAATCGTTAAGTCAGGGATAAGGATTGAGAGCAAGTGGCTGAAGAAAATGCTGGGCACAGCTATGCCACAACCTGAGGTGGCTCAGTGTAGGATTATACATTGGAGCTAAAGTCAG
Source organism: Alligator sinensis (assembly GCF_000455745.1). Lineage (NCBI taxonomy): Eukaryota > Metazoa > Chordata > Crocodylia > Alligatoridae > Alligator > Alligator sinensis. The sequence continues at coordinate 2,345,420 of NW_005842016.1, forward strand.
TGGGAAGTGAATGGGGCCAAAGAGCCAGAGCAGTGACTGTGGACCACAAAGCACCATCATCCACAGTTGGCAAGTGGACCAGTGTAGGGGAGGCAGGGCCCCAAGTCAGCCACAGCTGTATCCCTATAATGGCCCACTGCATACAACATTGAATCCCTTCTTTTCAAGGTATCATCAAGACATGGCAGGTGAGTTGGGGAAGTGCCCTGCACAGGGTACTCATGAGGTTATTCACCAGTCAAGCCATGGCATGACGGTTGGCTTCTTGTATGTAGTCTTCAAGTTTAAGGATGACTATGCCTACTCTTTTATATGCTGGTTTTATTACTATTTGATGGTTAGAACTTAGAGATTCTATGGCCCTTCTCTCTAATAGGGTGAGGTTGTTATGGTGGCATGTGTTGTTGATTATTTTATTTTCCCTGAAGCAGTCAATATAGAGGTCAAGGTTAGAGTATCATCCACTGTGAGGTGTCCAATCTGATTTTTTTTGTGATTTTTGGGGTTGATTATTTTCCTTGATGCTATCAGAAGATGAACTTTTGTTGGAAGGGGAGTCATTTTGATTGTGGAAACCAAAATGATTCCTCGAGCTGGAACCATCACAAGAATTCTTCTAGTTCTCCATATTTAAATATTTTATTATGGTATTTTTCTGGACAGAAACTCAGGTGTTTACAGGGGCAGATTTTTCAGCTTTGCTAAGTGTGTGCATGGAGAGATTGATGATATTTGAGGGTTGATTGCTTCTTTCAGTTGCATTGAGTCTGAGGTTGGAATGTTGTTAGGTGTTGCTATTGTTTCTCTGATGGTTGTCTTGTGGCTGGGAATGCTGTTCATGGAGTAAGTGGTTCCATTTCTTTTTATGTTGGATGGATGTTGTAGAAATTCTTTGGCAGCCTCTTCCTACATGTTGTATACTATTAGGTAATTTTAGTGTAAAAATCCATGGGGAACACGGCATGGGGGACACAATGGTGGGAGTCTACTACAGACCCCCTACCCAGGATCAAGAGCTTGACTAGGAGTTCACCAGGGAATTGGCTGAGGTCACACACTCCTGGTGCATGGTTGTCATGGGAGATTTCAACTACCCAGACATCTCATGGGAAGATCACTCAGCCAAATCAAACAGTCGCAGAGCTTTCTCACATGTGTGGATGAGCTATATCCAATTCAAGAAGTCTACAGGATGATGAGAGGTAAAGTGCTGTTCAACCTGGTACTGGCAATGAGGGACAACCTAATCAGTGACCTAACGATTGAAGGGAATCTGGGTGACAGTGACCACAAGCTGATCACCTTCACCATCTGCCATAAAGCTGGCAAGTCAGTCAGCAATACAGAAGTCCTTGAGTTCAGGAAAGCTAACTTTGATAAGCTCTGGAGGCTTGTCAGGGAGGCCCTAAAGGGCCAGAACCCAAAGGGGATGGGAGTTCAGGATGAGTGGTTGCTCCTCAAAGGAGTGATCCTGGACGCACAAGCAAAGTCTATTCCATCTAGGAGGCAAGGTAGCAAAAGGGCACAGCAGCCCCCTTGACTCTGCAGGGAACCAGGGGACTTCCTGTATCTAAAAAGAAAGACCTACAAAGGATGGAGGACTGGATCCACCTCCAAGGAGGAATATTCTGCACTGGTCCAGGCCTCCAGGGCGTGAACCAGGAAATACAAGGCTGTGACTGAACTCCAACTAACTACAAGCATCAAGGACAATAAAAAGTACTTTTTTAGATATGTGGGGAGCCAGAGAAAAAGCAAGGGCAACATTGGACCCCTGCTAAACCAGATGAGACAACTGACAACTGATGCCCAGGAAAAAGCCAACTTGCTAAATTGGTACTTTGCGTCGGTTTTTCACCAGTCACAAGACCCCTGGTGGGATGGGAAGGCCAGGGTGATGGAGATTTCTTACCTTTCATCAATGCTGACCTTGTAAAGGAACACCTTGACAGGTTTCATACCTTCAAGTCAGCCAGCCCTGACAGTTTATACTCCAAGCTACTCCAGGGTACACAAGGAGCTGGCAAGTATCATAGCTCAGCCAATGGCATTGATCTTTGAGAACTCCTGGCATTCTGGTGAAGTGCCCAAAGACTGGAAGAAGGCCAATAGGGTGCCTATCTTCAAGAAAGGGAGGAAATTGGATCCGGCAAACTACAGGCTCATCAGCCTCACCTCTATCCCGGGGAAGGTTTTAGAAATGATTATCAAAGAGGCCATTCTTAATAGATTGGCTGATGGGACATTCTGAGGGATAGCCAGCACAGGTTTGTTGTGGGTAGGTCTTGCTTGACCAATCTTATTTCCTTTTATGACCAGGTGTACCTATCACCTGGGCAAGGGAGAAGAGATTGATGTCATATATCTTGACTTTAAAAAAGCCTTTGATCTGGTATCCCATGAACACCTCTTAGCAAAACTGGACAGCTGCGGCCTTGACCTCACCATGATTTGTTGGCTGAGGAATTGGCTCCGTGGTAGGACCCAAAGGGTGGTGGTTGATGGAAGTCAATCATCGTGGTGTGCTGTAAGCAGTGGGGTCCTTCAAGGTTCTGTCCTTGGGCCAACACTATTCAACATCTTCATTAAAAAAAGTGGACATTGGTATCAGAAGCAGACTGGCCAAGTTTGCCGCTGACACCAAACTTTGGGGTAAAGCATCCATGCCCGAGGACACCTGAGTGCTATCCAGGCTGACCTTGACAGGCTCAGGAAATGGGAGGACAAGAACCCGATGGTGTTTAACACTGAGACATGCAAGGTTCTTCACCGTGGGAAGAAAATCCCACAGCATGTTTATAGGCTTGGCAGTGCTATACTGACTAACACTAAGGATGAAAGGGACTTGGGGGTCCTGACTGACCACAAGATGAACATAAGCCATCAATGTGATGCTGCAGCTAGTAAAGCAAGCAAAACACTGGCTTGCATCTATAGATGCTTCTCAAGCAAATCCCAGGATGTCATTCTCCCATTGTACTCAGCCTTGTTGAGGCTGCAGCTGGAGGACTGCATCCAGGTTTGGGATACACAATTTAAAAAGGATGTGGAGAAGATTGAGAGAGTGCAGAGGAGAACCACGCGCATGATCAGAGGTCAGGAAAACAGACCTTATGATGAGAGGCTTAGAGCAATGGGACTCTTCAGCCTGGAAAAGCACAGGCTCAGGGGTGATATGGTGGCTGCCTATCAATTTATAAGGGGTTCTTACCAGGATCTGGGGGAACATCTGTTCACCAGAGCGCCCCAATGGATGACAAGTTTGAACAGTCACAAACTCCTCCATGACTGTTTCAGGCTGGACATAAGAAAGAACTTCTTTACTGTCTGAGCGCCCAAGGTCTGGAATAGACTGCCGCCGGAGGTGGTTCAAACACCAACTTTGAACACCTTCAAGAGACATTTGTATGTTTATCTTGTTGAGATCCTATTACCCCTGCTGACTTGCTGCCTCTGGGGCAGGGGGCTGGACTCGAAGATCTTCTGAGGTCCCTTCCAGCCCTGATGTTTATGAAATGTCTGGATTTTTCTCTTTTAAGTTTTTGTAGCATGTGTTGGTTTCCTTCCTGAGCTGATCTCTGTTGGAGTAGATTAGGTGAAGAAGATGATTTCTAATTTTCTCTGAAGTTGTCCTGAATAGCTGTGAAGCATATTTGGAGTTGTGTGTAGTAGTCAGAGGATTGTAGATGTGGTATCCTCTGGGAATGATGTTATGTTTCTTGCAAAGGCTTAAAAAATGTATGTCACTCTTGAGTTTGGCTTGTTTCTTTTTCACATTTTGTAGATTCCATTTTGTTTGGTGGTAGCTGTTTTAGGAGATGGAAGAACTTAGCCAGCTTGTATATAGCTAATGCTGGTGTACTTGTATTTACAGAAGATACAGTTATGTGGACTTTACCATATCTCTGTAGTTCTTTCATATTATGCTGTTGTGTAAAAAACATAAAACTTAAGAGGTGTCTGTCTTATTATAGCTTCTGACTTCATACCTAGTACCTGCCCGGTCACTCCTAGTGTCCAGCCCAAGCCCCTTTGTTCTAGACTTCATGGGGCCTGACCATCATGCTCCTGACTCTGGTCTAGGTTCCTGTCTTTTCAAACCCAGCTCATGGCAGGTGTTGTTTGATCACCCACATCCTGGATTCTTTAAGCTGCAGTTGTTTGCTGGAGACCCTCTAGCCAGTAATTCTAGTCTAGATTTATGCCTCTGACTTTCCTGTATAATGACTTTACTTCAGTGACTGCACATAGAAACATAGAAAAGTAGGCTGGAAGGGACCTCAAGAAGTGACCTAGTCCAATCCCCTGCCCCAGGCAGGATTATCCAGCCCTAGATTATCCAAACTATCACATACGAGTCCTTATCTAACCTATTTCTAAAACTATGTAATTTACCTTGTCAACCAATGACAATGTATATTGTCCAAAGACCAAGACAAAAATCAACAACAACAAACAGCCTAACCTGCCATAGGTAAAGCAGGGTGATCAGGGTCATCAATATCCTGGCACTGCAAGTTTTTGTAAAATGTACTTGAGATTGGATGAGAAAGAAGAGAGCCATGCCCCAAACCTCACTGCAAATGCAAGCATAAACTCCCATGGCCCATAATAATCTGATCATACATAAAAATTCCTTCCTGATATCAAATGTGGTGACTAATCTGACACTACGCAGAAAGGCAAAACTCTCTAACCAGGAACTTTTTGTTTTTTTGTCTGAGCAAGAGCAATGGCTCATTCTTATCAAAATACCCAGCCTTTGCTGCATCCAACATCAAATGCTTCTGAGGAAAGGGGGTGGGGCAGATGTAGAGGAGACAAAAACAAAACCCTAAGATGCAGAATCTGTCCAAAGAACTGGCATTGCCTAAATTTTTGTTGTTGTTGTTTGTTTTGTTTTGTTTTTTTATAGATTCTGGGTTTGGGTGGTGTTGGCACTGGATTTATGACCCAGATACCTTGTTCCAGGCAGCCCCAAATCCTCAGACCAATCACAACCTGTCCATTGAATAATAGGGAAATGTTATTGATACACAGTGAATGCAGATAAGAATAATGCAAACAATTCTATATCTACCAGTCCTAGAGCTGTCACAGAGGGAAGGTATGTCTGGCCAGTATGCAAGATTCACCCTAAGGTTCTTTCTGGAATGTCAGATGTTAGCAGCCTGGCGGTTGAAGGCCAAGGCCCACTCCCTCCCTTTCTAGTGGGGAGGGTGAGGTGGGCTAGTGGTAGGCCCTCTGTCCATGGTGGCTTCGGGTTCCCCTCTTGGGGACCCTTGCATTGCTCTAAAATCTCTCCTTTTGTATCCTTTTCCTCCTCTGAAGACTTTTCACCTCTGTGTGTCATTGATTGCTCTCCCTGTGGTCATCATACTGTCCACATTCTGTCCTGTAAGCATATTCCTTTGTTTCACAAACCCATCAAATTCACACGTCTTAATTTGGTTAATTACCAGTCCTCCCAATTTGGTCTGTTCACTAAAGCCAGAAATCCCAAGGACTCTGAAGCTGGGCACTGTGACCTAGCTAATATGGCAGAATCTCTTATCTCTACACCTGCCAGCACCACAACTGAATGACATCTGGGTATCATGATAGACCACAAAATGAACATGAGTGACTAATGCAATGCCATATCTGGCAGAGCTAATCAAACACTGGCATGTATCTTCCAAGGCATTTGCGCAAGGCTAAGGATGTCATCCTCCTACTCTACTCAGCCTTGGTGAGACTGAAGCTGGAGTACTGAATTCAGTTCTGTCTGCTGCACTTCAGGAAAGATGTGGAGAAGCTCAAGAGAGTCCAAAGGAGGGCCACATGCATGATTAGAGGCCTAGAGACCAGATCATATGAGGAAAGGCTGAAAGACTTGGGACTGTTCAACCTGGACAAGAGAAGACTCAGGGAGGACTTGGTGGCAGTCTATAAGTATATCAGGGTGTCGGGGAGCATCTATTCACCAAGGCCCCTCTAGGTGAGGACAAGAAACAATGGGCATAAACTCAGTGAAAATCGCTTCAGACTAAAAATAAGGAAAACACTTCTTTACAAGTTGAGTGTCAAGGGTTTTGAACAGGTTCCAGCCAGAGGTGGTACAATCACCCACCCTGGTGATCTATAAAAGGCATCTTGATGCCCACTTTGCTGGGATCATCTGACCCCAGCAGTCTTTCCTTCACAAGTGCAGGCAGGGGCTGGACCTTCATAGTTTCATAGTTGGTAAGGTCGGAAGGATCTTTGCAGATCATCAAGCCTGACCCCCTGCTGTGGCAGGAAAAGGTACTGGGTCAAATGACCCCGGCCAGGTGTTCATCTAGCCTTCTTTTAAAGACCCCCAGGGTAGGAGCCAGCACCTCTCCTGTGGTAGGAGCCACTTCTCTTGGAAGTTGGTTCCAGATCCTAGCCACCCTGACAGTGAAGTAGCACCTTCTAATGTCTAGTCTGAATCTACCCTCTGCTAGCTTGTGTTTGTTGTTTCTAGTCACCCCTGGTAGTGCTCGGGGGATCAGGGACTCTCCCAATGCCTGCTGGTCCCCTCTGACTAGTTTGTAAACTGACAATAGATCCCCCCTCACCCTTCTCTTGTGGAGGCTGAATAGGTTCAGGTTCCGTAGCCTCTCCTCGTAGGGCCTGCCCTGATGACCCCAATCATGCGGGTGGACCTCCTTTGGAACCTCTCCATGCTGTCCACATCCCTCCTGAAGTGCAGCGCTCAGAACTGGACGCAGTACTCCAGCTGTGGCCTGACAGTATTGCATAGAAGGGGAGGATCACCTCCTTGGGCCTGCTCGAAATGCATCTGTGGATGCATGACAAGGTATGGTTGGCCTTCCTGACCGCATCCCCACATGGTTGGCCCATGTTCATTGTGGCATCAGTGATGACTCCTAGGTCCTTTTCTGACTCAGCACTGATGAGAAGGGAGTTCCCCAGCCTGTAGGTATGCTGCTGGTTCTTCCTCCCCAGGTGCATTACCCTGTACTTGTCAGTGTTGAACCCCATCCTGTTCCCATTGGCCCACCCCTGTAACCTGTCTAGATCTGATTGCAGCCTATTCCTCCCTTCTAGTGTGCCCACTTCTCCCCACATCCTGGTGTCATCTGCGGATTTGAACAGGGTGCTTTTTACCCCCTTGTCCAAGTCGCTGATGAAGATGTTGAACAGTGCAGGCCCGAGAACCAAGCCCTGAGGAACCCCACTGCCCATATCCCTTCAGGTTGAATAAGACCCATCTACCACCAGTCTCTGGGTGCAGCCTACCAGCCAGTTAGTGACCCATGTGACTGTGTAGGCATCAACACCACAATCTCCTAGTTTGTTTTTTTTATGAGAATGGGGTGAGAGACTGTCAAAGGCCTTCCTAAAGTCCAGAAAGACTATGTCCATCGTGACACCTTTGTGTAAGGATTTTGTGACCTGGTCATAGAAGGCCACCAGTTTGGTCTGACAGGACCTGCCTCTAATGAACCCATGTTGGTTTGCCCCTAAACATACACTCCCCTGCTTGCCCCTCACAGATGTGCACCTGGATAAAAGCTTCCCCAGGACCAAGGTAAAACTCAAGGGCTTATAGTTACCTGGGTCCTCTTTCCTACCTTTTTTGAAGATGGGGACCACATTGGCCCTTTTCCAGTCATCCGGCACATCTCCTGAGCACCATGAGTGCTCGTAAAGCCATGCCAGAGGTCCCACAATAACCTCTGCTAGTTCCCTCAGCACTCTGGGGTGGAGATCATCAGGACCTGCTGATTTAAATACATCTAGTCCCTCCAGAAGTTCCCTGACTAGGTCCTCGCTGACTCTAGGCTTGAGTGTGCCTCCCACAGGACCCGTGGGGGTCCCAGTGGAGGAGATGACCAGGTCCCTCCTCAGAAATATGGAGGCAAAGAAATTGTTAAATAAGTCAGCTTTGCTGTCCCGTGCGATGACCAGATTTCCTAGCGTGTCCTGCAGAGGCCCCATGTTACCTGGTACCTTCTTTTTACCCCCTATGCATTTAAAAAAGGACTATTTGTTGTCCTTGATCTGGGTTGCTAGTCCCAGTTCCATCTTTGCCTTGGCCTTGGCCTTCCTGACTGCCCCCCTACAATCCCTGATGATCTGTAAGGTTCTTTCCAGTCCCTAACATCTATGAGACTATGAAACCCTAGCCATTCCCCTGGACCATTGTTCTAATGAAATATCTACTTTACCTACCAGCCAATTCCCAAAAGCAAATTTCTAAATAGCATTTTCTAGCCATCAGGCAGGAGGCAGCATCAGATCTTGGACCTAGGACCCATCACTGCCTCCTGGGATCAGGCAGGGGACAGTGACGGTCCCAGAACAAGGACCTGACACTGCCCCAGATTTCTTTTTGAAAGCTCATAGGATTGGGCATGGGACATTTGTGGGTTCTGGATCTGAGACCCTGTGCTGCCTCCTAGGATTAGATATACAGGGGAAGTCTCTCAAATCTCAAGACTGCCCCATTCCCCATACTGAACCTCAAACTAAGTGCCAGGATCAGGTGTGGGGCAGCTCTGGGGCCCAGCTTGGGAGTAGGGGATATCAGCTGCTTGATCTAGGGAATCAGGTTTGTAGTATGGGCTGTGTTTTGGGCTCTGGGACTACTCTTCTCCTGATCCCAATGCTTAGTTGAACATTGGCATCAAGCCTGAGGCAGCCCCAAGTATGGGGCACGTGCCACTCGTTCAATTTAAGCCATGACACAAAACGGCCATAAAGATGTTTCACATTCAATGCACTTGAGAAGCACTCGCACAGTCCATTAAATGCAGAACATGTTTTATTGCACCACACATTGGCTAAATGTGGAATGTGTTATAATTTATGGTGTGCTTAGCATGTTAATTACACCATAATAATAACATCTGTGATTGTCCTGTTACATCAAAGCCTGAATGGGGTATACAATGCATCTCACAAATAAACAAACAAACAAAAATTATTAACACTTCCTTATTGCCACCTCCTGAGGCCTTCTCTATACCCAGTACCTTTCCCTATATGAATATAAAGTACAGTAAATAGGCCTTCCGTGCCAAATTTGACAGAGACTTCTCTCAAAACAAAATGACATATAGTAACCCTTATGTGCATACAACTTCTTAATTATCCTTCTTTAACCAAGTAGTGATTCTTTTTTTCCCCTTTAAACCAGGAAGTCCACTCATTTTTTTTTCTAGGTTTTTGTTGTTCAATCTTCCCCCTAATTCATGTTTCTCTTCTAAATAATACAGCCTTTACTCCAAATCCAACTTTAAAATAGTATCTGGTTTCTAAATCAAGGGTTTACAAAACAAGAACGTTTCTTGTTTTCCACAATGCTAATTTAAAATATCCTGTGATCTTTTTAAACATCTTTCTGTCCATGTTTGACTTCCTTGTCAGCGCCCTGCAGAATATAGCATCTTTAGATAACTGGTCCACTTGAGATCTATTGAATCAGACTGTGCACTTTGTCCCACACCTCTTTTGTATGGAAACTGCAAAAATGGATAGAGGTCTGTCTCTTCTCCATTGAAGTCATGCTTTAGGCACTTGGGAGATTTCACCAGGCCCCACATACAGTTAGTAGTTTTTACTGAGGGCCCTGATTTGCTAATAGCCAATTTAGGTCTATGTGATCCTTAATCATTCCTTTACAATTCCCACCCACATCTCCCTGCTTTTACATGTTTCTGCTCAAGTGATCCATTTCCTCTTGAATTTACAAAAAAAATGTACATATTTCTCTTTACATTTTGCTCCAGGCAGCAGGAAACAAGGAAACACCACATCCATTTCTAAAATGGCTGGTAACAGTACCACCTCTGTCATCCTAGATTTCATTTAATAATAATTGTCTCTTACTTCACAACCCCAGGGCTGGCCAGATTTTCGTTTTTACCATCTTTCACTTTTTCTTTCCCAGTAACTTTAATCAGAGTACTGCCAAAACCCATATTCTGAATGGCAACACTTTTATACCAAGACTCCCCATATCTCAAGGTAGATACTCTTTTTTCTATTCAGCTTTGCCCATCACATTCCATTGTGCATTTGAGCATGCTTTCCAAGGATAGCTTGTCCCTCACAATGACATTGATGTCATCCATATACAGTGCACACTTAGTTTCTTTTCCCCTTCCTTCTGGAATTGGATACCCTCATATGATATTAGGATTCCTAATCCATTCTGCCAATGGCTGTATTGCATGAACACATATCAGAGGTGATAATGGGCACCCCTGTCTCGCTCCAGACCATATACCAATGAGCTGACTGATGTTTCCATTGATGAATATTATTTGTAAGTGGGCGATAGAGTTAGAGTAGTTTATGGACTTACCAGAGGGTAAACCAAGATCCAGCCAGATACCATTCCAAGACTGCAATATGAAGCCAAAGGTTGAGAAAAGTTGTGGTCAAGGAAAGCAGTCAATACTGGGTGCTTAAGATAAGAACTAAAGCAATCAGGAACAGGCAGGAGGGTCTAAGCCAGACCTTTAGAGCAGGGAGTCAGGTTTAATAGTTCCAAGAAAGTCAGAGGCACTGCAAAACAGCCTTATTGTCTGATTACATCTATCTGGGGCCTGGGATGGAATCAGCCCCAGCTGAGCTTTTGCTCATTCCATCACTTTTTTTTTTTCCTGGGTGTTTCTCTGGTAACCTTTAGGGCAGGTTTGTCTTGGTGGATGAGGTGGAGAGCTTGGACTTAGGGGTGTACACATTCTCTGCTGGTTCCTATGAATGGTTTGCTGGTCCAGAGTCTTCCCAATCAAAAGGAGAGATAAGTTTAACTTTTTTTTTTTTTTTTTACTTTCAAGGACTTCTTTAACAATGTACTCCTTTTCCCCTGGTCTAGAATGGGTGTAAGTGGGGCAGTGGAACATATTGGGAATTGGTATTATGCATAGGGCTTTAATAGAGAAACTTGGAAGATAGGATGTACTTTCATGGATTTGGGAAGCTGCAGTCAGAAGAAGAATCCTGGGACTGTGAAATGATGAAGGAGATGGAACTTTGTTTTCTGCATGTATCAGAATAATTGAACCACCAAAGTTTCAGAGACAGGAAAGACTGGACAGTCCATCAGTCTCAAGTCTTGCAGGAAACCACTCAGAAATGCTTATGCTCAGAAGGATGGTCTGCAAAGTAGTCAAGAATATAATCTGTGGTTTCACCCTTTGGGTGCCACAAGACTTGTCTTAGGACTTAATCAAGTGAAACTGTCCCAAAAAAGTGGAAGAGGAAGTGAAGTTAGCTGATGATTTTTCAAAAGCTGCTGTGGCCTGAAGAGAACATGGCAAGAAAGATAAGACTGAGTGACATTGTGCTAACTCTATGGAATGTTAGACTGTATTAAAGTTAGCATGTGCTGTGAGCAGTTACCCATTAAGGGTTAATAAAATCTCTAACATGTACTGCTCAGACCTGCCCCAAGAGGGGTGGTGATCAGGGGCATGGCTAGAAGCTTCCATGTCAGTTCCATGCCTGTCCTACTTGCTTGCTGCCTAGTTGCAGTATAGGCAGGGGAGGGGGAAAGCCCCTGCACCAATGCTGCTGGACCACTCTCTACCCCTCAGATCATTTCCCCAACACTCTTATCCTCCCTGCTCACTGAATTACACATCTCAATCTCACATATCCAGGTTGTAGCCATATTGGTCTGGAAGAAAAAGCAATCAGGACTCATAGTAGAGGTGATATCTGTTAGACCCCGACTCCATGCGGCACCCAACAACTAGGGAGAAAACGATCCAATTGCTCACAGATTCTGTTACTCCTTAGCCAGATCAAGCAGGGAGAAATACCAGCAAACATTGCTCACAACAGCTTTATTCAAAATGGAGGTGGCTTTGGACTAGCTCCCTCACAGACACACATCCTGTGAACATGGGGAGCTGCAATGGATAGCTCTTTCCACATTTCTACATTCTGTTTCATACTTATTAACGTCTGTTCCACCTCTGTCCCTCCTTCTTTTCCACCCATATCTCTTCTCCTTCCAAGCTCCGCCTCTGTTTATGGGTTGCTTCATTAGCATAGAATTGCCTATGCATTTTATTCATTTGCATGTGTCACAGCGGGGTCCTACTGGAGGGCCGTGATCGCCTTAAGGCCCTCTCTCCGTGCCAATTCGGCCCAAGGGCACCCTCGATTCTCGCCCACCATGTCTTTGCTGTTTAATATATGTTGGGAGGCTGCCTTACGACTCCCTGGGCACGGATAGCTGGGACCTCTGTCCCCGTGTGTTCCCGGACCCCCCTGGGGGTCTCCCGGTATGATGGGTGCTCCCCAGGCACCCTAGCCTTATGGGCTATGCGTGGCTCCTACCAACCCCTAATACCACGCCCCAAACCTCGCAGATGGGATAGACGCTGGTATGTCTCTCTATACTATTGCCCCTTTCTGGGCTCTCACTGGGCCCACTCCGGGCCCTCTCTAATACAGTGCCCCTCACTGGGATTCTTAGTAACACCGCCCCTCTCTTGGGACTCTTGAGGCCCACTCTGGGCCTTCTCTAAAATAATCTAGTCCACTTTGGGATGTCCTCTCGAGCCACCGGTCTTTTAGGCCCACCGCACTACTAACCTCTCGTGGCCGGGCGCACTGTGCTGCTATCCCCTTTTCCTGGGGACCACCGCAGCACTGCCCTTCTCTGGGGCGCTGTGCTGCTAACCCCTTTGGTCTGGGTCCACCGCAGCACCTTGCCCCTGTCCTGGGTTTTTCCGTAGTGCTAGCCTGTTACCTTCCGGGCCCCGCTGGGCTCCTTAATAATACCGCCCCCTGTTTGGGGCTCTCTATGCCCAGCCTGGGCTTCCTAATAAAATCGCCCCTCTCTTGGGACTTGCTGTGCCCACGCTGGGGCTCTTTAAATGCCCCTCTCTGGGCTGGGGTCTACACACCCCGCAAGTTGCGCCCCTCACTGGCACTAGGGCCCCCACACCACTGTGGGTCCCTTTGAGGATAATGCGCCCTCTTGGCGCTAGGGCCCCCCACACCTCTGGGGTCCCTATGAGGCCTCCTCCAACCCCTATAGCCTCACCCAAACCACCGGTGTAATACACTAGAACACAAACATAAACTCGAGCCCCCTGGCTATAACCAAAACCCAAGGCACTGGGCCCTAACAACATAAGCCTCCTGGCTATAATTTAACATCATTGCTCCAGCCTCTGGAGCTCTCGCGAGCTATACTTGCTGTTAAGCTTTTTTTCCCATCTTAACTGCAGGAGCTCCTGCCCCTCTGGCTGCTGGCAGGAAACTGCCAGCCTGGCCCTGACTCTAGGCTCTACAGGAGCCAGGCCCTGCCCCCTATAGGCAGCTGACTCTTATTAGTTGCCCTGGCAACCCACAGCTGTACTCATTATCGCTGATAGGGCTTTTCCCCAGCAGTTTTCCCCTCTCTAGGAGCGGGGCAGCGGGGTGTGCTGCGACACATGCCTTTTTGCTCTGAGCGCATGTCCAAGGCCATGAACTTACTTCTTCTGTCAATGGGTGGACTTTGACTAAAACCTGGAAGCTTCTTCACCAATCACTATTCACCCTTTTTCATATGTTGATCCCAGATTCTGTTACCAATTACATGTTGTATTTTACATTCCAATCTGTTTTTCTGTCCCAGGTTGCACCATCTTCCACATTCCTAAGACTTCACCTAATGCAGACTTACACAGGCTCACTTGAAAAAGGTTGATACAGTTAAGATGGCTACTTAGCATAAGCAAATGGCTAGCTTAGCATAAGCATTTGTAAGCAAAATCTGCTTGCCTTAGTGTCTTGCAAGATACTTTTAATATGTCATTCTGCCTTGTTGTCAGCAACTTTTGCTAGGCCACAGGTTATAGCCTGTATTCAGCTGCAAATCCAATGCTCCCCAAGATGCAAATATAGTCACCTTAACAATATCTTTTATTAGACCAATTAGATTTTTGGAAAAAAAAAAAAAACTTTAATTGCAAAATTTCAGGCACAAGCACCCTTCTTCAGGCATCAGATATGAGATTATAAAAGTTCTCCTGAGTAGAGGTTAATGTTCTTATTAAATAGGAGAGTTGAAGGTGTGGTAAAATCTATTTGGAACAGTTCATTTTATATGCAGATTAGGCTCAGAGTAAAGTTGGAATAGTCTTTTTACCCCAAAGTTGTTCAGTGGTAAGCAGGATGTAGTCATATTTCCTTCTCGTTATAGTGTTCCATATTTCACAGAGGAGTAACTAGATGCACCTTCCTATCTCCTCATTCTGATTTGGAAAAACAAGGCCGACATCCCAAATAAAATGCAAGGAAATCAAAGAAGGGATACTTTTTCATACATTTTTGCTTTTGATGGGTATGTGCTGTGAGCTTTTGGATGACATCACTCTAGTTTCTTATGTTCCAAAGAAGTCCAAAGTTGTTCTGTTGCTGTCAAGCATGCACCATGACCTGTCAGTGGGTGGAGAGCAAAGAAAGATGGACATCATTCATGGCTACAATAAAAACAGGGGTGGTGTGGATAACCTTAACCACTTAGTCCATATGACTACCTGCAGACAGAAAAAACAAAGGCGGCCAGTAACACTATTTTTTATTATGGTGGATGTGGCTGCCATTGCCAGACTCATCATTTGGCTAGGCCACAACACAAACTGGAAGCAAAGATCACATTTAAGAAGATGGCACTTTTTTTTGTAGGAGCTTGGAGAACAGTTGATTGACGGACAAATAAAAACAAAGAATGATGGATACACATAATCTGTCTAAGTCTGTCAAGTCTGAAACAAGTGCCTTAAATTACAAATTGCCACAACACACCCCAGTAGAACCTTCTTCAAGCATGAGTGGATGCTGTGCTTTTTGTCCAAGGACAGATGAATGCAAAACCTAGAATCAATGTGAAGATTGTAAATGATTTACTTGTGTGCACCAAAGTACATCACTGCTGCTTTGTGATGAATGCAAAATTTAATTTAAACAGTTAAGAAATGTTTTTGGAAGTATCATAGTATCATAGTAGCTAGGGTCAGAAGGGACCTAAACAGATCATCAAGTCCAACCCCCTGCCTTGGGCAGGAATGGATGCTGGGGTCATATGACCCCAGTCAGGTGTCTATCCAGCCTCCTCTTAAAGACCCCCAAGGTAGGGGTGAGCACCACTTCCCTTGGAAGTTGGTTCCAGGTCCTAGCTGCCCTAATCATAAAGTGATGCCTCCTGATGTATAGCCTGAACCAGCTATCTATCAACTTGTGGCCGTTATCCCTAGTTACCCAGTGTGGTGACCGGGGGAACAGGGCATCTCCTATTCCCTGCTGATCCCCCCTGGTGAATTTGTAGACGGCTACCAGATTCCTCCTCAGCCTTCTCTTGTGGAGGCTAAATAGTTTCAGGCCCTCTAGTCTCTCCTCAGCCTGCCCTGCTGCCCCCTGATCATGTGAGTGGCCCTCCTCTGGACCTTCTCAATGCTAGCCACATCTCTCTTGAAGTGTGGTGCCCAAAACTGGACCCAGTACTCCAACTGTGGCCTGACCAATGCTGCATAGAGGGGGAAGGGGATCTTCTCATCAGCACAGAGGTGGAAGGGGATCTTGGAGTCCTTGTTGACTCCAGGTTGAACATGAGCCGCCAACGCAAGGAAACTGTTAATAAGGCTAACTCCACCTTGTCATGCATCCAGAGATGCATCACAAGCAGGTCCAGGGAGGTGATCCTCCCCTTCTCCCAGTCACTGACTGTCCACTGACTCAGGAAGCAACAGTTTCCCATGGGAACATGAGTGAAAAGAAGATGTCTAATGGGACCACTGGTGAGATTCTTGAATCATGGATGTGAGCAGTGGTGTGGGTAGGAATTAGCAATGAACTAATGAGCTAACAACTTATCCCACAGCTCTCAACCAATAGGCATGGATTTCAGGGTCATCAAACCTCTCTAAGAGCAGCACTGAACCAAATGGAGTAAATATAAAGGTGGGATCTAGACTGGTAGCCCCAGCACAGTGGTGGGGTCTCTAAGAAATCTACTGATGAGATTTGGGTGGTTGAGACAGGTTTCTGGGATCAGAAGCAGACCCTGTGACGATGACAGACCCCCATCAGCTGGCATCAGAGCCATCAGGAGAGAGGATGGAGGTGCCGGACTATCCTGTCTGAAGTGGCTATGCTGATGTAACTAATCAAGATTTTGCTGAGGGAGGAGGGTGGGGGAATGGTGCTTAACTGCATAGGTCTTCACTAATTACAATATCTTCACAGATAGATGATGCCTTTATAGACAACTTTCAAAATCCTGCACATTGGTAAGTGTGTGAGAGTAAAAGTCTTTTGTGTGATGTACATACTTGGCAAAAACTCTCTCAGTTTCACTGTTCTCACAAGCAGAGTCCATCTAATCATCCACCACAAACATATTTACTTTATGAAATATGGCGATCCCTGGCAGTCCCTCCACAAATTTGATAAAAAAAGATATTTACAAATCAAATCTTTATACAAAGGAAGCCAACATCTAGCACCACATGCTATTCTCAGACATAAATACAGTTTGCACTGTATTTTGCTTTTTGCACAACTTTGTCCTTTGCACTATACTTTTCAGTTTGCACATGCACAGGTTTGTTTATATTTACTGGAGAAAAAAAAAGAAGTTTGCATTTTTGTATATATCTGCATTGAGTTCCTTGTGCACTTTCTGCCCACGTGCTCTCTCCAGCTCAAGATATGAAAAGCACCTCTCAGTTTCCTCACAGACTCCCCTCTAGCCTTCATGTGTAGCATCTCCCCACATCCCTTAGCAGCTTGAGACTTTCACTTCCCCTATGAAAGTTTCCCCACCAGACTGGATTCTTTCCCAGAAGACACATCCTGTACCTGCGCCCTCCCTCCTGTTCCTTCCACACTGCAGTGGTAACTATATTGAAGGGCAGTTGCCATAGGGTTATGAACTGCAAACACAGGACATCTTTACATGTGCTCTTGTGTGTGTATGGGAGGGGAGGGGGGCTTTAATTAAAGCAGCTCTCAGGAGTCACTGTAATGAAAGTTCCCTCAGCATCTTGTGTATTCAGCATCCTGTGCTTCAAAATATTGGTGGGGACACTTTAACTAAAAGTCATGATGCCAAGGCTGCTACATTGTGCTAATTAGAATGCTCAAGAGACTCAGTCTCAGTGGCTGGGGTTAGCCTCTGGGAGGGCAGCTCAGCCCGGGCCACCCTGCACAGATCCAGGGGCACACACCCACTCCCATGCCCTCCTGGACTGGTGGTGAGAGCTGTCAGAGGAGCCACCAAAAGAGCAGCTCCCGGATCAGCAGTGCATGGTGGTGTGCAGTGGCAGGAGCCTCTCTCCCTGTGCCCCACACCCCCCACCCCGGCTGGGCAGCTTGTCCCAGCCCAAGCTCCAATCCCTCCCTTGCTGTGGGGGGATTGATCTTCCCCCCCCCCCCCCCCGCCCATCTCTTCCCTCCCCTTCTACTCACCACAATAGACTTATCAGGTGGAGGCAGCTGAGTCCAGTGTCATTTAAGACTGTCCATATAATCTATGGCTGAATCTCTGAATCGTCACCAAATCTCCAAATCTGAATTGACTGAATCAAATCAGGTCAGTGATTCAAATCACTGAATAGAATCACTGTCCATCCAAATCAGGTGAATCTGAATCTGAAGCAAATACTTGCTGCTTCACACAGGCCTAGTGTGTAAGTGCTCAAAATGCCAGCAGTTCACAAATCTTCCATGATGTACCTGGAAAGATGGCCCTCCCCCATCCCCAGGATAGGAATGCACCAGTCAGCACACTGACCACTGCCAGTCAATCCACCTGTCCTTTGCCCAAGACAGAGCAGGGCAGTCCCAAGAGCCTCATTCCTCCCCTACACCCATGGATCTATGGAAATCCCCTCCCTTCACCCCTTCTCTGGATCATCCAAAACAGGGAACATCTTGCTAAACTACTGAACTGAAAGGCATTATTAGAAAGCAAAAGTTTCAATGATCAATTCACTTGACCCTCCTGTTCCTTCTGCAAAGCAGCATGTTCCTGAAAGAAGTGGTTGGCCAGGACCTCCCTGGTAAGAGTGGCCTCATGGTAGGCCTACTTTTAATTCTTTCAATTCCTCTACGCAGGTCCACCATGTGCACTTGCTTTAGGACACTGGCCAAAGGCACCAGAACTTAATGACCTGGAGTCTGGAAAGGCATCCCACTTTTTGCTCACTCACATTATGTAGCATGCAATCTGTATCCATGAAGGTAAGAATATTTTCCATCTGGATCTCAGAGAGGAACCTCAAGGTCCTCCAGTATGTCTTTAGTCACCTAAATGCATACTTGACTACCATCCAGTACCTTCTCTGTCAATAGTTAAATTTCTCCTTCCTGGGGTCCAGCCTGCTGGTCTACAATTTCAAGAGCCATGAAAGAAGAAGAGAAGCTGGATCCCTGTGTTCAAAGCATGTTCTAAGGTTCACCTTGTTTAACATTCCAGTATAAGTATAATTTCACCATGCATTCATTGCAAATTACTGTCTGTTTCTGACCCCTTTTTCTGAATTTTCTGACCTCTGTGTTTTGAGCATTTGGTTTTCCATTTGAGCCTTCCTTTTGGCTTAATAACATTTTAGCAGTTCTCCCCTTTATCTGAGAAAGATACACAGTCTGCTTGGCTGAGCATCACTCTCATTACCACAGCAAAACTGAGTTCTCTACTTAACCTAATTATACAGTTGGTTCCAATTACTCTCATATGCAGCTTCTAACTGGTGAAGGTCCCACAGGCTCCACATTCTGGTCATGAGAAAAAGAAAATGACCTCCCTTTGCCTGAGACACACATTCTCAATCAATGCCTTGTTCAATTTCATGTTAGCTTTAATAAAGTGTATATTTAATTATAAAATATATATATTTTAAATAGTTACATTCTTCTTTGTTAAATTATGGCATCAGATGATGGATGATTTGAGTATTGTTAATCAGACTAGGAACCAGATGAGGTCTAAGACTGTGATTTCTTTTCTCTTTAAATGGTCAAGTTTTATGGTAGAAACAAGTCTGCCTAATGATTTCTTACATTTTAGTAGCTACTTAAAAAGAACAAATTATTTGCTGCCAGACATACATTTGAAACTGAATGTTTCTTTTTTTTAGTCAGATTCGTGGGAGGGTGGGGGCGGGGATGCGGGGAGATGGAACCAAGCAATGTAGAAATTAATTGGATAAGGATACCATTTTATAAGGATTTAATTTCTTACACTAATTCAAATATCTTGTGGAAAATTCATGCCCAACCATACCCCCACGTGTATACCTCTAGCAAAATTGCAAGAAGTACCATTAAAGTAATGATGTTGATGTGACTCAAATCACAGTTTTAGCTTATGTTGTACACAGATAGCTCCAGACTCTGATCAAATTTACAGGGTGCGTCTACATGTGTGCATTTACCATGTAATAACTGAAATTACTGCACAGTGTAGGCATGCATCTAGATGTGCACATGTGTACTGCACAGTAAATATGGTGACTTACATCAGCTTGAGTGTAAATTTGATACCACATGTAGATGAGTTACTGAGCAGTAACCCAGTAACCTGCTGGATAAATGCATGTGTAGACAAACCCACAATAGTGTAATTCTGGAGTAACTCTACTGATATTAGGTGGATCTATACATGCATTTCCTAAGGCACCGGTTTACTTGTGAGTAAATTACTCATGAGTAAATGGTGCTGGACAGGCATTTACATATGCAGGGAAGCAGTAGCAGATTAGCTGCAAATCTGCTTCCACTTCCGGAGGCCCCAAAATGGGCCCCTGACACCACCAGGGGGAGCTGCAGGCTCTGGCCACAGCTGCTAGCAGCCTGGAACCCTCTTCAAAAGGCAACCCTGGATGCTACTTTCTGGCCAGCCACTTCCCTGGCCAGGATCAGCATGTGCAGCACAGGGACAGCATGTGGCAGTTCTCTCCTTGTTGTATCTGCCTCCTTGTATCATGGCTGCTCCTCCCCTGCCCCTGGAAGTGATGACCAGAATTCTGTGCTCCTGCTGGCTGCTGCACTGGCCCTGCTGGCCCACCATGCCAAGTGCCACCTCGCCCATTGCGATCTCACCCTGCCCAATTCCCCCACATGCAGTAACTTCCTGTCTACCCACCGCATGCCATTCCAGATCTAATGCCATGAACCTACCACCTCCACTCCTTCTGCCTGGCCAGACTCCAACAGGGATACTGATGATGGGCTCCATCCAGTCCCAATGCCTCTGGGCCCACCAGGACAGCCAGGACTGATAGCAGAACCATCATTCAGCAGACCTGGGACAACAAGCAGTGGCTGGAGGTCTTCAGGATGACCAGGGCCACCTTCCAGGATCTCATGAAGTAGCTCTGTCCACACCTGGAAAGGCAGGGTATTGGCATGCAGGCACCTGTTCGCATGAACAGCTAGATGGTCCTTGCCCTTCTTCAGCTGGCCATGCCTTGCACTTGTTTGGTATGTCAGCCACTAGTTTGCTGAGGGCAGGACCACCACTGAGTAGGTTGTCATGGAGGTGTGCAGTGCCCTCCAGGACATGCTGGGGGACATGGTGTTCTGCCTGCATGACTGCCTGGTGGTGGTGGCAGAGCTTTGTGCACTGGGATTCCCCCAGTGCATTGGGGCCCTGGATGGGGCCCACATCCCCATCACCTGCCCACCCAATAGAGACTGCCCTTACTATACCCATAGGGGCTTTCACTCCATGGTGCTCCAGGACATGAGGACTACTGTGGGGCCTTCGTGCACATGAGTACAGGGTGGGTGGGCAGCACCCTTGATGCCCACATCTTTAGAAATTCTGGCCCACTGGGACTTATAGAGAGTTGGCACTTCATACCAGGGATGCCAGACCTGCAGGTGGGTGCCATGGATATCCTTTCCCTCCTCACCCGGGACCCTACCTACCCACTCCTCTCCTGGACCATGTGGCCCTACAGCCACTTGGATCCCTGCTAGGCCCACTTTAAACACTGCCTGGGCTGGTCACAAGCACTGGTGGAGTACACCTTCATCTGCCTCAAGGGCCACTGTCACAACCGCACTTCTAGCCTCAAGTTAACTGAGTCATCATCACAGACTGTGCTGCATAACATCCATGAGGCCTGAAAGGAGCTCTTCTGTGGGGACTGGGAAGAGGAGGCATTCCAGGAGGATCCCTGGCAGCAGAAGCACCACCTGTAGCAGTGGCAGCAGCAGTGTCCTCCCCCCAACAAGGCCCCAGGAGAGCCACACACCCAGCAGTGGGGGCCAGGACACTCACTGTGTGTAAGAGGCACTGGCCTACCACCTCCTCCAGCACTCCTAGGTCTAGCTCACCTGCATCACTGCCCATGAACCCCCAACCCTGCTGTGCCCACCCCCAGCACCACATTCAGTGCAGATACTTCTCAGAAGAACAAGTTTTTATTTCCCTCACATCAACCAGAGGCCCCCTCCCCACATCCTCCCCCCAAAAAACTGGCTAACTTCCCTTCCCTCCCCTTCCATCCCCAACAAACAGAACCCTCCTCTCCCCTCCCCACTCAAGAAACAGAGCCTGTCCACCACCCACCCACCAAAATTAAAAAAAACAAACAAACTTCTTTCCAGTGAAAACCTTGTACAATGTTCTTTGTGTGCTGTCTCATGATGGGGCCTTTTGGGTGGGGGTGCCTAAGGGCAGAGACCTGGAACAGGTGCCCAGAAACCTGGCCTCTGACAATTCCCCCATGGGTGCACATGCTGCAATGAGTGCAGTGGGCTGGGGATTGCCCAGGGGTGAAGGTGGCCAGCACTACCTCAGTGCAGGCAGCTCCCCCTCTTGCATCTGGTGTCCAGGGTCATCAAGGCCTGTGTGTGGTCTTGGCCCCACTGTAGGAAGCTGTAGCTTCATGACTGTATGGAGTGGGGTTGAGCAGTGGGGACTTTACTCAAGAGGAGGAGCTGGGTGGCACCAAAACTGGGGGAGGGGGAGTCAGGGGCAGGGACTCCTGACTGCTGGAGGTGGTGCAAGACCTACTTCCAGGCCTGGGTGGCGGACTTCTGCTGGGTGGCAGGTGGCTGCCAGGAGGCAGGTGGGGCTAGAATCAGGGGCCAGGGAGTGGGTGGTATAAAGTCAACTGCTGAGGCCAGAATGGTGTCCAGCACACAGCAGTCAACATCTGTGGCCTGAACTGCCTGGGATAGGATGCCATTCTGCTCCTGAAGTGTCTCTACCCACACACTCCAGGGCCAGGAGTCAGGAGCTGCACCAAGAACTCCCTGCATGCCTGATACCACACCTTCTCATGCCAGTCCCACTCATCCTCATGGGTGATGTCCTCTGCCTGCCAGGCCTAAGTGTCCACCAACCAACCTTCAGACACTGTGATGAAATGGTCCTTGAGGATGGTCCTCTCCAAGGCCCTGTGCATCTACAGAGTCCAGGTGTTGGCACTGGCAACCTTGAGGCCACATCCTGGCTGCCAGGTGTGGCCTCTCCCCCACATGCATGTGTGCCAAGGGACTATGGTAAGTTGGATGGAAAGGCCTGGGCCCAGGTGGCTGCAGACCACACACCGCATCCCCACTCACTCCCCTAGGGCTGGTGGGCTGCTGGGTGCTGGCCATAGGCAACCTGCCTCCCCTGCCACATTCCCAGGGCAGAAGAGGCCTGGATCCTGGCAGCATCTGTTGCCATGGCTCCAGACTTTCCTGATCCTCTCTCTTCTATTGGAGGCAAGCTGCCCTTCTGCACTGCCACAAAACCCACAGCGGACAGGCTCAGCGGGTGTGGGGTTCCCAGATTACTGGGACAAAGAGCTGTCTGTGCCCCCACCCTTCCCACAGGTGCCTTCTCCAGGAAGGCATCCCAGGGCAAGACCCCAGCCACCCACCCTGTGCTGCTGTTACACCACTAGTGTGCCCCTGTTATGCATGTCATAGGTGGTACATGAGAAGCTGTTTGCATATACTGAGAGGTGGCCAATCCACTACACCCTGCTGCTGCTACTGGCCTTCATGCCCCGGGTGAACTTGTGCTTCTGGCATGGGACTCTGAGCTTCAGTGATGTGCGGGGCCAACCTGGTATGGCCTGTAATGTCCACCACCACCTGGAAAGCTACCTGTGGCTGTGCTATATGTCCATGCCCCTGAAGCTGAGGATGACATTGCTGTTGTCATTGACACATTCCTCAGCATATGAGAGGCCATCTTGCTGCTGGGGCATGGGCGTCTCAATAAATTTTGTCACTGTCTCCAGTCTCTCTGTTTTCTGTGGGGGTGAAAACTGGGGCCATGGGAGTGCAGTCTGGTTGGGCAGCAGAAAGGGCCAGTGGCAGAGGCAGGGAGGGCCTTCTCCACAGTGTGGTCCTTGCCACGTGTACAGGACTGGCATGGCTGGCATGGCTGGCAGTTCTGCATGGTCACAGCTGGCAGAGACAGCATGTGGTTCTGGACAGTGTCCTTGATGGAGGGGCATGGCAGGTGGGCACGCAGTTAGGGGCCCCATTCTGGGAGGAGCTGGCTCTTCTGGCAGCCAGCATTATGGCCAACTGTGCTTCATGGTGGGGGCTGGGGCTGCAGAGCTCTTGAGGCAGGCTGGTGGAGGGTGCAGCTACATCTAGCCTGACAGTTGTTCACAGGCATGGGAACTGGAATGCCAGCCCCACTCAAACTGGTGCTGCACCTCTGCCTCTCCCCACAGCTGCACGAGGTCACTAGTTTCCTCCATGGACCAGTTGGAGCCCTGGGTGGTGGGCACAGGCATAGGCATGGGCTTCAGTGATGATGAGGCCTTAGTGGGTCCTAAGCCATCTCCATGGGCCTCCACACAGCTGTCCCTGTGCTGCTGGGCCTGGGCAGCTGCCTGCAACACCCAGCATGGGGGTCCAGCATGGGACTGATGGCCAAGCAGCTGAGGCAGTGCTCTAAAGTGTCTGCAAGTTCAGAGCAGTCTGGTCAGGGTAGGTTGGGGGCTGGTGAGGCTGGCCTGCAGCAGCCTGAAGGCCTGGACAGCATGGGCCTGGCAGCCACTAGCACTGTGGTGCCAGGCAGTGGGGCCAGGAAGCAGGTAGGCTGGAGAAGCTGGCCTATGGCTTGCCAAGGGGGATACAGGGGCCTGGAGTGGCCTCAGGCTTCCTGCTGGTATGTCCCAGGGGCCAAAATGCATGCAGGCTTTTAAAGGCTTGAGGCAGAGGCTTCCATAGAGGCAGCCCAGCCCTGGAGCAGAAGAGGCTCCCACCTGGTGCCCTAGGACTAGCCTCAGGCTGGCCTCCTAGTGGCAGGTCTGGCCTGGGAGCAAATTTACTCCTGGGTCATGTCTACATGTGCATTATTGCATAGTAAGTAATCATGAGTAAAGTCGATACCTGCATTTGCGAGTATCAAAATGACTCACAATTATGGGTTTTTACTGTGCAGTAAGCATGTGTAGACATATGTGCTTAATGCACATTAAACTATGCTACAGTGCAGCGAAGCATCTTGTGTAGGTGCACCCAGTAGGGATGTTACTCCTGATTGATATTAGGGTGTCTAGGATCAGAATCTAACCTGTATTATATCAGAGTATATTAAAGGAGCACCTCCTCTTCACATAAGGACCAAAGATGGTGAATTCACAGACAGAACTGACTATGGTAGGCCATGCTTCAAAGATAACCAGGACCCATCTCTCTAACTCTACAGAAAAGTATGTTGTTGCTCTGAAGTACCTCATTGAAAAGCCCTCATGTCTTGAAAAGTCTGATGAAGGAAGACTGGTAAGCAAAATCCATCATAGTGGATATCAAAAACTCTATCATAGCAATGTAAATGCCTTCTTTTCTTCTTTTTGTTTTCTATGCAGAATAAATTGAATATGTAATTTCATTTTCTCTTTCAGAACTTTAGCAATCTTGGAATTGTTCCGATGCAGAAAGAAGAGAACAAATAAGTAGTTACTGACAAATGGATATTGGCATTTAGACGAGAATGCAATTGATTTTAATTCTCATCATCCAAGTTTACACTTTCATTGCATTTGGCATAATAAAGTATTACAGCAAATGAAGTTATGCTGCAAAGTAAATTTTTAGCAGACACAACAAACTGCTTCCCTTATTACAGAACATGACCAAAGTAGTATTGTCCTGGCTTTCCAAGCCACTTGGGAAGAGCGCATTCTGCTTCTAGAATTAAAATGATCCTGCAGTAGAACCAGATATTGACCAGATACTGCAATCTGATGGTCCAGTATAAAATAAAATAAACTGGAGAATTATGTACCCGAGATTTTTGTTTCTTATCTAGGACACACAATTAGGTTTAGGTGAATAGCTGGTTCATGGGGGTCTTTGTCAAATAAGATGCTTTGGAGAGCACACAGAGATACATAATTAGCCATGTTACTCTGAAGTGAAGTAGAAGGCATGGTAAATTTGTACCTTAAAAAAATATTTGAATGGAAAATTGGGAAACAAGAAATTATCCAGGACAGGCTCTTGGCCCTCAAGGAGAAGCACCTCACCCTCCTCAAGCGGATGGTGGAGACCCAGGAGTGGAAAGTTGCCTTAGCGACCAGGGCAGTGGAGGGCAGTGGAGGCCATGAAGGAGGACTGCCAGGGGTTGGGTACCATCCTTGTGCTGGTGTGTTAAGGCGCTGCTCGCTCTGGCAGCTAGCTGCAGGAGTGGGATACAGCAGTGGTCTCCCTCACCTCTAAGCTAGCCCCCACTTGCTGGCCTTGTTGTGGCATTCATGCCCACAGTGGTTCAGCCAGAAGCTGGGTTGCTGGGTGCCTGTATCCAGGATCCACCCTTTAGATCCCTTCACCTCACTGCCCCCCCCCCCCCCCCCCCCAAGGGGGGGAACAAAGCCAACTGAACAATCT
>NW_005842016.1:2371289-2376557 GCF_000455745.1 Alligator sinensis
CCACCCCAGGAGGGCAGACAAAGCACACTGTACATAGTCTGCATAGGGAAGAGCATGCTTTATTGGTGGTGGGTGTGGTGGCTGGTGGATGGGCTCTGTGGGTCAGAGGGAAAGGAGAAGGGACTCTGTGGTTCAGAAGGGAGAGGGGATGGGATATGTTGTGGGGGAGGTGGGGGGAAGGGGGAAAGGTTCTTTTATTGAAGAAGGAGGGAGGATGGGGTCTGTGTTTGTGAAGGGGAATAACATGCTTTTCTGGGAACTGTCTACAGTGGGCATGGTGCTGTGGGGGTGTGGTGGGGCTGGGTCCATGGCCAGATGTCCAGGTGACCTACAGAGTGGAGTGCAGGAGGAGGTGATCAGTGCATGGCTGCATGAGTCATGGGAGGAGTCGGTAGCTGGGATCCTCAATGAGCAGGGGCAGAGCTGCCACCATACCCAACTGGAAGTCCAGCACTCCTTGTGCAAATCCCCTGCTCTCCACCATGAGTGGCATGGATCAGTTCTAGAAGACTGCTTCCATCATGGGCGCTGCCCACCCAACCAGTGCTCACATTGGTGAAAGTGCCTCAGTGGTCAACAACAGCCTGCAGCATGATGGAGTGAAATCCCTGCTGGCTGCAATAGCATTTTTTCCCATGGGGAAGACAGGTGACAGGGATATAGGTCCCATCCAGGGCCCCAATGCACTTGGGGAAGCTCAGGGTTTGGATCCCCACCACTGCCTTAAGGGGGTCATGCTCCCAGAGCACATAGTTTCATAGTTTCATAGTCTGTAGGATCAGAAGGGACCTGACTAGATCATCAAGTCCGACCCCCTGCCATGGCAGGAAAGAGTACTATGGTCAAATGACCCTGGCAAGGTGTTCTCCTAGCCTCCTCTTAAAGACCCCAGGGTAGGAGACAGCACCACTTCTCTCAGAAGTTGGTTCCAGATCCTCAGAAGTTGGTTCCAGATCCTAGCCGCCCTGACAGTGAAGTAACGCCTCCTGATGTCTAACCTGAATCTACCCTCTGCCAGCTTGTGACCGTTATTTCTCGTCACTCCTGGCAGTGCTCGGGGGAACAGGGACTCCCCCAATGCCTGCTGGTCCCCTCTGACTAGTTTGTAAATGGCCACTAGATCCCCCCTCAGCCTTCTCTTGTGGAGGCTGAAAAAGTTCAGGTCCCGTAGCCTCTCCTTGTAGGGCCTGCCCTGCTGCCCCCTGATCATGAGATTGGCGCTCCTCTGGACCCTCTCCATGTTGTCCACATCCCTCCTGAAGTGCGGTGCCCAGAACTGGACGCAGTACTCTAACTGCGGCCTGACCAGTGTCACATAGAGGGGGAGGATCACCTCCTTGGACCTGCTTGAGATGCATCTGTGGATGCATGACAAGGTGTGGTTGGCCTTCCTGACTGAGTCCCCACACTGTTGGCCCATGTTCATTTTGGCATCAGTAATGACCCCAAGATCCTTTTCTGCCTCTGCACTGATGAGAAGGGAGTTCCCCAGCCTGTAGGTATGCTGCTGGTTCTTTCCACCCCCCACCCCAGGTGCAGTACCTTGCATCTATGAGTGTTGAAACCCATCCTGAAATATGTCCTGGAGTGTGCTGCAGACTTCCAGAATGGCCTCCACAGTGGTTTCCTTGCCCATTCTGAAGAGGTGGATGACATAGTGCAGGCTGGTGGGCGTGGCCAGAGGAAGCGGATTGGAGGCCAGCCAGGCCTGGGGGGGAGGGGGGACTGCTCTCCCCATTTACATTGTATCAGATCCTTCTCTCCCTGAGCACATGGGAATGAGAATGAGGAGCAAATTTAAAACTACAGGCATTTTTACATGTGCTCCAGGATGCAGAGACAGCTGATTTAATTAACAACCCATACTAATTAAAAGTGTTCACGTGTCACGTGTATCAGCATCACAGCATGTTCCCATGCTGAAAAAATGGTAGTGCTACACATGCCAGACTTCTCAGTACCCTTTATCCTACAAGTAGACACCTCGGGCCAAGCACTGGGAGCAGTCTTATCCCAGAAAGTGGAGGGGGCAGAAAGACCAGTAGCTTGTGCCAGCAGGAAGCTCAACAACCAGGAAAGGAGGTAAACCACTATTGAGAGGGAGTGTTTGTAGAGTATTTTCAATATTATTTACTCAGCAGAGAATTCACAGTCATTACAGAGCACGCTCCCCTGAAATGGATAAAATCAACCAGGACTGATAACCCCCAAATAACTCATTGGGCCTTGGCACTGCAGACATTCAAGTTTCCTATAGAGTATAATCCAGGGGGAAATAATGTGGTGGCTGATTTTCTGTCCCACTGCCATTCAAGGGACACACCAAAGGACCCCCAAGATCCACAAGGGAAAACATCGCCATCTGCACATACGACACCAGGTAATGATAGAAGAGTGCCTGGCAGTATCTTGATGGGGGGATATGTGAGAGGGGAGGCAAAATCCACCCCCAACATGGCCGCAAACCCCTCCTGATGAGCCCTGATACTTACCACAGGGCAGGAGACAAGCGACATCTGCTGGGAAATGCCAATGCAGACTTGGCAGTTCCACAGCTGCCTGAGCCTGCAAATTGGTGAGCCCCAGGGGCAGGGCCTCAGAGGAGCGTGGGCTGCTCAAAGAGCATCTGCAAGAGGAATCAGCTGGAGAGAGGGAGAGGCATGGCACGGCAGCTGGGAGACGCAGGTGGCAGAGCCAGGTGGTAGCAGCGGTGGCCCCGAGCATGGGGAAGGAAGCTGGAGCATCTGCCAGGGAAGCCCGGCTGACAGCAAGGAATCCAGGCTCTGGGAGCCAAGAACTGATGGAGAGCTGCAGTGGGGAGAAGCAGTTCCCCATTACCAGTCTAAGCAGAGTCACAACTGCTGCAGAAAACTCAGGTACAGTGGTGGGGAGGGACAACGAGTGACAGCTAAAGCTTGTGGGCAGACCAGTGAAGAGGGAGGAACAGGCGGCAGCTGCATTGGAGCCCTACAGGGAAGTAGCAAGTACCACCAGATGGTGGGACCGGGAGTGATTAGCATCTAGTCAGAGGGATCCTAGGAATCAGAATCTTGGGCACCCATCAGCAGATGCCGAACACCTTTTTCAGTTAAGAATTAGTCTAAGTTACCATTATCCCAAGCCAGGGCAGATTTGGTACATGAAACTTTTCCATCCTCTTTATTTTTACATCTAGTTTCTCATGCAATTTTATTTATTTATTTATTTATTTTGATTCCTTCTTTCTTTTCTTAGGTTCTCTCCACAATTATCAGGACCAATTTATCTTTCTCCCAGGTTGTCTGTGTGACATCTGTAGGTATTATAGGGCTTGCTCGTGCTGCCCTGTGCTTGTCTGTCTACAGGTGGCAACAGGCTAGACCTTGGCTCTGGATCACCAGGTCTGCCAGGGAGTGGATCTTACGTTTTTCTTTCCTGCCATGACTTTGATGACCTGTATATTTCCGGGAGGCAATGCCCACAGTGATCCTGCCTGGTCTTGATCCCCGTATCTTCAGTGGGACTCCAAACCTCCCCTTTACCTCAGCCTAGCCTCTCCAGATGGTGTTTTACAATGTTCTTCTGCAGCCAGGTTGCAGTGCTGCCTGTTGTAAACTTCTCTGCACCCCAGGGTGTCCTAGTGCCTTTTGTGGGTACACACCTCCAGGGGCCGGTCTTGGCCTGTGCTCAACAAAATCAAAATAGACAACAACAACAACAAATCAGAACCTTCCCTCTCCCCCCGCTGCTTCTCAGCCTTCTTGTCAGGCTCTGGCAATGTTTTCGCAAAAAAACCAATCCCTTAGTCCATCCTCTGCTGTGTGCTGGCCTGCCCTGCACCCCTATGAATGTACACAGTCTTTTTGGGGTCTCCTCTTTGTGCAGGAAGGCTCTACCTGTAACTCTAGACCACGTCCGGACCAGCGCCGGACCTAGATGACATCAGAAATGCCAGCCGCACACCTGATGGCAGCCCAAAGATATCTGTGATCATTGCGGAACTTGAGGACACAAAATAGTCCCTTCCGGTCCTCCTCCGGATCCTCTGTTGGAAAAACTCATCCGAAGATTCTCTCTGGCTTTGTGGGCTCCCTCACTCTGGATCCTCAGCTGCAGCTCCACTCCAGAGATTCCCACTAGCTGCTTGTTTGCAGGCCTCCACCTGCCTCAGGATCACTCCCACAGTGTTCCTCAGGCCCATTGTGCAGTTTCTGCCTGCTGAGATGCTCAGCTGCTCCTCTCTCCTTGCGGCCTACAGGGAACTGACCTCTCTCTGCCACTCTCCAGGGCCAGAAATACCTTTGAGCGGCCTCCCTCTGCCAATTCTGAGTGAGATGCTGCTCTGGAAAATTGGATGGTTAATTTCCTCCCTTTATGGGCTGCAGCTGCAGCCCTGCCGGCCCTCCATCCTGCAAGTTCTGTCTCACTCCTTCACAGTCTGCTTCTTCCTCTCCTTTCTCTTCTCAGTCCTTCCATAGGTACATTTTCACTCTGAATACGCCTAGCCTTAACCACTGTTTAGCAGACCACTCTGATTTTTTGAAGACCAGCAAATTTGTTACTGTCCACAATGCATTTTTTTAGACTAATTACCATCTTCTGTCAACCATGCACTCAATTCTGTTCTGCTTTTGGCTTTTCTCCCCACTACACCACTTTAGCTGCCAGCTTGATAACTGTTATTAACTAGTATATTCATTTTACCCTTCCCCACACCTTTGTGCAAATTCCCACAGCAAGTACTCGTGTGTTTCTTCCACGTACACATGTCCTCTGGGCACTTTGTGATCCATTAGAGATACCAGCAATGTTGCAGCTCAGGAACTGAGAGTATTTTGTGTCCCAGCATCCATCTTAGGTCTTGGTGATTATTCTAAAAGTATTTTTTTCACACACCTGCTTCCAGATATCACCTACTTTTTC
This sequence comes from Alligator sinensis, assembly GCF_000455745.1. Lineage (NCBI taxonomy): Eukaryota > Metazoa > Chordata > Crocodylia > Alligatoridae > Alligator > Alligator sinensis. The sequence continues at coordinate 2,376,192 of NW_005842016.1, forward strand.
ATTAGGGAACTTCCCAATCAGATATGTTATAGCTCATGCTAACATCAATTGTTGGATCTTGTGATGGTTTTTCATTTCCTCTGGTTCTATCTGCTGTAAATTATATCAGTTCAAGAAAGTTTCTGCTACCACATACAATTTAGGGGGCTATCATGCCCATGGTCATGTCTATTCCTATTTGCTCTATAATCTTCCTCCAAAATATCTGACAAAGTATTATGCTGTTTTGGACTACCCTCCTACCACCAAATTACGACCGTGCTGCAGGAGGGGGTCAAACCCGAGTTTGGGTCCATGTCGACTGGAGCTCCGGCCCGGGCGCGGACCGGGCGGCCAGGCCGGGCGAGAGTTCCAGGACGCCCGCCA
>NW_005842016.1:2376707-2377262 GCF_000455745.1 Alligator sinensis
GCCCAGCCCACCAAATTACAGCACAGGCTTATGTACTTGGCTATCATAAACAAAAACTTATCTGTGAGGTCTCCCCCCTCATGTTTCTTCTATCCGTATAATATGTTCCATACTAGTTTCTTCCATGATGATCCCCAGAAGTACATATACATGCTCCTTTGTATTGCACAGGCCATGCTCCATGTTGGGAGGGACGCCAATCCTGTATATAAAATCACGGGCAAGATTTTATAGATTCATAGATTCATAGATGTTAGGGTCGGAAGGGACCTCTATAGATCATCGAGTCCGACCCCCTGCATAAGCAGGAAAGAATGCTGGGTCTAGATGACCCCAGCTAGATACTCATCTAACCTCCTCTTGAAGCCCCCCAGGGTAGGGGAGAGCACCCCCTCCCTTGGGAGCCCGTTCCAGACCCTGGCCACTCTAACTGTGAAGAAGCTCTTCCTAATGTCCAATCTAAATCTGCTCTCTGCTAGCTTGTGGCCATTATTTCTTGTAACCCCCGGGGGCGCCTTGGTGAATAAATACTCACCAATTCCCTTCTGTGCCCCC
>NW_005842016.1:2377319-2377725 GCF_000455745.1 Alligator sinensis
GTCCAGTTTCTCTAGTCTCTCCTTGTAGGGCTTGGTCTGTAGGCCCTTAACCATATGAGTGGCCCTTCTCTGAACCCTCTCCAGGTTATCCGCATCCCTTTTGAAGTGCGGCGCCCAGAATTGCACGCAGTACTCCAACTGCGGTCTGACCAGCGCCCGATAGAGGGGAAGTATCACCTCCTTGGACCTATTCGTCATGCATCTGCTGATGCACGATAAAGTGCCATTGGCTTTTCTGATGGCTTCGTCACACTGCCGACTCATGTTCATCTTGGAGTCCACTAGGACTCCAAGATCCCTTTCCACTTCCGTGCCACCCAGCAGGTCATTCCCTAGGCTGTAGGTGTGCTGGACATTTTTCCTCCCTAGGTGCAGCACTTTGCATTTCTCCTTGTTGAACCGCATT
>NW_005842016.1:2378239-2410743 GCF_000455745.1 Alligator sinensis
TTCAAATATTCCTGCCAGTGGCTCTGCAATGATGTCGGTCAGTGCCTTCAGCACCCTCGGATGGAGCTCATCTGGGCCTGCTGACTTAAAGGCATCCAATTCTTCCAAATGACTCTGCACCATCTCAGGGTCTACGCATGGAAGTCTGGCGCCTTGCTGCTGCCTCTCTACAACCCCAGTGAGAGACTTGTCGTGCCCCTCGCTTAGGAACACTGAGGCAAAGAACTCGTTGAGGAGTTCAGCCTTGTCCCCTCTGTCCGTCACCAATTGTTTCTGCTGATTTAGCAGGGGTCCTATTCCTCCCTGGGCCTTCCGTTTACTCCCAATATATACAAAAAACAATTTCTTGTTGTCTTTTACTTGGGTTGCCATCCTCAGCTCCATGTCAGCTTTGGCCCGTCTAACTGCCTCCCTACAAGCACGAGCAGAGGAGGTATATTCATCTTTGGTGATCTCTCCCTGTTTCCACTTTTTATGTGCTCCCCTTTTGTCCCTTAGGCTGCCCTGGATTTCTGTGGTCAGCCAGGGAAGCCTCCTGGCCCCTTTTCCCCTTTTGCCTCGCTCGGGGATCGTCTTGCTTTGTGCCCGAAGGATCATTTCCTTAAGGCACAGCCACCCTTCTTGGGCTCCCATCTCTTCAAAACTCCTACTCTGCAGTGCGTCCTTGACTAATCGCCTGAGTTCATTGAAATCAGCTTTCCTAAAGTCTAGCACTTTCACCCTACTAGTTACCTTACCCACTCGACGTCTGATGGTGATCTTGGCTTTTAGGAGACTCACATTTTCCTTCTAGGTTTAGCTTTCACCATTTCAGATTCCCAGCTTTTGCTTGATGCTTACAGTAGTTTTCTGACACACCTCCTTCCCTTTAAACTCTTCATTGACCGTACCCATATCCTTTTTTTTTTTTTAACCACTGTGTCCCTTATCCCTGACAGGTCCCCTATCACTAAGCGTACAATACAAGTACTCTTTGCAATGTTGAGTTTCTCCCTCACCACTTTCGCATAAAGCTGAATATGGCTTATCACTTCCCAGATGGATCATTGGTCCCTACATACAACATTTATGTCATCCATGTACATGCTGCACTTGGCCTGCCTTCCACTTCCTCCCAGTATTTGGACTCCTACCACATTGTCATCATTCTGTATTAGTTCTACTAGAAATTCCATCACACAGATGAAGAGCAGTGGGGCAGTGCACCCCCACCTCACCTCTGATCTCACTTTTACTGGCTCAGGTGTCCATTTATTAAAACTTGACATTTTACAACTGCATAAAGGATCTTCAGCTAATCAAGGAAATCTGTAGGGATCCCCAGCTTTCCCAGCATTCAAAACAGGAATTTGTGATCAACCCTATCAAAGGTTTTCTTCAGGTCTGTGTTTAAGATTGCCAGGATTATGTTTCTTTCTTTGCAGTATTGGATGGTATCTCTTAGTTGGATCCTGGCCTCCCGGAAAATGGGCACTTGATTTTCTCCTAGCATTTTTCTGATTACTTCTTTTAGTTTATTCATTATCACTTTGGCTAGGAGCTTGTAGTTGAAATTTACCACACTTATTTGTCACCAGTTCATCTGTGTTTTATCTCCTTTCTTAAATATCAGGCTTACTATTCCTTCTTTCATGCTTCTTGAGAGTTTTCTTTCTCTCCTCTCCATGTAGACTTCTATCAGGTCTGTTCCCAGTTGGCCCCAGAAAATTACATAGAATTATTTTGGCAGTCCATCTTTTCCTTGTGTTTTCCTATTTAAAAAATAAATTAAAATGTCAGGTTGTCTCAGATTTCCTGAACCTTCCAGTCTTCTTCCAGTTGTTTTTGGTCTTCTTTCATTAGCTTCTTTTGCAGTCCTTCCAGGTAAATTGGTCTGGCCTTCAGCTCTACCTTTCTGTCTGTATAGTTCCTAGTAGAAATATTTCCCTATTCACATGTATAGCTTCTTTTGATGTGTTCTTCTCCTTTCTCATCCTGGAGGCACCACATTCCCTCTTTTCTTCCTCTTCTGGTCTTGGTGAAGTACTCCACCCATTCTTCCTTTTCTTCCACACACTGTGCTCATGCCAGGAGCACATATTGAGCATATGGTGTAGGGACAAACCAAAGCTAAGTGCCCATCTTCACCACATATAATGAACAGCTTTGTATAGCCATAGTAAATCACAACCCCCCTGTTGACTCCAAGGGTTATTGTTGGCTGGAGTTGTTTTCTTGGTAACCCCAGAGTTTTCTTGGCACCCCCATAGTAGGGTGCAAGTCCTGCAAGCCCCAATCAAAGTCCAATTTGGTTCCCATACCTTTTCAATTTCATCCATCTTTTAGCAATACCTTATGAGCCATCTCTTTATGTCTTCTTCCTTCATTGCCAGGTTAACTGTCTTCACAATTACTACATGCTTCTGGTTCCCCTCCAGCTCTCCAAAGCCAAAGAACCAAAGCTCTGGGTCTTCTGTCTTCATATTGTACACCCCCCCCCCCCACACAACACAAATAATCTATTTGCTAAATAGCCCACACTCAGGACTGGAACTGGCTGTTTTTGTCACAAGTCCTTAAATTATCAAAAAAATGCAGATAATGCACAGGGCAACCTGATATGACTTCACCTCATGGAGAGTGGGGCCACACTAATCTGATGCACCAGGCTGAGATGGGAGAGGTGACAGAGGAATTCTGGATGAATTGTTTGGGGCCCCATTTCATAATGTTTGCAAGGCATTTAAGGATGGTGAAGAAACTGGAATCACTGGAAATTGGGAAGGAAGGCAAAGCTCAACTGTGGAAGTAAAGAGGAAGTTGAAATGTATGCAATGTAGTGATTCACTATGACTTGAAAAAGAGTCATTGCTGAGAGGGATTGTGCTTCATGGGCACTATCATATGTGTTATTCAGATGGACTGCACTAACTTATCCTTCTGGTAAGTTTCTTTCAGTGATATAGCCTTGTAGCTGTTTCTTCACTAAGATCAAGTGTAGTGGCTAGACAGAGACCCATTTTTACTTCTTTGATTGATACCAGGATCACTGGGGGGATAGTGGAAGAGCACCAGAATAGAAAAGGAGGACAAGTTTTCAAAGACTGGAACAGTATTGGTTGACATTTTAGAGAGCAGAGAGGCAGTTAGGGAAGAGAAAGAGGATTAAGAAGTGAAAAGGGAAGTGGATAGTGGAAGTGAAAATTGGGAATCTGATGGAGGATGGATGAAGGTGGGGAAGAAAGGCTAAGAGAAGGTAGGAAAGAAAGGTGTGGTGGGATTGGTGGTGTTGGAGGAGGATTTATTGAAGAATTTAATGAGGGAATAGTCTAGTTGGCAGGAAGAACAGGAAGAGAGGAGAATGAGAGGGAGAAATGAGGAATGAAAAGTGATAGAAGGGAACAGAAAGACCAGTGGGAGGAATATGCAAGACCTATAAAGATAAAGAAGATGGGAGGAAGTGAGAGCGGCAGGTAATCTATGCCCCAGGAGCAAGATGAGCAGACTGACTTTTCCCTTCCAGGTACTTTTCCATTTATTTAGGTACTTCTGCATGTGCTGAAAGGCATCATTGAAAGTGTCCTGTGCCCTCTGTAATTCAACATGGGACTCGTGGACCATGTCTTGCAAATTCCGCATGGTGTCTCACACTTGCTCAAGGATGGCATCCACCTTATGCAGAGACTTATGGAGTTTGTTCCACCAGGCATCTGCACATTCCACTCTGGCTACTGAGGGCTCCACCAAAACCTCAAGCAAGATTTTGTGGGACCATCTCTACTTGCTTTGAAAATCTCTGCAGTGCTCTGCTGTAGTGTGAGCGGGGCACCATTCCTGGTGTCCCTGGGTCACAATGGCTGATAAACAAAGAAAAAATAAGTGATTGCCTTCCCCTCAAGAGAAGGAAAGTGCACACCCCCACCCCAACCAGGCAGTGCACAAAATGCTGGCAGGCACAAAAAGAGATCCTGCAACAGTGGAGCACCACTTGTACTACCTAAAAGTTACATGTACTCACTTCAAAAACAGGTCCGTGGCTGCCACTGTGCATGTGAGCTGCAAAAACTTAATTAAAGCAAATAATTACTTTGGGAGCTTCTACATTACAAGCTATCAAATCCATCATGCGCTACCACCCAAAGATGACCCATCTATAGAAAAACATGAATTTCTCCCCCTTCCCGCAACCCCCCTCCCCAAACCCAGCCAGCATGAACCCAGGCATCGGTTGGCAGTGGCAAGAGGCACGTTACAAGAGACCTACCAGGTCCAGCATGTTCTTGGGTCTCAGTAACAGTAGATGATGTGTTGACCACATGGGTTTCTTCCTGACCCTCCACCTCCTCTGCTTCATCATCTGTGCTAGTTCATGGAATGGGGCTAAGAGGCATTAAGTGTATGGTGACTGACACTTCTTCCTGCCACTCATGGCCAGGGGTCAGTCTCTGTACAGCTGAGCAGGGGTCAGTCTGTGTACAACTGAGATGTGCTCATGGTTTCACCCTCAGGAGAGGCTGCTGCTGTCACCTCCTCCTCCTCCTCCTCTTATCCAACCCCAGCGGTGAAAGCCTCCATGCCTGCGTTGTCACCCATATCCTTGGAGAGAATAAGGGACAGCTTTTCATAGAAGGGATCAATTGTGTGGCCTACCTCAAAATGAGAGTTCACATCTTTGTCTCTGTAAAATGCTGATCTCAGGGACTTGATCTTGTACCAGACATAGGTCCAGTCATGATTGTTTGCAATCTTGATTACATCAGAAATTCAGTGGCTGCTAAGCTCAATAAGAAAAGATGAAAGAATGTGAAAAAGCCCCAATACCCCAGGGTGCTGGGGTGAAGTGTTGAAAAAGCAAGTGCACCAAGTTCCAAACCACACAACACCCTACAGTCTCTGCCCTCTGCTTGGTGCAGATGGGTGAGAAGCCGCTGCTGATAGAGAGGGGCAAAGAGGAGATTGAGGATGAAATATGCAATGATGAAGAACAAAGCAATGAAGAGTCCTCTGGCAGAGAATATGGAAGACATGGGTGAGCAGGAGGATGAGAAGGAGCTGGTAGTACTGGTTCTGCAAATGCTGTTTACCTGGGGATTACTACTGCAATACTTGAGAAGGATAGGGGCTATGCTACAGTGTTCAGTGGCAGGTTTATTATTGTCATTAATAAAAAGAAGATACAGGTACCCAGAGGACTTGGAATACACAGATGAAAGCAAAGAAGTGGAATTTGACCGGGCCCTGTTGAGAAACCCGAGGAGGACCAGAATCCACACCGTGTGGGCCCACGAGAGCAGCTTGGACTGGTCGGAGTGAATCGTACTGATGACTTGGAATGACCAGCAGTGATTGGAGATGTTCTGAATGAAAAGGGAGATGTTCTATCATATCGTCTTGATGCTAGGGCCCTACATTGTGAGGCAGGACACTAACATTCATCAGGCCATCCTGCCAGACCAGATGGTTGCAATGACCATCATAAAGCTAGCCATCCCATGAAGCATCCACTACATCATGAACCAGTTCGGCATAGCTGTTTGCATGGCTGGGCTGACAACCTGTGAGGTATTTCAGATGCTTAAGGAGATTGCTGCAAACAAAATTATCCACCTGGCGAATCCACAGCAGCTCATAGATGGCTTTAATGAGAAGGGGTTCGCGAACTGCATGGGGACTTTAGACAGCACTAACATCCCAGTGCTGTGCCCTGAACAAAGGGGGAGAACTTTCACAAAGAGGAAAGGATATGCCTCTGTGATCCTGCAAGCCATGGTGGACCACTGGGTGGACCACCTGCATGATGCATGCATGTTTAGAAACTCCCCTCTGCCTGGCCTCAGTTGATTATGAGGATGGAATAAAGTGGGAGAAAGGGGTCAAGGACTGATTTTATATTAAAGTCAAATGGGATAGGGATTGGGAAGAAGGAGATCTTATATGTGACCTTCAGTGATCACCATATTCTGTTAACTTTAATGAGTTTAGAAAAAGCAAGGGTAGCGGGAAAGAGATGTGGAATTTAAATATTCAAGTATTATAGGATGAGAAAACTGGTCAAGAGTATGTGGAAATGTATAAAGGATGGAGGACTCTGAAGAGATACCATAAAACCATCTGCATGCTAAACATCCTAAAGGAGTCCTGACAGGCCCAGCAGACTATGACACAGAACATAGTTAGGCATATTTTAAAGATGTGGGAGAAGTTAGATCTGATGGGGTCCTTGCAAGGAGAAACTTTGAAGCAGTCAACCATAAGAAGTAACAGAAATATAATAGAAATGCTCAGCTGTGTCTACCAGCCAGGGGATAGAGTTCTACTATTATTCCTCTCCTCCATGCGTAAGCTACTGGGGAAGTGACAAAGATTTTCTGAGGTCCTGCAGAGGGTAGGTCATGTAAATTATGAGGTTTGCCTGCTAGGGTCATAGATATTAGGGCTGTGTGAAATGGCACCATTTCATTTCAGTTTGAGTTTTGAGGCTTCAACAGAACAGCATTCCATTTCAAATTTCATTTTGATTAAAAAAACATCTGTTCCATTTCGGTTCATCAAAACAGTTCCCCTCCCCAGTGCTATGATTGGGCTGGGGAAAGGAACTCAGTCCAGATGGGCTGAGTTCCCATCCCCAGCCCGACTGTAGCACTGAGAATGGAAACTCAGCCCAGCTGGGCTGTGTTTCTTCCCCAGCCTGATCTAGCACTGGGGAGGGGAACTCTGTTCAGCTGGGCTGAGTTCCTTTCCCCAGCCCAATTGTAGCACTGGGGAGGGAAACTGAGCAATTGGGCTCAGTTCCCTTCCCCAGCCCAATCGCAGAGCTGGAGAAGGGAACTGAGCCCAGTCTCAGTTCCCTTCCCCTGCACTGTGATCGGCTTCCCGCAGCCTGGCCATGGAAGGCAGGGAAAGCAAGGGCTGTGCTCCCAGGTGAGCCATATGGGGCTGCAGAGCATAGCCCTGATTCTCCCCTGTCTCCCACAACCTGGCTGCTGGCTGCTTCCAAACTCAAAACGTTTTGAGATTTGAAACGCTTCGTCTAGCCTCATTTTGTTTCAAGGCAGTTTTGAAGCCCTTCATTTTGATTTGATTTCACTGTTTCAGGCTCAAAATGAGTTGAAGCAGTGTTAAATTGAAACAGCCAGCAAAATTGTGCACAGCCCTAATAAATATACCATATTAATCTGCTAAAGCACTGGAAGGCTTCAGGGGCCTGATCACTATGTGTCTACTGGAAGCTCACCTAGGAATTCTGGATCTCCTCCTTGATCCAAGAGCAGGGCTCAAGCTGGCAAGACATTGACTCCAACTCAATGAGTGAAAATCAAGAGCCTCCTGGAAAAATTTAAAGAGATATTTACTGAGAGTCTGAGCCAATCTACATTAATAGATCACCAGATTATCCTCAAGCCAGTCTGTGCAATTCAAAAGTGATACTTGGTAATCCCCACCCAACTGAGGGAAACAGTAAAACAGGAAGTTAAAACAATTTTGGACCTCAGAGTAATTAAGGAATTGGGCAATGAGTGAAGCAGTCTCACTGTCTTGGTGCCAAACCCTGACCACACCATCTGTTTTTGCATTGACTTTCGCAAAGTCAACATGGTTTCAAAATGTGGCACATAACCAAATAGATGAGATGGTAGATGAAAAAGGTACCGCAAAGTATATAACCACATTGGATTTGACCAAGGGATACTGGCAAATCCCTTTGAATCCTGTGTCTCGGGAAATCACAGCCTTTGCAACACCCTGGAGGCTCTTCTACTTCAAAATGTTACCTTTCAGTCTACACAGAGCCCTGGTGACCTTTCAACAGTTAATGGACAAATTAATCTGCCCACACCAGGCATATGCATCCACCTGTTTAGATGACATGATTATATTTACCAATACATAGGCATAACACCTCCAGCAGGTAAAATGAGTGTTGCAGTCAATACTGATGCTGGTCTAATGGCTAACCCAGCTAAGTGTCACCTGGGGCACATAGAGATCAGTGTAAAGTGAGGAAATGGGATTCAAGACTAGTATATAAAGGATTCACACAACAACTCATTCAATGAATGACAGAAAGACCTTATTTACTACAAGTATTCACTGTTCAATGAGCCTAAAGCAAAGCAAAGTCCAGTATATTTAGCTGTAAAAGTGATAGCATCTCACCCATACAGGCAGAGGTGGGCTCAGTATTGTCAGCTTCTCAGAATGTGGATATGTTCACCAGAAGATTAGCTGGGTGCAGTAGCAGTTCTTGTCAGAATGATTTCTCATTTTTGAAGTGTGTTCTGTTAGCTGTTTCATACCATTTTATATCCTTTAAGCTCAGAATTTTCAAAGCATTTTTGTAACTAAGTAAAAAAAAACCCACAAGCAACAACAAACAAGACCTGTTTTCTACTGTTCATCGCTTGTTATCAGAAATAGTCAGTTGTGACTTAATTACCTGATTCGGTAACAGGAAGCTGTCGATCTCTACTGAGTTGAAACATATCAGAAAATTGATTAATGGCTGGGAGCAACACAAAACATTTCTGAAGAGTTATCTTTGGAAGATCAAGGGAGCCTCTGAGGCAAAGCAAGAGCAAATCAGGAGGAGACACTTATGAAAGCCCATATGGAGAATGTCTATTCCTGCACATAAACAAACATTATCAAAAAGAAATATTTACTATACTAATTAACCAAAGATAGACTTTTCACACAGTTACATAGGAGCCTTTTTAAAATCATCTTAAATATAGTAAAATAAGCTGGGAGGGATGCCTCATTATTTCTTTTCAGAAAGTCCAGCTGCAAACATACATCCTCTTTTATTATGCAAATGTCATCATTATTTTGTATTTTAACTTTTGTGAGTAGGCCCAGCTCAGCTTGAGTTTCACAGTCATTAGTCCTCCCCTTGATGCCCATAAAGCATTTATGTGGCATCACCTAGATGTTCCAATAATATCATTAGGGATTATGTTTGCTTAAAGTGAGTATGCAGCTCTTCTTCACAGGCATGATACTTGGCTCTTAAGAGCACTTTCTAGGTCCTACATGCTAGAATACATTGTGTTATTGCTAGTAACACACCAATACTTAAAGTCAGCACAATTGGGTGCAAAGCCTTATTTAGAATGTTAATTCACTTAGAGACCATCCAAGAAGAGTTTCCCACCAACAGTGTTGTGAGATTGCCTTTGCCTTGTTTAAGGAACTGATAACAGACTTGCTTATATACTACATTGTAACAACAGTGTGTTTTGCTGAATGTTGAACTTCTTTCTTGAAACTTTCAATATAAATATGGATAGTGAATTAATTTTTTAAGCTTGTCTGGAGACATTCCTAATTGGACATCAATTAAGTCTTTTTTTATAAAAAATTATAAAAACCCCAAGTAAAAGACTATTGACTAAACATTTGTCTACTGAAGTTAAAGTCACACCCTAAAATTTCAACAACATTAGAAATACAGTTAGAACTCTCCTCTAAGGAAACATTTTGTGAGTTAACTAACAGTACGTTACACATAGTTTGAAAACACATACATCCTTCCTCAATATCAATGAGAGTATTTTGGTTAGAATAATCTTTGTACATAGAATGCTGACATTCTGCTTGATTGTTACTTAAACCAACATCTTTATAAACAAAAAACATAACTTGAACATATATAATCACATCGATTAACTTTTTCAAACAGCTGCAAGTTGGTTTCTTTCCAGTAGCCTTGTATTTTAGCTGCCCATTGGGACAATATATTAAGCATGAGAGCTGCTTGAATAATGATGACACCAAGGGGTATTATTGTGCTAGCTACTAGGATTTTCTGTGCATGATAGTCAAGAATGGTAAGACTCATCATGTGTGAGTGATGATTTTCAGTTCAGATATAATCAATTTTGCCCAAGCGTTGGTCACCTGTTTCCTTTTGATGACTGCAGGTATAACTCTTCTTAAGGATTGGTTGACTACATTTTTGGCAATAACATATTGCTACAGTTGCACTTCTATGCATGTAAGGGCTGCTGAGGTATTTGCTCCTAGCCACAAGATAGCCTTTACCAGGGTGGCACTATCAGCAGTAAAGGTATTACTTAGACTTTGGCTTAAATCCACCATCTGCAGTTGTAAATGAGTTATTGCATGTAAACCTTTTTGCAAGGGAGTGACAATTTTCTGTGAGATTGATCCCAGGGTACTTGTTTTATTTGCCATTACTTCTGAATCAATGGAATTGAGTACTACCATCCCAGTTTCTGCAACTCCAGGAACTGTGTCAATTAATCTTTTCTTCCTTTTTTTGTGGTGACAAGTAGGGTCGTGCAAAGCTTCCAGTGGCAATTCGATTTGGAGGAGATTTGGGCCAATTCGGTGGCTGAATCTCTGAATCCAAATCAAATCAGGGGACCAATTAAAAGGTATGAATCAATTTGGACAGTCCCCAGTGTCTGCAGGAGGGAGCTGCAGCTGGACTGGGAGCTGGTAAGTATGAGCAGGGGAGAAGGGGCTGAAGCGGGGGGAGGGGACCATGGGGAGACCCCTGCCAGGGCCCTTCCCCTGCCTGCTGCCCCATTCCCCCCAACCCCCCTACCACTTTCCCAGCCCACCCATGGCTGCTGTGCCCACCCCAGATCCTGGTGCTTTAAAAAAAAGCCCCAACTTACCGGGTGCTGCCGGGTGGGGAGGCAATCCCCACTGACCCCCCCACTGTCCTACACTGCATGGGGGGCTTTGCCACGAGCCCCCTGATCCCTCCCTTGCTCCCCCTGCCCTCCCGTGGCTGCCCCAGCTGCCCCAGCTCCAGCCCTTTAAGAAAAAAAAAAAGAGAAAAACCCCAGGACTCACCACTCCTGCAGCAGGCTTGGGGCTTTGGGGGACTCATGGAAGAGCTCCTCACATAGTGCAGGGAAGTTGGGAGGGTGGGCAACGGGGATCACCCCCTGCCGGCAGGAACAGTGAGTTCAGGGGGGTTTCTCAGTTTTCTTTTTCTTAAAGGTCTGGAGCTGGGGTGGGCAGGGCAGCTATGGTGGGGGCTGGGACAGTGTGGGGTGGAAGGTGGGGCTCATGTACAGCATGGGGCAGTGAGGGGCAGTGGGGATCACTCCCTGCCCAGCAGCACCCAGTGAGCTGGGCCTTTTTTTTCAAAGTGCCGGGAGCTGGGGCGGGTGAGGCATCCATTGCTGGGTTGGAAGAGTGGGTGAGGATGGGCCTGGATTGGTTAATTCAGAGATTCAGCAGCAGAATCAATTCGGGACAGTGATCTGAATCACCAAATTGAATCACTGTCCCCCGAATCAGCCATATCCAAATCCGAAGCAAATACTAGCTGCTTTCAACAAGCTTAGGGACAAAGACTTCACTTCTTACCCATTTTCCCCAACCCCTTCATAAAGGCTGTGTAAAATTTAAGCACTGGGGTTTTTCTTGTTGGATCAATACAGAGGGCAAATTGATTGAGATACTTATTGCACAGAGAGTTGGCTGAAATGCCACATCTTATTTTACATCTGTTTTTACTACAGCTGGACTTACTGTCATTTTACATGCTACTCCACACACCTTAACTATTGGGACCCCAAAGTTTTGTCATGCCATTGGGTCCCCAAAGTTTCCAAATACTTTTTTACTACTATCAGGGGTGTCTACAAAAAAAAACCCCAAAACCAAAAAAACAACCAAAAAAGCAGAAAGGTAGTGTATTCATGTTGTGAGTGGCAGTATGTCAAGCCTGAGGGGTATCAAATCTCCAAGTGAAGTTGGAATGATAAGAATTGATAATGATTGCGAAAGACGCATTGAATTAGCTGGCTGGCTCCATCTGGGGATCATGGACCCATTTAGTTGCCGATAATTGGAATATTTAATCATTGGGAATACAGAGGGTTCAAATTTAAACTGTAAGGCTAGGGGGTTGATTGGGTTTTCTGGGGTGGTCAGTCCCCAGGATAAGGTTTTGATTGTGCTTGCCGCAGGGAACATTTTGGTAGTCAAATAGTGGTTCATTATTTGGACCTCTATTTAAATTTGCATGGACTCCTATGTCCATAACCGGATAATAGTTAGTGGGCATGTTTAAATGAGATCATTTACTGTGACATTGCCTAATTAACTGTGCAGTAAGCATGCACTTCTAGACATGCAAGTGCTTCCTGCACAGTAAAAATCCCTAATCATGATTAAATTTGCTACCTTCAAATGTAGGTAGAAAATTTAAGTCTGATTAGTAACTGTGCAGTAATGCACATGTAGATGAGGCCCAGCACCAAATTTGCTGCCGGGTCTGTCCAGCCACTAGAGGTCCAGCCTGAGACCAACTCAAGGGCTCCTGGATGGGAGCCTATCCTGCTCCAGGGCTGGGCTGCCTCATTGGCAGCCCCTGGCTGCAGGCTATAAAAGCCTACAGCCATTTTGTGCCTTGGGGCACATGACACAGACAGCCTGACACCAGCATAGGCCCTGTGCGTCCCCCTGGGCAGGCCAAAGCTGAGCTCTTCCTGACTTCCTGCACTGCTGCCTCACCCTGAACAGCTCTGCAGCTGCCAGGGCACTGCTGTCAGGCCAAGTGGGTGCATAAGAGTTGCTACAGACTCCTGCAGCCCCCGGACAACCTGTCAGCAAGCCAGGGTTGCCTTAAGGCTACTTCTGGCAGCAGGGCCAGCAGCATTTGCCTGTTGCACAGCCATAGAAGCCTATCCTGCACCTGAAGCTGCTGTAGGGCATTGTCTGTGATGCAGAGCTGTTAGTCCCTTGCCGTGCCCCTGCACTGGACACTGCTAGCAGCTGCCAAGGACTGGCAAGACAGAGACAGGCACACAGGGGCCCAGAAAGCCAATGTAGGACTCATTATGTCATTCTCCTGATCCAGAGCTGCCCCCACCTGCATGCACATTCCTGTGCCTCTATTTTGGGCCCCAAATGGAGCCAGAAGGATGTTTGTGACCTTGTGGCACTCCAGGCTAACATGGAGGTGCTCTACCAGTTTGAGTGAAGGAGGCACATGAAAATCCATATTTATGAGGCCCTGCTGGGTGGGATACAGAAGCGTGAGCACTCCCCATCCATGTAGCAGTGCTGCATAAAGATCAAGTCTTTGCAGGCAGTGTGTGGCTGTGACCAATCACAATCGTTGGTTTGGTTGTGCCCGTAAGACCATGACCTTTATGCAGCAGCTGATGGGGAGGACCATGCCAAGTCAAAAGCCTTGCCAGGCCCAGACCAGACTTGGAGTGGGGGGTGAGAGTCTCCCATCCCCCATCCCTCAGCCCTCACCCCTGCCCCTCACCTCTACCTCCCTCCCTTCCTGGACTGCCCACACTCCCCTGGACCTGGGTTCCCCCTGACAGCACACAGAAACATGGAACACAGTGCAAAATTTTATTGAGCAGCCTGTGCCCTCACAGCTAGGTGGCCATTGGCCTCTCACACCCTGAGGAAGGTGTCAATGCTGGCAGTGATGGTGTCCTTGGCAGTGGGGGCCAAAGGTAGCCCTCCAGGTGGTGGCAGAGCTTGCAGGAAAACCTGGGCTTGTCCCTCATGGTGATGTACCTCAGGGTCCCAAACCAGGAGTGCAGGTGCACCTAGGGAATCAGGAAGATCAGCAGCATGGCATTGTGGGTCAGGCACCCCTCAACCTGCAAAAACAAGTCATCATGCACCACCCAGGGCACACACATCAGGGCATGCTTGGGGTGCAGCAGCAGTGTGTGTGTGTGTGTGTGGTGGGGTGGCTTTGAGGCACCTCCCCAGAGAGGTCCGCAGTGGGGAGGGTGGAGGCAAGGGTAGCTCCTTATCCAAGTTATAAGATAGCCCCACACATCTGAAGACTGGGTGCTGTGAGCTGGGCAGCAGTGCAGCAGAGCAGCTGGCCTGCAGACAGTGGGGGAGCATGGTCTGGAACCATGGCAACAGATGCTGCCAGAAGTCTGATCTGCCCCACCATGGGGACGGGCCAGGGGAAGCATGCTGCCTGTGAGCAACACCCAGTGGCCCACTGGCCCAAGGGAAGCATACAGGGAATGAGGGCTTAGCCAGTTCCTGACTCTGTCCAAGCCAGCCTGGCTGACTTACCATGGTCCCTGGCACCCGTGCACGGCTGATGCCCAATCTGAGGCTGGGCAGTGTATGGCCCCTGGTGCAGAGTATCTCATTTCTGAAATGTTGCACACTCTCACAAAAGGCTTCTGTGTCCTGGCTCTCCAGATCCAGCATGTGGACACTGGGGAGCAGCCACAGGGGCCAGTGGGTATGCCAGGTCAGGGACACTGACAGCCAGCACTGGAGGCTTCCAGATGCACTGGCTGTGCCGAAGGTGCATGCAGGACAGGCCCCTCCCCCTCCAGCAGCTAGTGGCGGTGCTTGAGGAGCAGGAGGAGGCCATGGAGGCCTGGTGGGTAGAGGAGGAGAGGTGGCAAGAAGAGGACCTGGCCTGCCAAGAGAGGGTGCAGGTGGAGGACATTGCCCAGGAGGAGGAATTTTGGACTGACCTCTTGGCCCTGGAGTGGAGTGGCTCCATGTCCTATGGGATCAAAATAGGATCTTAGGCCAGGCTGTGAAGGCCATGGATGATGCCCATTGGACCCTTGACACCATCCTGGGACTAGTGTTTTAATGCATGCCCACCACTGCCTGGCCCCTGGCCCTAGCCCTACAGCCCCCCTGCAGCCATCTGCTGCCCACAGCAGGTCCCCACTTTGGCCTGGGAGGAGATTCTTGCCTGTCTCTTGCCTGAAGGATCCCCTGACCCAGCCCTCACCCTAGATTCACTGGCACACACCTGTCACCACACCTACAGCTTGCCCTGACTCCACAGTGTGGAGACAGAGCTTTCTGGAACAGGACCGGGATGAGGACCCTGAACGAGGACCCTGCTGGGCCTGGACTCCACCAGCCACAGGGGGAGCTTCCTGCCTCGGAGGAGTACCAGGCACTGTCAACCCTCTGGGAGCCCTCCATCCAGTGCAAGCACCATGATATGTTCAAACATGGGGGAACAGTCCAAGGATAGGGTGCTTGCTGCCTGCCCCAGGCTCTTCCCCCTAGAAGCCCCCACCCCATGCCCCCCTCCCCTCTGGGACAGTAAAACACAAACTTTGTAAATAGTTTTCACACTGGGAAGATGGGTTTTTTTATGGTTGGTAATTAGGGAGTGTGGTGGAGGGGCTCTGTTTCTTGAAGAGGGAAGCTGAGGGGGCTCTGTTGAGGGGGTGGGTACTCTGTGTGCTGAGGGGAAGGAGGGAGGATGGGAGCTGTGTGCCATGAGGGTAAGAAAGATTTCTTTTTTAGACATGTGTCTACCATGAGAGTGGTGCTGGGGGAGGGCAGGGGGTAGGGGATCTGTGGGCAGTGGAGTAGGCGGGCTAGAGGAAGGAGTGCTCCAGAAAGTAGCCTGTCAGAGCCTCCTACTCCCATTGCCCTAGCCCCCATGGCAGGTACATGGTTCTCCTGTGGCCTTGGTGGAAGGGGACCTGCCGCTGCTGCTGTTGCTGCTGCTGCCACTGCAGTGGTGCTGCCACTGCAAGGCTGCCTCCACATGATGTGCCTCCTCTGCCCAGGCCTCATGAAACAGGCCTTATAGGTCTTGTAGATATCATGCAGCACACAGGCTGCAACAGTGACCCAAGGGAGGTTTTCCTTGGTGACCTCAAGGCAGGCAGTGAGGGTGCATTTAAGCAGAGTGTTGGTCAAGCCCAAGCACCTGTTAAAGTGGGCCTGGTGGGGTCCCAATGTAAGGCCTCATCAGCCATGGCAGGAGAGAGTAGGCAGGGTCTTCAGTGAGCAGGGGCAGGACAGCTATGTTGCTCAGCTTCAGGTCCAATAGCCCCAGCAAAACACACCCACTCTCCATTAGTCCCACCAGGCCTGAGTTCCTGAATACCTGGGCATCAAGGTGCTGCCTGCCCAGCTGGTGCTCATGTGTGTGAACATGCCCCAGTGGTCCATGACAGCCTGCAGAACCATGGAGTGTAACCCCCTGTGGCTATAATAGGGGTGGTATCCAAGGGGCAGGAAGGTGACCAGTATGTGGGTCCCATCCATGGCCCTGATACTTTGTGGGAACTCCAGTGCATGGAGCCCTGCCACCACTTCCTGGGGATCATGGACACAGAGAACAGCATCTGTCAGCATGTCCTGGAGGGTACCACACACCTCCAGGATGGCCTGGAAGTGGCCTGGAAGGGTACCACACACCTCCAGCTAGGCCTGGAAGTGGCCTTGCTCACGCCAAACAGGGGGCCCACACACTGGAGGCTGACAGGCGTGACCAGCTTCATCAGTGCTGGGGCCAGATGGGTGTTGGCAAGGAGAGCCAGGTGCTCCAAGTGGGGCTGGAGCTGGTGAAGCAGATCCCTGAAGGTGGCTCAAGTGAACAAGAAGATGTGCACCCACTGCTTATCACCTCAGTTCTGCTGGACTAGGTACTGTCACCAGAGTTGGTTGGTGCAGTAGCCCTAGAGGCAGCAGGGCTGGAAGACCAGAAAGGCAATGGTGGTCCCAGAGGTGACCTCATGGAGCCTCTCACTGGCACCCCTGGTGACAGCAGCTGTATGGTAGCAGTGGCCCTGGGAGGGTGCTCTGTGGAAAGGCAGGCGGTGGTTGCTAGTGGGGAAGCCGGGCGGGGCAAGACGGCTGTGGGCTTTCAGCCACTGTGGACAGCCAGGAGGGTGATTGAGGCAGCCAGCAGGATCCTTGGACACTGTTCATTGCTGCCAGGGACAGGGCCTGGGACAGGCATAGCTCAGGGAGGCAGGGTGGGCACAGACAAAACTGCCATGTGCTGCCTCTGCACTTGCCACACTGCTCCTCAGCATGGGAAGAGGCTGCACAGAGAGCACGGAGAGGGGCTGGGTTTTAAAGAGAGCTGCCAGGCTAGTGGCAGCTGGAACCAGAGCCTAGAGCTCCCCACAGTGGCCACAGGGGCTCCTTTCAGGGCTGAAGGGACCTAGCAGCAAATTTTCTCTCTAGTCTCTGCAAGTGTAGATACCTACCCAAAATCACTCAATGCACAGTACCTTGCTGTGCAGTAAATCTAGGCTGGAGTAAATGCACATGTAGATGCACCCAGTGATCATTAAATTAGTGTAACCACAATTTTCATTACACTGTACCATCATTCCTTAGCACCTAGTAAAATTATCCCAGATCAGATAATCAGTACCCTGTATGTCTGTTCCTTTAATTTGTTTATACCACCAAGGAATTTTAGATTTAGTCCAGGTAGATGCCAATCCAGAAATTTTAAAATATACTGCCTGGGAATTAACTGCATCACACTGCATTTCCTTTAGTAATTTCCAACAATAAGGGAGTACCACATGACACTAACAACCTTGCTTGTAGAATGGTAGGCCCCAGTGAAAGTCTCGTCTGTATTTTCTTTTTGGGGTGTCTATTCACACCAGGGGTATAAGCACCAGCAGCAGTGTGATTTTTTTTTTAAAACACAGAGGCCGTGTCTTAATAACCCCAGAAAAACATAACACAAAATTACAGGGCCTAACAGACCCATTAATAATACAACATAATCATAACATTTCTTTTAACTTCCCTTCCATTCTTTTAACTGGGACGAATGGAACAACTTCTGGATTTTTCTTTTGCATCACAGATTTCCACTTGATACAGAAGGCCTAGCCTTGTTGATGATATATACTGGACCCTTCCAGATGGGAACAAAGGTGACTTTATCCAGGGATCGATACATGACCTGGTCCCCAACTTCCCACTCCTCGGGTCATAGCAATAGACCTAGTTGCTTGTCCATCTTCTGCTGATTTCACTTTAGGGATACTGTAATTTGCTTGTGGGTTACATAAATTGCTTGTAACAGATTTCCAATAGACTTGTCATTTATGGCATGTGGCTGTGGTATGGGTCAGGGATGGTATCCCCTAACCACCACTGTTCAAGCATTTTCATTTTCTGACCTGTGAAGGCTTCATGTCAGGAGAAGCCATGAGCGGCCATAGATCCTCACACAGCCATTAATATGAAGGGAAGTGTTTCATCCCAGTCTTTTCCTTGCTACTCAGATACCTTTTTCACTACTTGTACTTGTTTTTCACTACTTGTCAAACTTGTGTTTGGTTTGTTCTTTTAACTCTTCCTGAGGATTGTGAGTGGTATGCAATATGAAATCACTGTTTGATGTGCAGGGCTTCACACAGGATTTAGATTCATTCAGCAGTAAGTAACGTGAAAGCCCTGGCCTGAATCAGTTTTATTCAGGTAATCAGATTCACAGGCAAGTCGAATCAGGACATTTCAGTTATCAGTACCTTGACAGTTGTCATAGCATCATTCTTCTGACTGGGAATTGCTTCAACTCAGTTAATGAAGGCATCTACAATTACAAGGCAGTATTTGAATCCTTTTTAACTGTGGGGCAGTTCTATATATACAGCATGCAACTGAAGTCATGGTCCTTTAATAGGCTGATGCCCTAGTGGCCCCTTTATTACCTGTGCATTTGGGTTGTTTGCAATACAGGGTAAAAAGTTATAGATAAAGTGCTCTACATCTTCTCTTATGCTCAGCCATCACCCTGCTGCTTCAAATCACTTGAGTGTCTTTTTTTTATCTCAAAATGTGCATCCCAATGGGCTAATTAAATTATTTATTTTCAGAGGCAGCATTATCATCCCCTTCCTTTTGAGCTAGTATCAATCCCATGGTATCTTTCCAGATTCCCCAATTTCTGTGCTTGCTTTACTTTGCCAATTTTTTAACTGGGCCATCAGCATCCTGTAAGGAACCCTCTGTATTATTATTTTGGATGGCAGCCATGGATGGAAAATCACTTGGGACGGTCCATATTAGGTCTGTCTTGGCTCCTGGCTTTGCCAATTCATCTGCTTGTTTATTACATTGGAAGACAAAACATTTTTTTTTCTGGCGTGGCTTTACCTTACCTAGTTCTGTATGCCCTGTTCTTTGTTCTGCTAACTTCCAAACTTATTGTATTTTTTCTTCCAGGTGTATCTGGCTTGCCATCTGATATTTTCCAGCCTCATTTTTTCCCACAAAGGGATCCAATCTAGCAATGCCTTAATGACCTAGTCCAAATCTAAATATGAGCCACATCTTGTGATTTTTCGCAACTGATACAGCCATGACCTCAGCAGCTTGTACTAAACGTGGTTTGCATTTGCCCTGTATCTTTTGGCTAGTTTTAGGATTTATGACCTTGAATCCTGTGATGGACTTGCCTTTGTCATAACAACAAGATCCAGCTACAAACCACACAATGATTTCTTCTGACACCTGGTCCAGCAAGTACAGACAATTGTTGAAGGGGATCAATTTTTCTGGAGTTACTAATGCCTTAGGGTACTTGTGGTTGTCTGCAGTTTTGTTACCTTTGTCATCATCCTCCCCTCCTTCCATTGGCCATGCCATAAGGGCATAAATGATAAGGTACAGTTGGGGAATTTTCTCAATGGTGATGTTTTTATTTACCAGTGGTAATATCCAGTGGGCCAAGAATGGATTAGAAACATGGCCATCATTAGCTTTTTCAGATAGGATCAATCTAATGGGAATATGACTGGTGTGCAGTACTATTTGGCTAGATCCTCTGAGATACTACCAGTGTTGGAGTGCCCATATTAAAATAAGCACTTCCTTTTCACAAGGTGTATATGATTTTGCTGTGAGTGTTAGGACTCAGGAGACATAAGCCACTGGTCAGGGTTTTGTGCCATGATTTTGCAAGAGCACTGCACCTAGGATCTGGTTGGTGGCAGCAAATCATAGCTCAAAAAGGTAACTCAGGCTGGGACATGTTCCTGCTCTAGCCCATGTGCACTGCTCCCCATGGACCACACCAAACTCCCTGCCCGCCCCCCCCGTAAACCATACTCACTGCAAACACATCTCACAAGAACAAGTTTTATTCCCTTCATATCAATCAGAGCTCCCCACACCACTCCCTCCACAACAGAGTCCCCTCCACCTCCCTCCCCAACAAACAGGGCCTCTCCACCACCCACCCCACCCAACAACAATAAAATGCCTTCTTCCCCATGAAAACTTTGTACAATGACCTTTGTGTGATGTCTCAGGGTGGGGGGGCTGTGGGGTGGGGTGACTGGGAGCAGAGCCCCATGGACAGGTGGCCAGCACCACAGCCTTTGGCCGTTCCCCTTTGGGTGTTCATGCTGTGGTGAGGGCAGCAGGTGGAGGATTCACTCAGGTGTGATGGGAACTGGTGCTCCCCTGGAGTGGGAGATTCTCCTCTGGCAGCCAATGTCCAGGGCCAGCAGGGTCTGCATACAGTCCTGGCTCCACTGCAGGCAACGCTGACTCTGCAACCACAATGAGCCTTGGCAAATGATGGGCCTGTGCTCAGGTAGGGGGCCAGGTGGCACTGGATATGGGGTGGAGTCTGGGACAGGTGTTCTGGCTGCTTGAGGTGACACAGGATCTCCTTTCAGGTCCATGCAGGGGCCTGCTACTGGGTGGCAGTTGGCTGCTGGGGGCAGGTGGGGTAAAATTCATGGGCCAAGCAGTGGGCAGCATGAAGGCAACCACCAGGACCAGAAAGGTGTTCAGCACCTGGTGATCATCATCCATGGCCTGCATTGCCTGGGCCAGGATTGCTTTTTGCTCCCACAGCACTTCCACATATTCACAGACCAGGGCCAGAATCTTCTCCCAGAATTCCCTGTCCAGCCAGTCTCACACGTCAAGTTGGTCCCATGCATCCTTGTGGACAATACCCTCCACCCAAAACTTGTCTTAAAGGGCCACATCCTCCTCCCATCAGGCCTGAACATCCGCCATCCGGTCCTCTGATGCTGTGACCAGGTGATCCCACAGAAGGGTCCTGCCCAGGATCCTCCTCTGGCAAAGCTGGCAAATCTTTATGGCCCCAGCTATGGGCAGTTTCAAACCTAAGGCTGCATCTTGACTGCCAAGTGAAGATTCTCCCCTGTGTGCAGCTACAGACACTGCAGAGCCATGAGATAGAAGCTGTTTGTGTGAGTTTGCAACATTTCAGAGGTAAGATGCTTTGTATCAGAGGCCATACAGTGCCCTGCCTCAGATCATGGGTCAGCTGTGCACAGTTACCCAGGGACCATGGTAAGTTAGGTGGACAGGCTTAGGTGACCACCATCCAAGCTCCCCATCCTCGCACACTCCCCTGGGTGCTGGCTGGTTCCCAGAGCAGGGCAGGCCAGGCTCCTGGCCACACCTGCTGCCATGGCTCCAGACACCACTTCCCACACCCCTGCTGATGCTGCCCAACCCAAGGCAGCGAGTCTCATGGGGTGCAGGGATCCCAGACTACTGGAAAAAGGATCTGTTCTCCCCACAGGGGGCTTCTCTGGGGATGTGCCCCAGGGCCAGCCCCCCTTTCCAACATCTGTGTCCTGAGTGTGCCCCTGCTGTGCATGGCATGGGCAGTGCTTGAGCAGCTATTTCCATAGAATGAGGGGTGCCTAACTGACTACACCCTGCTGCTGCTGATGGCCATGGTACCCTGGGCATGCTACCCACCTGGCATGGGACCCTGAGCTTTGATGGCATGGGGGCCAAGCCCAGGCTGCCTTGCAACCTGGCAGTACAGTAATTTTCTCTCCTCCCCTGCCGCCTAGAAGCCCCCCTGCCCCCCCCCCCCCCCCCCCCCGACAAAGAAGATATAACTGCTGGACTCAATGCATTCCTCATTGTGTGAGAGGTTCATGTCTGCCTAGCTGTAGGGGCATAGGCTGCTCAATAAGGTTCGGCATTGCCTCCCACCTCCCTGCATGCTGGTGGGAGGAGTCTGGAGAGGGTAGGTAGACCGGGTGGGGGATGGGGGTAGAGGCAGGGGCTGGGGGCAGGGGAAGGGGTTGGAGCAGGCAGGGGAATCCCCCCCTAGAGCTGGACTTACCATGTGGTTGGGTCTGGCATGGTTGCCCATTCCACCTGGTCACAGCTGTTGGCAATGGCATGAGGCTCTGGGTGGTGTCCTTGGATGCTGGGCCATGGCAGGGGGATGCTTGACTGGGGACCCACTCAGGGAGGAGATGGCACACCCTGTGGTGGGGACTGGGGCTGTACAGCTAGCACAGGAGGCTCTGGCCTTGGATTCCCAAGATTCTGGTGGAAGGTTCACCCAGGGAGCTCAGTGGCATGGTCTACTGGACCCCAGAAGGCCACGTGTCACCAGGGGTACTAGCCTAGGGTGGGGGCTCAGGTAGGACACTCATGCTGTTGTAGACAGCATGACTGTGGTCAGGGTCCCAGGACATAAAGATGTGCATCAGTTGCCACATAAAGGGCATGGACCTACAGGTACTCCCTAACCAATGATTGTGGTCAGTGATGGCCATCCACTGTGCCCACAAGACCTTGACCTTTATGTTGCACTGTCACACTAACCAGTTTTGACTACACTCCCTGGGCTGACAGCCTCTCATAGATCTGCGTGTTGGAGACCCCACCCTACTCAAACTGGTGCTGCACCTCTGCCTCACTCTACAGTGCCATGAGGTCACCATTCTCCTCTTGTGACCAGTTGGGGCTCTGGGTGGTGTGCATGGGCATAGACATGGGTATCGGTCAGGAGGATGCCATCAGATATTCCATACTGGCTCTCTGGGCCTCTATGTGGCTGTCTCTGTGCCCCAGGCCTGGCCAGCTGCCTGCTGCACCCATCACAGGGGCCTGGTGTGAAACTGGCAGCCAAATGGCAGAGACAGTGCCCTGTAGCACCAGCAAGTACAAGGCAGTCTGTTGAGCAGGGGCTGCATGCTGGTGGAGATTGCCCCAGCACTCAGAAGCTTCCTGCAGCTAAGCCTGGGTGCTGACAGGCCTGGCTGGAGTCTACAGGAGCCTGAAGCAGCCTGTAGAACCCTGGAGAATCCTGGAGGCCTGGATGGTATGGCCTAGCAGCTGTGCAGCACTGTGGTGTGAGGCAGAAATGCTGGAGTGCAGGCAGGCTGGGGCAGCTGGCCTGTGGCCTGCCCAGGGGGACACAGGGACCTGGAGTGGCCTCAGGCTCCCTTCTGTTGTGTCTCAGGGCTCAAAATGCATGCAGGCTTTTAAAATCCTGAGACAGGATAAAAGCAGCCCAGCCCTGAGGCAGGAAAGGCTCTCACCCAGAGCCCTGGGGCTAACCTCAGACTGGCCCATTAGTGACAGGGCTGACTACACATGCATTGTGCAGCTATTTATCATTAGTAAATTTGATATCTGCATTAGCAGGTATCAAATTTACTTGTGATTATGGGTTTTTACTGCACAGTAAGCATGTGCACATGTATATATGCATGCTTACAGTGCAGTAAACTATACTAGTTCACAGTTGAGTGCCTCCTGTAATGTCACCAAGTAAATTAATTCTGACTTCTATTTTTGACAAGTAAGTAGTTACCTGAAAACTCCAGTGTTCTAAGATGCGAAAGGGTACTAGGACTCACCTCCTGGGTGCCAGGAGTTTGAGAGATTGCTCATTGCCCATGAGCAGAACAGAATATTCTCATGAGTAGGTACCTCACTGATATGCTGTGTTTAGGTTTAAGTGAACACAAGATTACCATAGATATGGGATGAGGTAGCATCGCATGCTGTAATGACCTAATGTTTATTTATGGAATGTAAATGCTACCCTTCCCAAAGAAGCCTCTTACAGTTAAGAGAAACGGAACTACTTACAAGAGCAACTAGACTACGTAAAAGAAACAAAAAATAAATAAGGCAGAGACCCACAAAAACAATGTCCTGACCAGATTTGGTTGCTAAATGCCTGCCCAAATAGAGCACACCCCAACTGCTGAAACTTCCTTAGCCTGACGAAGGGTTTTTGAACCCGAAAGCTTGCTTAATAACTTTTCTCCAACTATTTGGGTTGGTCTAATAAAAGATATCAAATTCACCCAAGGAACCTTGTCTGCCTATGCCCAAATAGAAACATCTTATAGAACTTCCAAAAGATGTTCAGGCTTGGGCTCTGGGAAATCTTAAGAGAGAGGGAGTTCCAGTTGAAGCAACTACTAAGTATGACCTCCCAAATATTTTTGATAAGTGAACTCAGTATACTGATGGTACTTGCATGAAATTGCTTTACTTTTAATTGCCATGGGGCAAGGAAAGAAAGTAGCCCCTTAGGTTTGTAGTACCCCCGCTGTTTAGAGCCATATCTATTAAAATTAGCATCATTTCTCATTCATCTTGTTCAGACATAAAACTGAGTCTGGGTTTAATTCAAAATGGCACAATATACCCATTTTTCAGTCTAAATCTCTCCCCCACACTCCCCAAGATGGATTGATACTTGGCCTCCCTTTCATTTAAGTTCTCTCCAGTTTGGGATTTAAGGGCTGCTATGGCTGGCAGATGTTTTAGAGTTAAGTTCCCTGTGTCCAGGACCACTATTAACCTTCTCCTGCCCTGTCTCAGCCATCACATTGTATAAATTATCTGATGCTGGGGGACAAGTGAATGTCAATGAGGCATAGTGAGCTAATTCTGAGCATGGGCCAAAGAGTGTAAAATATCTTTGCAAGAAAAAAAAAATCTCTAGGGTTTACAACAAATTGCTTCCTTGCTCCCAAAGGCTCCTTTAAAATACTTGAAAAAGTGACCTCATTTAATTAAATGGATTAACTCTCTCTCTCTCTCTTTCTCTCTCTCTCTCTCTCATATATATATATAATTTGTATATACTTATATGTATATATGTATATGTATATGCGTGTGTGTGTGTGTAGTTTTATTCTGTCATTCCTGCAGAATTCTTAAAGCTACATTTATTTTTCAGGGCCTTATGCAGTCAAATCATATATGTTTAAAGAAGTGATTAAAAACATAAAGAATGAGGCACATTAAACAAGCCAAGTCCATCTTCAGCTTATTTAGCATTTGAGAGCAAAATGCAGAGAAACATACTTTCATTGTTTGTCTAATTAAAATGGAGAATAGACTAAAATGTGCTTTAATCCCTAATACATGTAAAAAATTATTTCCAGCCATAATAATCCCAGTTAGTAACATGTTCTACATTATGGATGTCTTGTTCTCTTTCACTTAGTAATGATAATGGCTCTTGTGAGAGCTATCGTTGGATATGGACAATCCTTGAACTGTGTATTGCTTGGAGATGGGAAGTCACATAGGGATTGAGGGTATAGAAGGATATTTGTCTAAGAGTTGACTGAGGATAAACATCTTGCCATCCATTTTTTTAGCTTAGCTTCAGCCCATCTGGAAGCTTGTTGATGGTCAGATGTAGCACTGTGGCTAGGAGTATTGATAAGAGTGTTGAAGCGATGAGTGTTGGAGTGATGAAGTTAAGCTGCCTTCCTTAACTCCCATTTTAACCTCAAAGGAATCTGTAATAGATCCATTACTGGGAACAAGCACTTGCATATCATCATGGAGCAGGAAGAGAATGGTGACAGGTTTGAGTGGACATCCATACTTCAGAAAAATCCTCCACAACACTTATTGCCTGACATAATTGAACACTTTTGTGATGTCAAAAAGGCCATGTAGAGAGGCTTATGTTGTTCCTGGCATTTCACCTGCAGCTAGTGAGCTATGAAGATAATGTCAATTGTACCTCTTAATGCTCTAAACGCACACTGAGATTCCAGGAGGAGCTCTTCAGCAAGTTGAAAGAGACAGTTCAAGAGGGTTTTTGCAATGATCTTTCCTCTGGTGGATAACAAAGAAATTTCTCTTTAGTTTCCACAAATGGACTTGTCTTGTTTCTTGAACATTGTCATGATCATGGCATCCCTGATGTCACCTGGGATCTTCTCATCATTCCAAATCCTTAAGATGAGGGCATGGATCTCTGATGTGAAGAGGATTGCTTGAAGATTTCCTTGGGATTTCTATCCACTCCAGATGCCTTGTCATTCTTCATCTGATTGATGGCTTTCCTCACATTATCAAGGGTTGGAGGGATTCTGAGATCATTTCTGAGTGGGTGTTGAGGGATGAAGTTGAGAACACTCCCATCAGCAACAGAGTAACAATTGAGAAAGTCTTCAAAATTCATTGCCTCAAGTGTACAAATGCAGCTTTTGGGCACCTGAAGAAATGGGTTTTCAAAGATCATGACATTAGATCTGAAACCAAGCTCATGGTTGGGAAGACAGATGCAACAACAACTGTGTCCTCCTGCAAGCAAATGCCACGAGTATATAGATGATAATCATCCAGAATCAACTTAGTTGGGCTGGCCATGTAACCTGAATGTCCAAATCCAGACTCCTGAAGCAAGTTTTATTTTTACAGCTCAACCAAGGCATATACTCAAGAGGAGTGCAGAGACAGTGTTTCAGGAATGTTCTCAAGGCCAACTTAAAAAAAATGCAATATTGATGTCATCTCATGGGAAAATATTACCCAGGACTGCCCGAAATGGAGAACGAGTCTGCTGCAGATATCTCAGGATTTTGAAAACTTGCAATAACAACAGGACAGGGAAAGTGGGAGTTGAAGAAAAAGCATGTTGCTGACCAAGTCAAGAATCTATCTCCACTCACCCCACACAGAAAGAAACATGCAAGCTGCAGTAGAGTCTTCTGATCTCAGATAGGCCTCGTCAGTCATCTTCAGACACACAGATAATACTGTCATAGAAGATAATCATCCTTGACTGTGAAGAATTGCCAAATAAAAAGAAAAAAATTATATTTGTAGGCCACAGTAATTTTAGTAATGTGCCTTGTGGTCAGTGAGGTGGCAGGAGTGTGCATGGCTTCTATAGTAAGAATGTCATCTTGTGCACTTCTGCCAGTGAGGTGGCAGGATGTGGCAGGAGCTGATTGTGGCACGCCTTTCTAGCCCTACTTGTTCTGCTTGCCCACTCTGCTTTTCAGAATATCGCCCTATTGTTTCACTTGTCATACCCTGATGGCAAAACAAACAAACAAACATTCCCCCCCTTCCCCCCCCCCAACACACACACAAAACCAAACAAACCGTAGGGAGGTTGTACTTAGAGGCTTTGAGTGCTTCACCTGGTCCTGTTCTTCTTTGGGCTCAGTTCTCTGCTCTAAGTAGGATTCCTCCTCTTCCTCCCAGTCTTGGTCTTGAAATGATCAACTTGACTCAGGGGCTTTCACCCTGTTACATTCAGTTTTTTTGTCCTTGGCTCTATTGGCCTCATGCATAGCCCCACAAGCCCTGTTTCCCTTAAAGACTATAATTGTGCCTCGACCCTTGAAGGCTCTGCCTTAGCTTCAGCTTTCTTACAGCATGGAATACCTCCAAGATATGTCACCCATGGCCTCCACTACCCCTGTAGCCACAGCCCAAAACTTCAAGTCTCTTCAATCTCTGGGCCCCAGGCACATCTCATCCTCTTCTACTAGCTTTCTCTGACTTCCTGCATACCTGATCTGACTGGATTTTCCTCCTTAACAGTCTGGATTCCTAGGAGTTATTCTCTCACCGCACCCTCAGGGACAGACTACATCTCTACTTCTGGTGCCAGGCTCTATACCTTCTGGTCACATGCATTGTAGACCCAGGGGTTTCTGCTCAGTGCATTACTTAGCCTGCTTTTATTTACTGCATTCTGTGCAGTTATTCTTTGTTCCTCAGCTGCCTGTCTGTCCAAAGCACTGCCCCTGTAACTCATCTGACCAAGGTGCACTGTAATAATGTAGGAAAAAACCCAGGTTTTTCTCTTTTTTGAACTTAAAAATACATTCCCTCCCCTTCCCCAACCATTTCTGACTTTCTCTCTGCCCTCTCTATCCCTTGTAAGTAATTATAAGTAGTCATAGGTAAGACAAGTTCTTGTATGCCATTATTGTAATAAGCCGCCTTTAAAATTGTAAATAGTGTTGTTATGTTTGTATTGATTTTTACTGTTTTATATTGTATTATATTGTATTTCTTTTATTTTTGCATTGATTTTTATGGTTTCATATTAACATTGTATGATTTAGGCCTGTGTCTGTAAAGGTAACCAAAATAATGTCAAGTAATGTCAAGTTTTCATTTTGTAATGTCAAGCCTCCATCTTGTGTCCCCTGCCTGGGCATACACTATTGTATAGCATATTGCAACTCTGACTCATACCTATGCCTCCTATGTAAATTGGTTCCTGAATGAATGGGAATAAATGAGGGTGCTTGAGGCATAATGGTAGCAGGCCTCTACTGAATGACCAGTAACGACCAGACCATCAACTCAATGGCTTGACCATTACTTTGCATTGACTCACCCAGGAACCACAGACCTCACCCAGGAACAGAGACAAAACCCAGCATTTGCAAGTTAAAGAACCTACAGGAACCCAGCATTTGGAAGACAAAGACCCTACAGAAACCAGCAACCCCACCATTGTATCCCACCAGACAATGAGGACACCTGGATCTGCACGTATGCATTTGAGCAGGACTGGCCCTTGCCTGGGCATGCCCTTCCCATAGGAGACACAGGTAGCCCAGCCCTATAAAAGGGGTGGTAGAGTGTGACCTCTTTGGGACACCTTCTCCATCTGGAGCAGCACTACACCACACCACCTATCCACCCAGAGGCCCGGCCAGCGACCTGCTCTGGAAAGACCTTGCTGGAGAAGACCCCAACTGGCCATCAAGGATCAACTCACAGCCCAGGAAAGGTAGCAATCACCCACCTTCTTTTCCTGAGCAAAGGACCTGGACTCTGTCCCCACACACCTTGACTTCAATCCCTCCATCAAGCATTACCACTTCTGCTACCATTATGTGGGTGTGTGAGTGTTTATGTGTGTATGTGAACCAATAACTTCATGGGGCTGTGTAGTGTGTCACCTGTTTAATGAAACTGTTATTTTGGAACCTCAAGTTGGGGGTTGTCCTACTGACCTCCCAGCCACCTCCCTTGGTTCCTCTGACCTTCCTCCTTTCTCTCTCTTTCTCTCTCTGCCACCTCTGACCCCAGCTGCTTTGTTGCCTTTAATCCCCATCCTGGGTCCCTGCCACCTCCAACCCCCCAAACCCCCATCTCACTGACCTCCGCCCTGGCTTAAACCCTGGCTTTCAATGCCCCTCACCTCTGCTTCGCTGCCTCTCTGCCTTCCTGGCTTCTGCCCCTTTGATCTCACTGCTTTCCTGACTCTCCCAGCCATCTCCCCTGGTTCCTCTGACTTCCTGGACCCCTCCATTTCTTTCCCAACTCTCCAACCTGCTGTCCCCAAGCTTGCCTCTGCTGCTTTTCTGCTTTCCTGGCTTTCACCCCACTGTCTCCCAGCTCTGGCTTTTGCTGCCACCTTTCCCCTGCATCTGCCAACTCTCCAGCTTCCCCAGCTCCACCCTCAGTCTCTCCAGTCCCCAGCTCCCCTCTCCTTGTGCCTCCCAGTTCCTGGTTCCCTCTGTCTCTGAAGCCTCTGGTCCCTGGCTTCTCTCTGCCCCATTGTCTCCTGGCTCTGTCTTTTGTCACCACCTTTCTCCTGCATCCGCCACTTCCCAGCTTTCTCCCTCAGTCTCTGCCACCACCTCCCAGCTTTCTTCTCCCCCTGTCTCTGCCGCTGCTTCCCAGATATCTCTTCCCTCTGTTCCTGCCACTGCTGTTCTAATCTCCCCTCTTCTCTGGTTTTCTGCCAGCTTCACCTTGGATCTCCCAGACCACCCGATCACCCCAGCAATCACCCCCAACTTCTCCGCAGCCTTCTCCTGCCTCTGTCACTTTTTCCTGGATTCCCCATAGCCTCTTCCCCCAGTACCCAACTTCCCAATCACCCCAGCTATCACCCCCAGGCTCTCTGCAGCCTCCTGGCCCTGTCTTCTGCCTCTGCTGCTTTTTCCAGATTCTTCGTAGCCTTCTCTCTGGCTTCCCCACAGCCTCTCCTTTTCCTGGCCTACCTGGCTTCCTGGCTTCTGACCCAGTCCTCCACCCACCATCTCCAGTCCCTGGCTGGTTGCTTACCTGGCCCCAGCCTTCTCCCCAGCTTCCCCATAGCCTCTCCTTCTCCACGGCTTACCTGACCCACCCCAGCCCAGGCTTCTCTGGTCTCAGCACTGCCACTCCTTCCAGCACTGCTCCTCCACTCTGCTGGCTCTCCCCATTGACCCAAAGTAAACCCAAGGCACCTTGACCTTGAGTAACCCCAGGGCACCAAAGTGACCCCAGGGCCCCAAAGTAACCCCAAATAACCCCAGGTCACCTTGACCTAAAGTAATCCCAAGCCCCAGTGACCCCAAGTAACCCCAGAGCACTGTGACCCCAAGTAACCCTGAGCCTAAGTTACCCAAAACACCCCCTAGTGTTAACACACAGCCACAAAAGCACATGTTTGCGTGTTTGTGTATGTGCATGTGCATATGAACCCATAGAGTGTTTGTGTAGTTTGTGTGTTTGTATATAATTTTGTATCATGCCCTCCAGTCTAACAGTGCAATATTGAGATCCCGAGTTTTGATTGGGCATGTGTCAAGTCAACAATAACAGCCTATAGCTCTGCAGCATTGCTCTTTCTCTTCCCTTGTATTTCTCCCTTCTTCATAGCTTGCCCTAGCTCAGCTGCCATCACCACATTGCAATCCTCTAGTGCTGACCTCTTATTCTCCCAGTATCAGGAGCTAGAGGACACTGCTACATGCACAAAAGCCTCACATCTCTCTGCTTTGCTCATCAGTTTACTTATCTATAATTAAAGGAAAACATAGGACTGGATAGAACATCCTGGATCAAGACTAGTCCCTTGCTATCAGAGTCAACCATATCATATAAAAAGTAAGGCAGAGTATAGAAAGTTGTTGTTGTATCCAGAACATAACATTCATTCAAAGCTTAATGTTTCAAACCTCCTGCCTTGTTAACTGTTACCATCCTGTATAAATGAACAAATATTATCATGTTTATTTTCCACCCTCCTCCTGCAGACCTGTCCTGCCTTCATCAGCATGAATTATAATATCCTATTCTACAGCTACAATTGCTGTTTTTGGAATCAGTCATTCTACCAAAATCTTTGATATATTTATGGGACTGTTTAGAACATTCTTCTCCAATCTTCACTTTTCAATGGTATTCTCAGTGACATTATTAGGAATCTTTTAATTCCCTTTGGTGTGCTAACTGTGATGTTCTGCATAATGTTGAAATCAATATTTAAAGTAAACTGTTTTTGAAAATTTTCAATGATGTTTAAAAAACAAACAAACAAACAAAAAACCCTCCAACCCCCCCCACCCCACCCCCAATTTTGGCTGGGTGACAGTGACTATGAGCTGATCACCTTCACCATCTGCCATAAAGCTGGCAAGTCAGTCAGCAATACAGAAGTCCTCGACTTCAGGAAAGCTGACTTTGATAAGCTCAGGAGGCTTGTCATGGAGGTCCTAAAAGGACACAACCCAAAGGGGATGGGAGTTCAGGATGAGTGATTGCTGCTTAAAGGAGTGATCCTGGATGCACAAGCAAAGTCTATCCCATCTCAGAGGAATGGCAGCAAAAGGGCACAGCAGCCCCCTTGGCTCTCCAGGGAACTAGTGGACCTCCTGCACCTCAAAAGACAGACCTACAAAGGATGGAGGACTGGATCCACATCTAAGGAGGAATACTGAGCACTGGTCCAGACCTGCAGGGAGCAAACCAGGAAAGCCAAGGCCGTGATGGAACTCCAATTAGCTACAAGTATCAAGGACAATAAAAAGTCCTTTATTAAATATGTG
This sequence comes from Alligator sinensis, assembly GCF_000455745.1. Classification (NCBI taxonomy): domain Eukaryota; kingdom Metazoa; phylum Chordata; order Crocodylia; family Alligatoridae; genus Alligator; species Alligator sinensis. Next base: position 2,409,805 of record NW_005842016.1, read on the forward strand.
GGGAGCCAGAGGAAAAGGAAGCCCAACATTGAACCCTCGCTAAACCAGATGGGACAACTGACAACTGATGCCCAGGACAAAAAAACGCTGCTAAATGGGTACTTTGTGTCGGTCATTCACCAATCCCATGAGACACCCCTGCCTGTTATAGCTACCATCATAGCTCAGCCCCTGGCATGGATCTTCGAGAGTACCTGGTGCTCTGGTGAAGTGCCTGATGATTGGAAGAAGGCCAATGTGGTGCCTATCTTCAAGAAAGGGTGGAAAGTAGATCCAGCAAACTACAGGCCCATCAGCCTGACCTCTATCCTGGGGAAGGTCTTGGAAAAGAATATCAAAGAGGCCCTTTTTAACATAACGGCTGATGGCTACACCCTGAGGGATAGCCAGCATGGGTTTGTTGCAGGTAGGTCTTGCTTGACCAATCTCATTTCCTTCTATGACCAGGTGATCTATCACCTGGACAAGGGAGAAGTGATTGATGTCATATATCTTGTCTTAAAAAAAGCCTTTGATCTTAGATTCATAGATTCATAGATGTTAGGGTCGGAAGGGAACTCAATAGATCATCGAGTCCAACCCCCTGCATAGGCAGGAAAGAATGCTGGGTCTAGATGACCCCAGTTAGATGCATATCCAACCTCCTCTTGAAGACCCCCAGGGTAGGGGAGAGCACCACCTCCCTTGGGAGCCCGTTCCAGACCTTGGCCACCCTAACTGTGAAGAAGTTCTTCCTAATGTCCAGTCTAAATCTGCTCTCTGCTAGCTTGTGGCCATTATTTTTTGTAACCCCCGGGGGCGCCTTGGTGAATAAAACCTCACCAATTCCCTTCTGTGCCCCCGTGATGAATTTATAGGAAGCCACAAGGTCACCTCTCAACCTTCTCTTGCGGAGGCTGAAGAGGTCCAGGTTCTCTAGTCTCTCCTCTTAGGGCTTGG
>NW_005842016.1:2411566-2428942 GCF_000455745.1 Alligator sinensis
AAGACGTTAAAGAGTATCGGTCCAAGGACCGAGCCCTGCGGGACCCCACTGCCCACACCCTTCCAGGTCGAAACCGACCCATCCACCACGACTCTCTGGGTGCGACCCTCTAGCCAATTCGCCACCCACTGGACTGTGTAGTCATCCAAGTCACAGCCTCTTAACTTGTTCACCAGTATGAGGTGGGATACCGTATGGAAGGCCTTCCTGAAGTCTAAGTATACGACATCCACCCCTCCTCCAGTGTCCAGGCATTTCGTAACCTGGTCATAAAAAGAGACTAGATTTGTCAGGCATGATCTGCCTGCTATAAACCCCTGCTGGTTTCCCCTCAGCATAATTTGTCCTGCCGGGCTCTCGCAAATCAGAGCCTTGATAATTTTTTCAAAGACTTTGCCAAGGATGGAGGTGAGACTCACTGGCCTATAGTTGCCCGGGTCCTCCTTCCTCCCCTTCTTGAAAATGGGGACCACATGGGCCCTTTTCCAGTCCTCCGGGACTTGGCCCGTGCGCCACGAGCGTTCAAATATTCCTGCCAGTGACTGTGCAATGATGTCGGCCAGTGCCTTCAGTACCCTCTGATGGAGCTCATCTGGTATCCCATGATCACCTCTTAGTAACTCTGGTTAACTGCGGCCTCAGCCACACCACGATCTGCTGGCTGGGGAATTGGCTTCATGGTTGGACCCAGAGGGTGGTGGTTGATGGAAGTCAATCATCATGGTGCCTTGTGACCAGTGGGGTCCCCCAAGGCTCTGTCCTTGGGCCTATACTATTTAACATCTTCATTAATGATGTGGACATTGGTATCAGAAGTGGACTCGCCAAGTTTGCCAATGACACTGGACTCTGGGGTAAAGCATCCACACCTGAGGACAGGAGGATGATCCAGGCTGACCTTAAGAGTCAGGAAATGGGCAGATGAGAACCTGATTGTGTTTAACACCGAAAAAGGCAAGTTTCTCCACTTTGGGAATAAAAACCTGCAGCATCCTTATAGGCTCAGCAGTGCTACACAAGCTAGCACTATGGACAAAAGGGACTTGGGGGTCATGATTGACCACAAGATGAACATGAACCTGCAATGTGATACTGCTGCTGGTAAAGCAAGCAAAACTCTGGCTTGCATCCATAGATGCTTCTCAAGCAAATCCCAGGACATCATTCTCCCATTGTACTCGGCCTTGGTGAGGCCACAGCTGGAGTACTGCGTCCAGTTTTGGGCTTCACAATTCAAAGAGGATGTGGAGAAGCTTGAGAGGGTGCACAGGAGAGCCACGTGCATGATCAGAGGTCAGGAAAGCAGACCTTATGAAGAGAGGCTGAGAGCCATGGGGCTTTTTACCCTGGAAAAGCACAGGCTCAGGGGTGACCACCAGTATCTGGGGGAACATTTGTTCACCAGAGTGCCCCAAGGGATTACAGGGTCAAATGGTCACAAACTTTTCCATGATTGTTTTAGGCTGTACATAAGGAAGAACTTCTTTACTGTCCGAGCCCCCAAGGTTTGGAATAGATTGCCGCCAGAGGTGGTTCAAGCACCAACTCTGAATGCCTTCAAAAGACATCTGGATGTTTATCTTGCTGGGCTCTTATGATCCCAGATGACTTCCTGACTCTGGGGCAGGGGGCTGGACTTGATGATGTTCCATGGTCCCTTCCAGCCCTAATGTCTATGAAATCTATGACATCTATGAATCACTGTCCCCCGAATCAGCCAAATCTGAATCCAAAGTGAAGACTAGCCGCTTTGCACTGACCTAATAAATACCCTTTCTGTTCTGCAAATATTTCAAAAGAGTTTATCTTTAATCACAATTCTTCTGGCAAGTGTTTTGCATTGCCTTAATCTTGAGAATAAGATGTCATCTTTAAATTTCTCACTTTTCCATCTTCTCCACATCTTACTAATAAGATGTTGATGGGACTCTGTTCTTCAGAGGAAGCATCTGAATATCACTGTGCTCCCACTGGCACACAGGAGTAAGCAGGAGCAGATTGGGATGTAAACTTATGAAGTCAAGACAATTTTCTTATCTAGACTTTGAAATGCAACAGCAGCAGCCTGCAAGTGAGTGAGAAACCAGTGGTGAGTGACCCATCAAGCCCCACCATGGAGGGGGATAAAATGGAATGATACCATTAGAATAAGTAATATTTCCTGATTAATGACTTATCATCACATGTGAGACATCACCATCATTTCCTTACACTCAGCTTGTGAAGCAACTCTGGTAACTGAAATAACATTGCTTGGGTTTCTGGGCTGCTCCAGGATCTAAAAAGCAATATAACAAAATATAACAAAAGCAACCCAGTTGATTCCCTAAATGAAAGTGGCATTCTAAGGGTCTATGAATTGCTTCACAGTGGGCATGTCTATACATGCATAGTTGCACATAGATTTGCTGCTCAGTAAGCTACTGTGTAGTAACTGATTTTGGCTAGGAATCTACACATTCAGGGACCTGGCAGCATATATGATGACCCTGCTGTCCCACTCAATGACCCTGCCTTCCCAACTCCCTTCCCAGGGTGGGACAGGCCAGGATCCCAGTAGCACCTGCTACCAGGGCTCCAGACCCCACTTTGCCACCACCCCCCCAGCCAACCACTCTGATGTGCTGCCACCAAGCTCTGTGTGGGGAGCTCCCAGACAACTGGGGCAAGGAGGTGCCCACACTGCCAACCTCTGTGCTCAGGGCCTCTATGGAGAGGCATCCCAGGGCCAGTCCCAAGTGTCCCCTTGCTGTGCATGCCTTTGTGATGCATGATGAGCTCTTTGTGCAGGCTGAAGGGTGTCCAAACTTCTGCACCCTGCTTCTGTTTATTCTTCTGGTGCCCTGGGGGCATCTGCACCCCTTGTTTGGGACCCTGATCTATGACGGTGAGGGGGTAAGACCAGGCTGCCTCACAATCTCCACTGCCACCTAGAAGGCTACCTGTGGCAATGCTATATGTCCCTGCCCCCACTGCTGTGGAGGACATTGCCAGTGGCATCAACACAGGCATGCTCTGTGGGGCACAGGCAGGGAGCAGGCTAGGGGGAGGACTTCCCCCCCACCCCCCTGGGCGAGTGGGGACTGCCCTGAGGCTGATCCCTGGGGCAGCAACTGCGGTCACCCCAGGAACTGGGGCTCTTCCTGTGGGAGGGAGAAGAAGGGAATGGGTCAGCCGGCAGGCTCTTCTGGAGAAGCCCGGAATAGCCTGATTGTCTGAGTTAGCCTAGAGCAGCCTCAGAGACCAGAGGGGGCAAAGTCCCTGTTTTGGAGGAATAGACCAAATCAGGAAAAAGCCTGGAAGGTTACGTGGACATGTGACCATAGAGAAACAACCAACCAGAGATAGCCACGAATGAAGTCATCAGGAATCATCAAGGGGGAAGGAGAATACAAGAGAAGAAACTTGAGATTAATAAAGGGTCCCTCCCATCCCTCCTGTCCCTCCCTTTGTCCACAGAGCTGCTAGAAAGAGAAATCTGCTGAAGAGAGTATTGCCATCAGAGTTGAGAAAGACGTGCCAGACCCAGAGACCTGGTAGAGTGAGCGATCTATGAAGGGGTTTGAGAACAGACTCACAGAGCACAGAAAGGAATTGAAAGTGGGTGCTAAGGAGCAGTGCCCAGCCAGAGTTAGTGACAGCATGGAAAGCCAGAGACTCACAGTCTGAAAGGTGTGTGAGGCAGAGTTAGTGACTTGGAGTCCAGGAAGGATTAGATCAGGAGAGAATAGAACTGGATGAGTTCAGAGGCTCTGAGGGGAGCCGAGAGAGAAAGATCTGAGCAGGGTCTACATGGCCTAGGACACCAAGTGATCTTTCAGTCCAGAGAAGGGGCACAGAGAAAAGACCACCATTAAAGCTGCCAGAGCCAGGAGCCTGCCATCTCAACTGGCTGAAGGAGAAGCCCAGAAGTGAGAGACTGTGCCCACGAGGAGTAAAGAACTCTAGCACAAGAGAGTGGAGAGTTTGGTCCTGGGTATGACCTGAAGCTGCCACCCTCCTGAAATGCTTCCCCCTCCGCAAGAGCCCCAGGCTTGCCTTGCTCTGGGACCAGAACAGCAACTCTACTGGGGGGTTGGAGCATGCTTTACAGGGAGGGACCATGAGGTGGCAGGAGGGATTTTTTCCCCAGCACAAAACAACAGGGAGCTAGGGAGGGAGGGGATTTTTTGATCAGCATGAAGCAGGGTGCTAAGAGGCCCCAGCACGTACGTGTGTGTGTGTGTGTGTGTGTGTGTGTGTGTGTGTGTGTGTGTAAGAGGTAGCTAGGGAGGGAGTTTGGCAGGCTGGGACATGGCCAGTAACCAGGAAGGAGGTCCTTAAAACACTACCCTGGGTGCTAAGAGCCCACAGCCATGGGACTTGAGGAAGAGTGGGAGGAAGGGCTTTGAGGAAAGAACTCCTTGCTGTGCAGGAAATTCAGAGAAAATGACTGCTAACTCCAAAGCTTCTTCCCCCAGTGAAAATGTGCAGACCAAGGATTGGTTTATGTTAGCTGAAACCAAGGATACACTGCTTGCTTAAGTCACTTGGAAGGCTAAAGAAAATTAGTTAAGTCCGCTACTGCCTATAGTTGGGGTACATACCACTGGAAAAGCTGGGTGCTAAGAGGCAGCAGGTAAGAGGGAGGGAGGGTGGACCTTTGCCCAGTCCAAGCTCCACCATGTGTGCTAAAACCAGTAGTCAGGGAACCACCAGAAGGGCCTTGACCACAGCCCACTGATGGTGATAAGAGCAGCCAGACTTACATATTTATTTATTGATACACTTATTTACATATTTATTTTATTTATTACCTATTTATTCACTTAAGATTTCTGCATGTATGTATGTATGTATGTGCAATAAATACTAAAATTACTTTTGCTGTCTCTAACTGATATAGTTTTTGATTGGGAAATCACAATACATTGAAATGCTGTTGCCATTGGGAAATCAAAGTCGACTGAAATGCTATTGAAATTAAAATCTTACATATTCATATTACAGCTGAAATAATCACAAGAAATCAGAATATTAATTAGCCTAGCTCTTAGGAAATGGAGGAGTAAGCCATATTGCAGACCTTCCAATGTGGAGGCCTTGCTCATTTGCTGAGACGTGACAAGCCAGGTGGAGGGGAAGTGTCGTTGGTAGTCAAGTGGTGATGCTGTGAACATAATATCACAGATCAAATGTTCCCCTCAATATCCCTTGAGGGGACATTCCCCTCAATTTTACTACTATCAAGTGACTGTTCTTGTAAACATTTGTGTGTGTGCATGTGTGTGTGCATGTGTGTGCAAGCATATATGTTGACCTAATGTTAGTTACCCTAGTACTGGTGTTGGTAGTCAAGTGGTAAAACATTACTCAAGATGGAGCACTTATTTACAGCAACAGTCACTTGATAGTAGACTACTGATTGAAGGGACTGTCACTCAGTTAGATTGAGTCCACTCATTGCTATGCTATGCTATTCATGCATGTATATATAAGTAGTATATACTGCGTAGTGTCCTATAGAAAATAGTGTATAGTATGGTATAATTAGGAAGTGTTTTAATAAACAATGTGATGGGTAGTCAAGTGGTGAATAATAATAATAATGATAATAATATGTCTGAAATGAAGTGCCATAAGTCACAATGCAGTGACAAAAATCAAGAGGCAGCTTGCTAAAAGTTAACAGGCAACTTGCTGTATGAGTGAGAAAGATGGGAGAGACCTCACCTGACCTGAACTCGAAACAGGCAGGCTGTGGTCCTGAGACCGAACCAGGCTAAGACTCACTAGAAGCCAGTTTGTTAAATAGTGTAGTAATTTGATATAGAAAATAGTGTATGTATAGTTAAATAGTGCATAGATATTGTATAGATAGTATGTAGGTATTGTACAGGTGTATGGGTGTTGTATAGGAGTGTAGGTATTGTATAGATGTTTTGATTTAAAGATTTTGATTCACAGTTATAAGTAATAGTATTATAAGTAATATTATATATATTATATGTAACAATACTTAAATTGGTATAAGTATTATTTATTCACAGATATAAGTATAATTTTTGATTGACAAATTTTTTATTGTGTAACCTGGGTACACCCAAGGGTATGCCCTATTCTCAATTGAATGGGATGGGTAGGCAGGAGGGGGTTCTGTGAGAGGAATGGTGGAATTTCAGGTGGATCCCTCGTTCCTCTACAGAGGTAGCCCAGGCCCAAAGTTCTTAACTATATACAATTTATTGAGTTACCAACATGTATATATAAAACTCTTTAAGATAGATACTATTTATAACACCACCAATAACAATAGATGCCAAATAGGATACATAACTATATCAGATATTAGATGCACCCTATCTGGGTTCCAATCACTTGGTCCCTCAAATGGGATAGGGTCTTCTCCCCCTAGGCTCCCTGGGGGTTCCACAGAACCCTCCCCATTGTATATTTGGGGTCTCCTTCTATCCGATCCTGGAGAGCAGAGGGTGTGTGGGGCCTTCCCCCTTGCCTACTCTTCCCAGGGGCCCTTGTCTGGGGGTGCCTCCCCTGCAGGACCTGGGTTCCCAGTAAATCATGGTCCTTCCTCTGGAGGCTGTCAGTCTGGCCGCTGGGTCCCCACACCATCTCAGGCCTCCTGGAGCTGTAAGCCTTGAGTTGCGGGTCCTTCCTTCTGTGCCCTGTGCCCCGTGTTGGGAACCCAGGGAGCTCCTACGGAAACCAAGCCCTCACTGGCTCCAGTTCCCAGCCTCACATTGGGGGTCTTTCCCCTTCCTGGGCCCTGCTCTGGGCACCAGAGCCCTTTTAGTGTAGTGTTTAGCCACACTGCAGTGCTCCAGTTACCCAGCCAAGAGCTGGGTATAACTTGATCAGCCTCGAGCTGTTCCCAGGGCTGACTCTCCATGTGCCAGCCTGTGCACCATGTGGGGCCCAAGCAGCTTTGAGCTGCTCCCAGGACCGGCTCTCCGTGTGCCGACCTGTGCACTGCATGAGGCCTGAGCAGCCTCGAGCTGCTCCCAGGGCCAGCTCTCCATGCGCCAATCCATGCATCACCTCACCAAGCCACTTGCCGGGTTCACAGGCTCAAGACACCTCGAGCATCTCCCAGAGCCTTAGCACCACGTGCTGATCCACACACCATTGAGGCTCAGGTGGGGTCCCGATGACGTTCTTCTCAGGATCTCCTCTCCTCGCTATCCCTCACCGCATCTGACCAGCGTGCTGAGTACACTGGGCTTTTATTTACACTGGAGGCCCCACTCCTGAAGTCTGCCAGACCTGCAAAGCACAGTCTTCAATCAGGTCCAGGGGCTCCTCGCTGCCTCCCCACCTCCGAGCAGGAGGGCAAAAGCAGCAAGCCCCCCACAATTGCCAAATCACAATAAATTTTATGGGCACCAAGTCCAAAATTAAAACCAGACCAGAGATGGTTGCACTCCAAAAGCTACAAAGAAGCACAATCATTACTAAGACACGACCATTATTATTATTATAAGTTACAATTATTAATATTATAATAACACTGTAATATATAAGACTATAATATATACTAAAAGCCTCCTGTATGAACAATTTTATAAGTGTATATAATATAAGTCTATATGATATAGGCTATAGATAATATAAGTCTCTATATAAGTCTAAATAAGAAAAGTCTACTATAAGTAATAGCATAATAGTTGAGAGAATGCTGAAGGAAGTGGTGCCAGACTCTTTCTCTTCTTCCGCTTCTCTTCCTCTTCTCTTCTGTCTGTTGTCACCACCAGTGGGACCGAGCAGCATGCAGCTAGCAATTGAATGGGAGCTAAAAATCAGAGGGAGGGAGCATAGAAAGAGCATAGGAATTTTTATTGAAAACCAACATGCAGTCCCTCTTGTGCACCTCGTGTACCTTCCTTCACAACAAAAACAATCCACCAACCCAGTTTACAAGAAAGTTGAAGTTAACAATCCCATTCCCCCCACCCCCACAAACCCCTCAGTGCACAGACAAGTGCACACTTACCAGTGTGTAAAGGTGCAGCTTGTGGAGCGCATCACAATGTCCTCTTTCAAGTCTTGGATTGCAAAGCTTCACTGCACCCCACTTCAGCATCCTGCAGCCTTCTCAAATGCTGGATTTGCATTCCAGTGCCCCCCAAGGGCAACTCTTCCCACTGGGCTGAGTCCTTCTGCCTCTGTTGTGCTGCTATCTCATCCACCTCAAACCTCCCTCATCAATACAGCGAACGTGCATGCCAACCACTGCTCCCCTAATTTATAGGTCTTGAGCAAGGCAGGACCCCCACCCCCCTACAGCCTTGTTTTGTGTAATAAAAACCCAAACAGTCTGGTGCTTGGCTGGAAAAGAGAGCAAAAACAAGGCAGAAAAAGTGCCTTTGCAAAGTTTCTGGCTTTGCTAAATGCTTGTGTGCAAGCCAGGCTTGTGAGGGGTGACCCAGTCAGTACCCCCGCCCCCCACACCAGCTCCCCCCTCATAAGCAGAAAAAACTGGGCAGGTATGAGCCCCTGTGGGCACCTTTGCAAGGTGTGTCTGGCTTACCAAAATGCAGGCAAGGCTTGGAAGGGGTGACACACCACTTACACTTAATGGGAACTGTAACAGGGCAAACCTTTGATGTTACAAAGTTGCAAGTATAGGGAAGAGTCAGGTCAGGAGCAGGGCAAAGTTAATAGCTTAGTAAACATAGTTGGGAAGGAGATTGAACTGGGGGTGAATGTTATCTGATTAGGAGCCAGCAGCTACTTAAGTCCACAGCAAAAGGTTCCTCTTCCCCCTTGGGGCACAGCATGGAGAGATTCAGTGGGGACACCAGGAGTGGCAGACCCAGTGCTGGAGCAGCTTTCTTATAAGACCAGCTGACTGGGTATAGCTAACCACGGTGACCAGCAAAGCAAGATGAGGAAGAGAGGAGAAACTTACTGAGAACTTACTTAGCCTATGAGAGAAGGTCCCATGGAGAAAGGTTCTGTTTGTACTGGCAGGAAAGAGAAAAGAGAGTGGGACTGGAGTGGAGCTAACTGGCTTGGGGCAGTGGGCTGCAGAGTGGCGGAGGGCAAAAGGAAGACCATAAGCTGTGAGAACAGCCAGGGTTCCCCACAACCTGTGGGGAAGTTACTAATAAATTAATTTTCTTTTATCCTGCTTCTGGGGTGATTTACTACACCCTCTCACATTGGGGAATTAACTTCATATCCTTCCATCATTCCAAAGCATGGCAGGTAAAGCCCAGGGAAAGCAGTGAAAGAGATTCCCTTATTCACCCCCACCCAGCCATAGGAATACTAGGATGCTTCCCTTCTTCAAACTGAGGGAGGTCAAATCAGAAACAACCTGGCCTCCAAAGTGAATTTTCAGAGTGGCTACTGCCTTGGCAAACTTCTGGTGTGCAGGCCAGTAGGCCAGCCAGACCTGTGAAGGGGAACCCACCCAGGCAACCCCCTGTGTACCTATACAAAAAAATTGCCAGCCATAGCCCCCCCCCCCCCCCCCCCCCCCCACCCATGCAGCAAGCACCTAGGATGGCGGCAAGCAGAAAAATGGGGGAGGGAAATGAAACCAAAACATGAACAAAATTCCCCTTCCCCACCCAGAGCAGTGTCAGGGGGGATTTGGCGAGCCCTTCGAAGATATGGAACCAGTCACAGGATGCCAGGATAACATGAGATTTTATTGGAAGGAACACCAAAATATTGTAAGCAGTCAGTTACTTGGGCTTTTTTGCCTTCATCCCACCATTACCCTGAACTGGCCTTGGCTCCCTGAAAGCACAGTGGTGGCTGCCTGGCCCTCCCCTGATTGCACTGTGTTTGGGGGAACAGTCTCAGCTGTAATGCTTCTGGAAAGAGGCAAGCCAAGTGGAGCTACTTCTTCCTTTCTGGAGTGGTACTCACTTTTTAAAGAGGTGCTACAGGTCATCATTTATCAAGTCCTATGACCTCTGGTAATCAACATGGCACTCCACGGCAATGTCGACCAAGCAGTCAATGCAGCCTAGCACCTTCTCATGGAAGGCAAAATCAGAACACATTGAGTCCCACCAAGCTTCTGCATCTGACACTCTGGCTTGTGATGACTGCACCAAAACCTCCAGTGAGCTTTCTCATGAGTGTTGCTGCCTGCATCACATGTCACTTGTAGTGTGAGCAGGAGGCCAAAGTTTGGGGCCAGCACTGGGAAAAGCAGCTCATAAATGAAAAAAGTCTTCCTGGTTTTTGACATTTCCTTCCCCCAAGAGGAGGAAACTCCACACCCCCACCCCATACCCTGCTGTGGAGAAAATGCCTGCAGGCATGTGTGGAAGAAATCAAACTTTGCGTTGTGGTTGTATCAGAATTGATAGAGCCATCTTGGTTTATTTAGAGGTGTACAAGTGATCACAAGGAGGGTTCTCAAAGGAACTCTGAACTCTACAAGTTTACAAGCATATTTATACTTTAGACAGCAAGAAAAGATGCATGGTTCAAACAGAGCAACCTTGAAGAAACAGGAAGAAGCTGATCATTCATTTGTCACACGTAGGCAGTTTACTTGTTCAGCAAACACATTGTGTTTTGGGAACAGCTATCAGTTTCTGTTCCTGGAAAGGAGGAGGTTAACATCTGCACACAGAGATTAATATATTAAGACAAAACAAGGCATGAAGGTTTTTCCTTATCTTAGAACATTTTGAAACACATAGCATCAGCATCTTTTTCTCTTCTCTTTCTCTCTCTTTGTCTCTCCTCTTAGTCAAGTAAGAGACCTGGTTAAACTTATTTCCACACATGGAATCAGACCCCACAAAAAAACCTTACAAGTACACGGTTCAGAAACACATCCACAGCAACTTCTCTGTTGCATTCTGAGCTACCCAACCCCAAAAGAGAATGGCGTATACTCTTCTTCCACCACTAACTAAAGAGCATGGTGACCCACCTCCAGTGATACATGAATTTCCCCCCATCCTGCAGCCCCTCAAATCAAACCTGCATGTATCTGAGTAGTGCCTGCCAGTGGCAAGAAGCACACTACAAGATACTTAGAAATCACTGGTAGCACATAGCACATCTTCTTGGGTCTCGGAACAGAAAGTGTTGATTGAGTGTTGTTGTGAAGATAAACCACATTAGTTTCTTCCTGTTCCTCCTCCTCCACCTCATCATCTGTGCTAGTCTGTGGAATGGGGGGGCACTGAGGGAAGGACCCTCAACAATTGGGGGGTGGGGGGGCACTGGGGACAACTTCATGGTGTACCACTGGTGTAGGTTGTAGCCGTGTTGATCTAAGGACATAGGCAGACAAGGGTCTTTGGGTAAATCTGATATCTTTTATTAGACCAAGTTAAATAGTTGGAAAACAATTATTAAGCAAGCTTTTGGGTTCAAAAACCCTTCGTCAGGCTAAGGAAGTTTCAGCAGTTGGTGTGTGCTCTTCCTTGATGGAATGAATAGTAAAGAAGCCAGAGGCAGGGCTGGTATGCATACAAGACAGGTAGTCAGTGAAAATGTAGACTGAGGAGTCAATGGGTGAGAGACAGGCTGGGGGAGGCGGGGGAGAGAGAGAAGGGGGATGAATAGCTGAGAGATACCTGGGGAGTCAGATGTCAGGCAGGTTATAGTGTGTCATAAATCTAATGTCTATATTTAGTCCATGATTTTTAGTATCCAGGAGGTTGATGAAGTGGAGTTCATAGGCTCATCTCTGGGAAGTGTTTTGTTAGTTTCCTTTGAGGATCAGGACTGAGAGATTGGAGAGAGAGTGGTTTTGTTGTGAGAAATGTGCCCCCACAGGTAATTGGGTATTCCTGTCTTTGATATATTTCTGGTGTGCATTCATTCTGGTGCACAGTTGTTATTTGGTCTCTCCTACATATTTTCCATCAGGGCTTTTGGTGCACTGGATGAGATATATTACATTTCTGGAGGTGCAGCTGTAAGATCCGGGAATGCTGATGGCTCTGTTGTGGGGTGTAGTAATTGTAGGGGTAGTGGAGATGTATTGGCAGATTTTGCATTCCTTGTCATGAAATGGTCTGGATACATTTGGTGTGTTCTGGGCCTGAGGAAGCTTGCTTCTGGTGATGAGGTTAGCGAGGTTCGCTGCTTGTTTTAAGGCTTGGATATGTGGCTCTGGGAAGATCTCTTTAAGAATAGCGTTTCTTTCTAGTATGGGTTGCAATTGTTTGAGGATTTTCCATACGGGTTTGAGGAAGGGGTGATATGCAAGTTGTGTGTGTGGGGGGGGGTTTCTTCTGTACTGCAGCAGTTCTTCACATGGTATCATGTGTACGACTGTTTTTCTTGGCAGTCCCCATCACCCGGGAGCATGGAGTTGTGTCTGTACTGCTCCAACATGCTTATAGTTTCACCCTCAGGAGAAGTTGCCTCTGTTGGTGTGCTCTCCTCCTCTACAACCCTGGTCCTGAAAAGTGGCATACCAGGAGTGTCACCTGCATCCTTGGAGAGAATGATGGACAGCTGGTCAAAGAAAGGAGAAATTGTGCACCCTCTCCCAGAATGAGAGTTTGCATCTTTGGCACAGTAAAACACAGATTTATGGGCCTTGATCTTGCACCAGACCTGGGTCCAGTCATGACTGTGCTCTCATACCTGCATGGCTTTTTCAATGGTGACATAAACAGGCTTATTTCTCTGACTTCCCAGCCGGTCTATAATCGTTTGCTCCAACCAAATGTTTATTAAGTCCTGCAGTTCTTCTTGAGTCTATTTGGTTCCACAGGCATTGGAGGTATCAGCCTTCTGCTCTGTCATGTCTGTACTGTTGGCTTTGGCTTTATGAGACATAGCAAAACAGTTCATGGTCAACAGCAAGTGGTTGACCAAAGGTCACTGGCAAAATCTGGGCTTGGCTTTATACACATGCCATCCCTGCACGAGGATTTTTGAAAATTCCAAAGATTGTGAAGTCTCACAACACCCAAAAATTGATGAAGCACCCACCTCATTTACCAACAAATACATGGTGGTGGGCTTTAGCACGGGCTAAATGAGGCCATTGTCCATTGGGGTGGCTGCTTACTGCCCTGGAATCTTGCAAAAATCGATCACAACTGCCTGCTTGTGTTTTTGCCTGTCTTCCACGAGTTAGTCCCAGAAAGAAGGCCTTTTTTTATTGCTGAATAAAACAATTTTAATGCAGAAGCACAGTCTGTTTTCTCTGACTTCGCAAAAGTATTCAGTTCACTGGTCCTATATTAAAAGGAGAGGACTACGGCAATATCTTATGTTTGCAAGCTTGATTACACTACTGTTGTCTTGAACAAAGACTTAATGTATCAGAACATATCTTGCTTATCTCAGGACCAAACAAAGCTTGTGAAAACACCCAGTACCCCCAGGTTACTTGTTGACAAAACAGTGGTCATCTACTGAATGCAGCTAGACAGAGCTGTAGCCCAACCCCCCTAGCCTCCGCTTGGTGCGGGGGATGGTGTTGATCTGAGAAATGGGTGAGATCTGAGAAGTGGCTGGTGATGGAGACAGGCCAAATAGAGAATCAGGATGAAATGTCTGAGGAATGGGAAGTGGAGAATGGAGAACAATGCAGTTAATCCTCTTCCAACATGGAGAATCTGGAGGACATGGGTGATCAGGAGGAGGAGGATGTGACAGTGCAGCTGATTAAACTACTGCAGGCCATGAAAATTATACAAGACATGCAGCACTGCTGGATAACAATGAAAGCATATCCAGTGTTAGCATGTCCCTGACCTTTACATGAGGACATGGGTATGGGCACTTGGAGAGATTCTGAGGACTGGGAAAACCAAAAGGCATGTGAAGAAGTGAAAGCTGACTGGGCTGTGTTGAAAAACAACAGGAACAACATTCACACTATCTTCATGTCTTCATCAGTGACTTGGATGAGGGCATGGAAAGCACTATGTCCAGTGTAGCAAGGCACTAAGGTGCCTGCTACTGAGAGAGACAGGAAGACTCCTCAGGTGCCAGTTGCTGAGGTAACTAGAGGGAGCTAATGATCCGCACCTGCCTAGCCAGCTGACAAGAAGGGGCAGGGCCTGGCTCCTATATAAACCACAGGCAGGAGGCCAGGTGGCAGTTCCCTACCAGCAGCTAAGGAAGAAGGAGTTCCCTGCCAGAAAAGAGGAGTCAAGCTGAGTTGGGATGCCAGAGCAGTGTTGGTCACCGCGGTGGGATAGAGAACCCTGGTAAGCCTGAGCGTAGTTTGGCTGGAGGCTTATGTTTGTGTTGTAGCCCAGGGGCTTGTGTTTTATGTTGTTGTTTGTGACTGGTGGTTTGGGTGAGGCTATAAGGGGATGGAGGAGGCCTCATAGGGGACTCAAGGTAGTGTGAGGACCCCAGCCCCAGTGAGGGCACAGTGTTCGGGGTGTACAGACCCCAGCTCCAGAAAGGGGCGGCTGAGAAACCCCAGAAGAGGGGGTAGCGGTACGGTGAGCCCAGAGAGAGGGCCGCTTTGCCGAGAAGGCCCCGGAGAGCGACAGGGCCACGAAGGGCCCAAGTGCCAGAGGGGGTGTAGACCTAGACAGAACATGGTCTTTTCCATCTGCGCAGCTTGGGGCGTGGTATTGGGGTGGAAGGAGCCACACATAGCCCACAAGGCTTGGATGCACAGAACACCCAAAGCAGGAGAACCGTGGCCAAGTAGAAGAAAGGTAGCCTCCCTATAAAAACACATATACAATCAAAGTCGTGGCGGGCTAGAATAGGAGGGTATGAGTCAGAAGCTTGGCACAGTAAAGGAGGCGACAGGGGATAGCACGGCGACCCTGACATTGCTCCTGTTACATCCACATTCACAGATGATCCTTTCCCTATCCTCTAGTGTGTTAACTTTACTCCATAATTTGGTATCAAGGCAGATTTGGACAGGTTGGAAAAGTGGGCAGAGCAGAATAGGATGCAGTTCAACAAGGACAATTGCAAAGTGCTGCACTTAAGGAGAAGTCATCACCAGCACACTTATAGGCTGGTGAGTGCCTTGTCAGCAGCACAGAGGCAAAAAGGGATCTCGGAGTCATGGTTGACATCAAGATGAACATGAGTTATCAATGTGATGAAGCGATCAGTAAAGCCAACCACACTTTATCATGCGTTATTAGGTGCGCAACAAACAGGTCCAGGAAGGTGATACTTCCTCTCTGTGGCATTGGTTAGGCTGCAGTTGAAGTACTGCATCGAGTTTTTGGCATCCCCCCCCCCCCCCTCCCCCTAAAACAGGGGGAGGGACACACTTCAAGAGGGATGTGGACAATCTCAAAAGGGTTCAGAGAAGGGCCACTTGTATGGTTAGGGACCTAGAGTCAAAGCTCTAGGAAGAGAGACTGTGGGCCCTGGATCTCTTCAGCCTCCGCAAGAGAAAGCTAAAAGGTGATCTTGTGTGGCCACCTACACATTCATTGGGGTGAGAAGAAAGGAATAGGAGATGCTCTGTTTACCAAGGCACCCCTTGGAATAACTAGGAACAATAGCCACAAACTAAGTGCAGACTTAGGTTAGACATCAGGAAGAACTTCTTTATGATGAGGGTTGCCAGAATATAGAATGGCCTTCCAAGGGAGGTGGTGCTTTCTCCTACCTTGAGGGTCTTTAAGAGGAGTCTTGGACTGGTGGGAGTGAATTGCGCTGACCACTTGGAATGATCAGCAGTGGCTGGAGACATTCCGAATGACCAGGGAGATGTTTTATAATATCATCTCAATTATGTGGCCACAAATTGAGAGGCAGGACACTAGCATGAGTTGAGCCTTCCTACCAGACAAAAGGGTGGCCATGGCTATCGTGAAACTGGCCACTCTGTCCAGCCTCCACTGCATCAGAAACCAGTTTGGCATGGCTCCCTGCATGGCTGGGGTGGTGACTAGGGAATCCTCAGGAAGTCATAGATGGCTTTAGTGCAATGGGGTTCCCTAACTGCATGTGGAATTTAGACAGCACTTGTATCCCAGTGCAGTCCCCTTTGGGAAGGGGGAGGTGTCTCACAAACAGGAAAGGATTTGCCTCTGATCCTGCAAGCCGTAGTGGACCACCAGAGCTGGTTCATGAGCACTTTTACTGCGTGGGCTGGCAGCACACATGACTCGTGCATGTTCAGACACTCTCCCCTGCCTGGCCTCATGGAGAAAGGACACTATGCACTGGGAGTGTCAAGATGGTGATCCACAGTGTTGCCATTCATTCACTTATAATAGCGGACACTGCCTACTCCCTAAAGCCCTGGCTCATGAAGCCTTATGGACGGAACATTATGGACCCACAGAAGCTGGTTTTCAACTACCATCTGAGCAGTTACAAGCTGGCTGTTGAATATGCCTTTGGCCACCTGAAAGGATGATGGAGGATGCTTAACTTCTGGTGCGTCATGTGTGAGTCAAGATGGAGCCAGAAAATATCACGGCCTTTATACTGGCAGCCTGCGTGCTCCACAACATCTGTGAGACCCGCAGAGAGGTTGTCAGCAATTCATGGGCTGAAGAAGCATGACATTCAGTGGCCAGACAGAAACATGACTGGGCAGCAGTTCGGAGACTGAGGAGATATGTACTAGGAGAAGCTGGCTGGGTGGCCTTTGTGTGCAATTGCTTGGCAGCACATATTATGGATATGAATGGACATGGACAACTAACAGTGCTTATTCTTTTGATTGCAATAAATTCTACATTGTTTGTTTTGGTGTGAGGGGTGTTCTGAGAAGCTGGAAGTGACTGCTGACGACTGAGTGAGGGTTGATTGTTGATTTCTGTGGTATTGCTGACTGCTGTTGATTGCTCCCTGGGCCTGAGTCAGTCCAGGCCCAGAAGAGTATAGAAGGAAACTCCCCAGGTGACCAGGGAGCCAGTGAACGGTGACTGCCAACAAGGGAAAAGTTTGCAGGCAGTTGCTGGACACAAGAGCAGGGAGGCAGGCGGAGGAGAGAAGCCAGGCCAGGCACCAGATCCTGCCCAGGAAAGTTAAGTGATCCAGCTGCCTGTACCTTTGGTTTAGCTGACTGTTTGTTTGTTTGTTTCATGGGGGGTGTGCTCTGACAAGCTGGGAGTGAGTGCTGACTGCTGAATGAGTGGTGTGTGCCAGGGACTCTTGGCCAGCGGAGGTGCTGCTGCAACTTTACCCAGGCTCATGGAGGAGCCTGCTGCTCCATGGTGGACAGCTGTCAGGAGACGGGCAAGGCTAAGACCAGGGTCAGGGTAGTGGACTACATGAAGGCATCCATCAGGGCCAGGACCATGTACAGCACCAGTGGTCCTCCTCCATGACTTCCATTGCCCTGGCGACTCCTCCAGGGCCTTCACATGCCTCTCCTCCAGGGCCAGGAGCATGGCCCAGAACTGCCAGTCCACCCAGTCCTTCACCTTCTTGTGCTGGTCCACCCAGTCCCTCACCCATGGGTGAATGGTGCCTCCTGAGAATTGGGGG
>NW_005842016.1:2430263-2432713 GCF_000455745.1 Alligator sinensis
CCCCCCGGCCCAATGTGCCTCCTACTTGTCCCCTATGCCCTCACCTCACACTGGTCCTTCACCTCCTTGAGGGCAACATGATCCTTGTGCCAGGCCCATGAATCCATTAGGTGGTCCTCCACCACTGTGACCAACCAATCCAGCAGCTGGATCTGGTCCTGTATTCTATGCTGCCAGAGCCGACATGTGTAGGGTCCCAACCAAGGCTAGCAGTGACTCTACTACTTGTCCCCTATGCCCTCACCTCACACTGGTCCTTCACCTCCTTGAGGGCAACATGATCCTTGTGCCAGGCCCATGAATCCATTAGGTGGTCCTCCACCACTGTGACCAACCAATCCAGCAGCTGGATCTGGTCCTGTATTCTATGCTGCCAGAGCCGACATGTGTAGGGTCCCAACCAAGGCTAGCAGTGACTCTAATGGTGAATCCTAGCTACCAACTAATTAACCCTATAGTTCCCCCTGGCCAGTTCAAACCAGTGTTTATATAGCTCTGGCCTGAGCGCTCTTCTGGTAACCTGACACTCCAATCACCTAGCCAGCCAGGCTCACCTTTTCTGTATCAAATTTTCTTTGTTGTTTTCCATAAGAATTTCCATTGAATTTTGAGTTAAAATATTGTTTTATTTCATCTTCCTTTTTTGGATTTTCATATTTTCCTTGAATTTATACTCCTTAGAACTTTTGTTTTCCTTTTGTTAGTAGGGGATATGAAACAGAAACCTATAAAAGTGAAATTTTAGTAGGAATTCAGAATGTGGATTTAAAAGGGAAAGTCCTGGGGAAAAAAAAGGAAAATAGACATTTTCAATTTCTCCAAAGCAAAATATTTTGAATTTGACTTGCAACAAATAGTCCAATTGTAATGTCCTTGTTGTAAACATATGTTTAAAAACAAAGATTTTCCTTAAGAAAGAAAACACAACAACAACAAAACATTGTCCTTTTAAGAGAGAAAATCCCTGCTGTTGTGGAATAGATTTCATTTAAAAAGCAAAACAGAAAAACAAACCATCAGGAGACTTAAGACCAAGTTCCATTATCTGTAGGAGAAACCTGCATGGAAATAATTTTTTAACTTCCTTCCCTGTGAAAAATGGAAACAGAGTGTAATCTTTCCTACAGGAAGCAAGGTTGGACCTTTAACTCTTTAGGATGTACATGTTGCAGCTGCCAACCAAAGTCTATCTTCAGTAAGGAATGGGTGACCTGGATTCCTGAGCCAGAAGTGGTTGTAATGCCACATGGGGGTGGGAAATCTACCTCACATGTGTGAGAGCAGCTGCTGCTTTTAGCTGATGCCTATGTGGTGGTAGGACACTATGGACACTGACAAGCATGCAACCCCCCACACCAACTCATAGTGCTTTGTGTGGCAGAATGCCACCTCTCTCTCCCCCAAAACTCTGCTCTGTGACAATTTGGTTAATATGGGCTCTGTAGGTAACCCTGAGTTGTAACCCAAGTTGGATACATTCCTGAAGGAGGGGGGAAACCTGCTCTTTCTGCCTACATGACTGGCATCACATACCTGGGTGAGGGGCTTACACTTCCTATTGTTAAACAATGCCAACCTGATTGTGGGGGGGAGGGGTAGAGACTCTGCCAGTCTGCCTAGCAACCAGTGATGCATTTCAAATTGGTTGGCTGGCAGCCAACAGGTGCTGGCCTCCATTGGACCAGGTAAGTGTGGTGTTAAGGACTGCCCAGGAGGAGAGGCAATAGCCATGATAAAAACTCGGAGAGAAGAGCTGGACCATCTGAAACTTGCTCTCTCTGGAAACTCATGATCAATGAACTGCTTGCCTTCAGAAGGAATCTCCACCTGCCTCTGGATGATACTTGTGAGTAAGCCACCTGAGATCTAAAGAAGTATATAGCTTGCAGTAACTCAGATGCGTGATCAAAGGCTACCCCAGCCACCCTGTTTGCTCTGTTGGATTTCTCTGATGTTGCTGTACTCTGTACACTACTCCAACCCTACTCCTTGTAACCAATAAAGTTCCCCTTTGTACTTGGCATGGAAGACTTATTGGGAGTAGGTCTAGCTTATGCATTGGGGTCCCCTTGGTTCAGCTGACTAAGGGAGACCACTATTTGTGCTTCAGACTGAGGGAAGCACCCCAAGTTCTTGAACTGAGTTGAGTACCCTTGAGGATGACTAGGCCTGTGTTTCCCATGGGCACAGTGCCAGGATCGGGCCAGTCCCTAGATAGTGGCAGCTCTAACCCCAGGTTAGCAGGTGTGCTCCAGGAAGGGGGCTGGCCAGATGTGAGGTGCCCCTAAGGAGGCACTCAAAGGCTGGAAGTTGGTTGGGCACAGTGAGGTGGGTGACTCAGTGCACGAGCACCCCCTACTGGCCCACCACACTTTGCAGCATGACTTAAACCCCCTCCCCCGACCCAATAGATATTCTCCTGTTGGGTTGGGGGGGGGGGGGGGGGGGGT
>NW_005842016.1:2432723-2434755 GCF_000455745.1 Alligator sinensis
GCTTGCCTGTAGTGTAGTAGCCACACCCCTTCTCCCAGCTCCACTGTTGTCTGTAGAAAGGGAGGTGGGAGGGGCAGCAAGCTGCAGACTGAGGTTTGCTTGGCTTAAGCTGGAAGGTGGACAACTGGGGGGGAGTGAGGTGGAGGGACCACAATACACCCATCCCCCACCCAGCTCAGACTTGGAAAACCCCAGTGGTTAGCTCACCTCCCTTCCCTCTCTGCCCTCCCTTCCTGTAGACAGCCCTGGGTGCGGGGCTGGGCAACATCAACCCAGTCCCAATCCTGCAACAGATTAAACCTAGAAAACACTAAGGTACTTGAAAGTGGAGTGCCTTCATCTGATCTCTCATTTGATGAGGGTTAATTTATTGTGCCATCAGCCACTTTTTTTTTTTTTTTTTTTTTTTAAAGTGGTCTTCAGCCATGCATGTGTATCACAATATGGCTGTAGAGCACTTTCAGGGGGTATCTCATGACAAATGTAACTTCTGTCTGCACACTAAGTGAGCTGTTGTATCGTGTGTTAGGCAGGCAGTAGGTGAATGGGGAAACATCCAGCTGGAACGAAGATTGCTAGCTGCCCTGAACTCATCCAAAGCTCCCCAGTCATCCTCTCTGTGAGAGAACACAATCTGTATTGGAAACATAACATTGCCTGAGACACAAATTCAAGGCTTCATCCACTCTGTATATTCAGACTCAAATTGGGATAAACAGCAAGGACCCAGTGTACTACAAAGCCCAGTGATGGGGAAGACTAGTTGCCAAATTACAGAGTTTATTAGGGGAACATGGTCCTCTGGGACTGAAACTTCTGTGCCAGCTTTTGCTAGCTGGTAAAGATACATATGTTATTAGTTGGAGATATGCACAAGCTACTCCTTTTGAAGTGTGATTTCTTCTACAGCAAAAGCCAAGATAAGCTGGCCTCTGCTTACATCTTACTTCACGTGGAAGGAGGTTGTAGTAGACCTACCACTGTAGCTATGAAGTGTTTATTCACTCTAAAATAGAAACAGATCAGACTTTATCTTTGAGCAAGCCACCCAAATACCCCACAGTAACCTATCATGGTATCAAAAGAAAACCCCCAATGACTGCACACTTTTGATTGTCACATACCATCCTAAAGCAGACTCTATAAGAAGGATCATCAAACAATTGCAGCCTGTACTCCAAAAGATTAGACTTTGAGGGAAATATTCCTAGTACCCATACCCTTCATTCCTGGCCTCCAAACAATGCACAAACCTAAGTACATTTCTCTCTGATCAACATGAACCAGTTAGGACACAACACTGCCTTAATACACATAAAACCTGTGAACACATCTCCACTGTCACTGCAATCCACACACCCCTACCCCCAATTGAAACTAGCAGAATCCATGGACCCTACACCTGTCTATCATGAGAGGGGTATAGTCCATCCAATGCAACAAATTTGCCATTGGAAATTATGTGGCTGAAATTAGACAGAAACTATGCTCCAGAATGAGCTCTTTCAAAAAAAAAAAAATATATATATATATAAAGGACAAAGAAACAGGAGCACCTGTAAGGGAACACTTTCACATAGCAACTATTCCTTTTATGACCTCATAATCCTTGTTCTTAAGGGAAACTACAAAATACCTTCAAAAGTTAGGTTTGGAAATAGAAAGTCATAACCTTCCTGGACATTGTGAATTAAGTAATATGAAACAGACAACAGCTTTATGGCTTACTACAATTTTTGCATTCTAACCCCTGATGAGGTAACTGCTGCTTACAAAATCTTATACAACTCTGATTTAATTAGTCTATAACAAGGGTGCAAACCTGAGGCATATGTGTCATAAGTTTCTTGGGCAGCCTCTGTGTATGGCAAATAACAGACCAGAGAGAGGATTGGCAGCACAGCAGAAAATATGGCAGCAAGTAGAAATCAGAGAATAAAAGTGGTGACCACAGGGAAATAAGAAGAATTCAGAACAGTATATTGGGTTGGGAACACAGGGAAAACAGCATGAATCAGAACAGTAGATCAGT
>NW_005842016.1:2434786-2449925 GCF_000455745.1 Alligator sinensis
GATTGAAGTGGCACTGAGGAAGGTGCCGGGATAATTAGTAATAGCTTATCAACAAGGGTGACTGGTGCCTCCTGTGTCTGGGGGGCACAATTTGTGGGCAGGCCTGGGGGTGGGTCAAAAGCCCCATATCCACTCCTATACTTCTGTGCTGCAGCTTAGTGCCCCGCCCCACAACATGCCACCGGTCCACAAGGCAAAAAAACCAGCCCCATCCTGAGTGATGCTGAGTCAAGGGCCAATCTCAGGGGAGGCACACTTCCCACCACCACCAGTCACCTGTGCCTGTCAAAAAATTCTGTCCCCACTGGTCTACAAGGTGCAAATCTACCTCACCTCCTGCCTTATTATAATCTACTAATTACTTCTACTAAAACTTACTGTACTCTACAGTTACAAGGAATCTCTTTCTCCTTGAATGATCTTGCTCTTCAATTTATTAGGTTGCCTACTCTATGGCATTTCTTTTCTTTTAACCACTCATAACACATATTTGCACCTAGTTTACAGCTCTCCTCCATTTCTTCAAGCAGACTGTATTAATTTACATATGGAGAAAAAGCTTTTATTTGCTACTTAGTTCAACGTGTGCCAAAGGAAGGGCAGTTTTGTGCCCAAAACTTAATCCAAACTGTATCCCTACTATACAATTGGTCAAATAAAATATATGAAAAAAATGCCTCCTTTTGTGCTGCATGCCCCATTTTTCACCAGCTCTTTGACAGAGCAACACTACCACCCAGTGGTCCAGGGAGCTATTTCACTGTATATTCCTGGGGCTTATCTCAAGCTTGCTCTTCTTTCTGTTTCATGTTTTTACCAGTATTTCTATGCATAGAAATACTCATTCCCACTGGTCCATTTTTATACATAGAAATACTTGTAAATCATAGTGTTAAGTAAAACACAAGTAAAACATATTTTACCATAAAAATAGATAGTGTTTTAACCAGTATTTCTATGTCAGTTAGGTATACAATTTCCTACTGGTAGAGCCTCCAGCCACTAGTGTGTGCACTGTGCATGTACAGCACCAAACATATATCAATAGAATTATAGAAAAATAGGGTGATAAGGACCCCTGGAAGTCATCTAGCCCAACTCATTGGTTGAGCTAGGATTATCCCTGTCCAAACCATCCCAGACAAATTGAAGGGAAGCCCACTATCCTATGAGTGGAACAAAGGGAGCCTGCTATGTCAGGCAGAGTCTTAGAATGAAGAGAGAGCATGCTCACAAACAGGAAAGAATTAGTGGGGAATGTAGAAGTCAATGGCAACTTGGGTTTCATTGGCCACAAGATGATCACGTTCAGGATCCTGACAGAAGAAAGGAAGGAGAACAGCAGAGTAAGGACCCTGAACTTCAAGAAAGCAGACACTGACTCCCTCAGGTAACTTGTGGACAAGATCTCCTGGGAGGCCAGTCCAAGGAGGAAAGGAGTCTAGAGGAGCTAATTGTATTTTAAAGAAACCTTACTGAGAGCACAGGAACAAAACATCTCAATGTGCAGTAAAAATAGCAAATATGACAGACAACCAGTTTTGTTTAGTAGAGAACTCTTTGGTAAGCTTAAACACAAAAAAGAAGCTTACAAGAAATGGAAGCTTGGACAGATGACTAAGAAGGAGTAATACAATATTGCTCAGGCATGCAGGCAGGGATGAAATCAGGAAGATCAGTTGGAGTTGCAGTTAGCAAGGGATGTGAAGGATAACAAGAAGGGTTTCTACAAGTAAGTTAACAGCAAGAGGAAGGTCAGGGAAAGTATGAGTCCCTTACTGAATGGAGGAGGCAACCGAGAAACAGGATGCTGAAAAGGCTGAAGTATTCCATGCTTTTTTCACCTCACTCTTTATAGGGAAGGTCAGCTCACAGACTACTACACCAGGCAGCACCGTTTGGGGAGAAGATGAGCAGCCCTCAGTGGTGAAAGAACTCGTAGGGACTATTCAGAAAATCTGGACATATACAGGTCAATGGGGGCAGATACACTGCATCCAAGGGTGCTGAGGGAGTTGGATGATGTGATTGCAGAGCTGCTCGCCATTATCCTTGAAAACTCATGGCAATCGGGGGAGGTTCCAGGCAATTGGTTCCATTGGGAAAGGACAAATATAGTATCCATCTTTAAGAAAGTGATGAAGGATGATCCAGGGAACAACAGACCAGTCAGCCTCACCTCAGTCCACAGAAAAATCATGGAGCAGGTCCTCAAGGACTCCATCTATAAGCACTTGGAGGAGAAGGAAGTGATCAGGAACAGTCAACATGGATTCACCAAGAGAAATTCATGCCTATCCAACCTGATAACCTTCTATGATAAGATAACTGTCTCTGTGGATAACTGTCTCTGTGGATGTGGAGAAAGCAGCAGATGTGATATACCTTCACTGTATTAAGACTTTTGATAGGGTCTCCACAGCATTGTTGCAAGCAAGCTAAGGAAGTATGGTTTGGAGGAATAGACTGTAAAGTGGATGGAAAGCATCAGGCTCAATGGGTAGTTATCAATGGCTTGATAATCAATGCCTATTTGGCAGCTGGTATCAAGTGGTGTGTGCCAGGGGTCAGTCCCAGAGCTGTTTTTGTTCAATGTCTTCATTAACAATCTAGGAAATGGGATGGATTGAACCCTCAGCAAGTTCAAAGATAACACAAAGCTGGAGGGAGTAGTAGATATTCTGGAGGATAGGGCTATGATTCAGAATGACCTACACAAATTGGAAGATTTAGACAAAATAAATCTTATGAGGTTCAGCAAGGACAAGTGTAAAGTCCCACACTAGGGATGAAAAAATCCCATGCACTGGTATAGGCTGGGGACCAACTGGCTAAGTAGCACCTGAATGGAAAAGGACCTGGGGTTTACAGTAGAGTGAGTGTAGGATGTGAGTCAATAGTGCACCCTTTGTTGCCAAGAAGGCTAATAGTGTATTGGCCTGCATTAGTAGGATTGTTGTCAAAAGTGATTCTTCCCCTCTGTTCAACATTGGTGAGCTCACATCTGGAGTACTGTGTCCAGTTTTGGCTTCCCCACTATAGAAAGGATGTTGACAAGTTGGAAAGAGTCCAACAGAGGACAGTGAAAATGGTGAAGGGGCTAGGGCACATGACTTGTGAGCAGAGGCTAAGGGAACTCAGTTTATTTAGTCTGGAGGAGAGGAGAGGAGAGAAGAGAAGATGTATTTGATAGAAACCTTCAACCACCTGAAGAAGAGTTCCAAAGAGGATGGAGCTAGACTGTACTAAGTTGCAGCATGGGAAGTTTAGGATGTGTATTATGAAAAACTCTCTCACTAGGAGGGTGGTGAAGCACTGCAATAGGTTACCTAGAAAAGTGGTGGAAATTTACATCCTTGGAGGTTGTTATGGCCTGGCTCATCAAAGCCCTGGTTAGAATGATCTAGTTTGGGATGGTCTTGCTTTGAGCCAGGAGTTGGTTTAAATGGCCTCTTGAGGTCTCGTCAAACCATATTTGTCTATGATTCCATGCCTTGCTCTCCTGAGGACAATCACTTTATTGGAAAGCTAAATGTAAGTTTAACTAGAAGTCATATCAGAGAGAAATTTAAGAAACATACTTATGCCTTGAAAGATGGTTCCTGTGACCCAGGAACTCTTATGTGTTAGTTGTTCAGTTTCTGCAAGAGCTCAGGTCCATTGTTCACCTCTTCCTTCTTCCTGAGGTTCATACTCATAGCTGAACAATCATTAATTGCATGCATCTGTCTGCAATCTGATTGGGTATATGCAAATGAGATGGTTGATCATGGAGACCTACCCTAGCAAAAGGAAGAATTTTGACAAACATTTGATAACTCTTTAACTTGGATGGCCTTTCAGATATAATCAGTTAAGTTTTGACTCCTGATAATGAGTGTAATTTTTTATGAGAATGGGTTTCATTTACTTTGTGTGTGTTACTATTGTCAAACACTTAGTGCTTTTCTGTTTAAATCAGCAGAAACATGGGGTCTGGCCTTACAAGTCTGTCCCTATGTTCCTTACATAAGTCCATGTCTAACCTATTTCTAAAACTGTCTCACAAAATGAGACACCACTAGAAACAACCTAACCTGCCACTGGTAAAGTAGTGGAAAGGGGGCTGTCAGTATATTGCCACTGCAAAGTCAGTACCAGTAACATGGGCTCAAGAGATACTAGGAACTCTAGAGAAAGGCAACCATCCCCTCCCCTTCCCTCCCCTCTGCACTACAGAGGAAAACAACCACCCACTTCTATTTCTTCCTCTCCTCTTCCTTTCACACCCCCCAAGTCCCCAAGAAGTAAAATTCCTTCCTTATCTTAAATCTGGCAATCAGTCTGACACTGAGAAGGGTGCAAGACCCTCCAGTTTTAGTCTTTTCTGAAGCATTAGCACATGCCACTTAAAAACAAACAAAGAAAAGATTGTTGTTTTGACATTAGATCCTGCCTGGAATAGGTAAGTTATCCAGCTGCCTGTACCTTTGGTTTAGCTGACTGCTTGTTTGTTTGGTGCAGGGTGTGCTCTGAGAATCTGAGAGTGAGTGCTGTCTGCTGAGTGAGTGTTGATTGCTGACTGCTGTGGATTGCTGACTGCTGTGTGATTGCTCCCTGGGTCTGAGTCAATCCAGGCCCAGAAAGGTATAAAAAGAGACTTCCCAGGTGACTAGGGAGCCTGTGAACAGGAACTTCCAACAGAGGAGCAGTTTGCAAGCCAATTCATGGGCAGAAGTACATGGGAGCTTCTGACAGAGACTTCAGGTAAGTGTAGGAGAAGATGGGCTACTATGGGGGTGGTGAGACAGAGCACAGCCAGGGCCCCTGCCCTGCTGCTGCCTCTGGCCCGGAGCTCCTGTGAGGCCTCCACCTAGACAGGCGCCTTGGATTGGTTGGTAGTGCCATGGCCCCCTGTCTGTGGGGGTTGCCTGGTGGGACCTCTGAGGCATGGGGATAGCAGGGGGGCTGGGGGTTCCCTTGCCTATCCCACATGTGCCCAGATTGAGACACTGGAGGGGTAGGTGAGGGAACTCCAGGCAGAGATGAGCAGGCTGTGGGGGATCAGGGCAAACAGCAGGAAGGCTGAGCAACAACCAAGCAGCCAGAGGAAGAGCTGCCGGGTCATTGTGGTGAGAGGCACAGAGGGGCCTATCCATTGACCAGATCCCATGGCATGGGAGGCTTGCTGCCTACCTGGAGCCAGGATTCAAGACATCACAGTAAGGATTTCTGACCTCATAAGGCCCTCTGATTACTATCCCATGGTCCTTTGTCCATGTGGGCATGAATGATGTGGCCAGGAGTAGTCCAAACCATGTCATAAGTGACTACAGGGCTCTGGGGGCCAGGCTTAGGAAGTAGGGGCACAAATAGTCTTTTCATCTATCCTTCTGGTCAGCTGTCACTATCAGCATCAGGATGTCTGCATCCAGGAAGTCAACCTGTGGCTCTAGAGTTGGTATCATCATGCAGGTTTTGGCTTCTAAAACCACAATCCACACTTCCATGAGAGAGAGATCCTGGGACAAGATGGTCTTCATCTCTCTTCTAAAGGTAAGTGTCTGTTCTCTTACAAGTTGGCTGATCTCCCCCAAGGGCTTTAAACTAAGTTTGTTGGGGGATGGGGAAGCTGAGGCTAAGGATAACCCAGGATCAGTGAGCCATGATTGTGGATTGCTGACTGCTGTGTGGATTTTTGCTTCCTGGGTCTGAGTTGACCCAGGCCCAGAAGGATATAAAAAGAGACTCCCCAGGTGACCAGGGAGCCTGTGAACAGCTTAGGGAGCCTGGATCAGCCCAGATAAGCACTAAGGGGTCTGATAGACATGGGGGGGGGGTACCAAGGGAACCCATTGGGGGGGGCTTTAAATGTCTCTACATTAATGCTAGGAGCATGGGGAACAAGCAGGAGGAACTTGCACTCCTGCTTGCAAGGATTCCCTGGTGGGACCCTACTCACAGTTGGGCAGTAGGCATTGAGGGTTACAGGTTATACAGATGGGATAGAGTGGGGGTGGAAAAAGGAGGGGGGTGTTGCTCTCTGTTAAGGAACAATATACATTCTCTTTAATGAAGATGGGTTCAGAGGAGGGCCAGGCCAAGGTACTGTGGGTCAGGATACAAGGGGGTTGGGGGATGGGAGGGGAAGGGACTTGGTAGTGGGGGTCTACTATGGAAAAAGGAGGGGGGTGTTGCTCTCTGTTAAGGAACAATATACATTCTCTTTAATGAAGATGGGTTCAGAGGAGGGCCAGGCCAAGGTACTGTGGGTCAGGATACAAGGGGGTTGGGGGATGGGAGGGGAAGGGACTTGGTAGTGGGGGTCTACTATAGACTGCCACACCAGGAGGATGAGCTAGACCAGACAGCTCTCAGAGGCTGTATGGTAGAGAGGTACGGTTCTCATGGGTGTCCTAAACTACCCTGACATCTCCTGGGAGGAGCAGTCAGCCAATCTAACCACTTGCATATGTTCTTAACCTGCATACAAGATGTCCACCTAATGCAGGAGGTATACGATCCCACTAGAAGGAATGCCTTGCTAGACTTGGTGTTAGCTACAGGGGATGACCTGGTGGGGGAAATGCAGGTACAAGGTAACCTAGGGGATAGTGACCATTGACTTGAATTTGCTACCTGGCAAAGGGTGGGTAAACAAACCACCGGAGCTGAAGTGCTAGCCTTCAGAGAGGCTGATTTTCAATGGGCTCAGGAGATTGGTTAGCGAGGCATTAAAGCTAAAGAGCATTGGGGAAATGAGGAACCACCACCCATCCTGGACCCCCAAGGCTTTGGAAAGGGGTGGGGGGGAGGGGGTAGCTACCAAGGAGGAGTATGCATCCCTGGCTTGCACTTGCAGGTAATTAGCAAGGAAGGCCAAAGCAGGATTAGAATTTAAGCTGGCAACAGAAAGTCCTCCTTCAGGGATCTAGGGAACAAAAGGAAGGTGCAGGATGGCATAGGACCCCTATAGGAGGAACTAGGGCAATTGCTGATTTGGGGGGGACAGGGGGCGGGGACAAAGATGAGCTCTTCAGTGAGTTCTTTGCATCTGTATTCCTAGACACAGACCAAGACAAATCTCCCAGTTAGACTGTAGATTGGGGTGGGCAAAATGGGGGCCAGATGTGGCCCACCAGGCCATTCTAATCAGCCTGCAGGGCCCCTAAAAATTTTAGAAAATGTAATATTTATCTGTCCCTGGCTGTCTGTCATCAGCCCTTGATTGCTTACCAAAACTTGATAAGTGGCCTTCACCTGAAATAATTGTCTACCCCTGCTGTAGATAGACACAGGAGAGACACCAGTCCAGCAACTATTAGCTCAGGGTTAGTGAAGGGGCACTTGAAGGGGCTGGATGTATTCAAATCAGTGGGCTTAGATTTAACTTTATCCAAGGGTGTTGAAGGAATTGGCCAGTGTCATAGAGCCATGCCAGCAGCTCTGTTTTGAGCATGCATGGTCCTCCAGTCAGGTCCCAGAGGACTGAGAGGGCCAATGTGGTCCCTATTTTCAAGGAAGGAGGAACTAGGAAACTATAGGACAGTTAATCCCACCTCCTATCCTTGGGAAAACTCTGGAAAAAAATCATTAAAGATCATACTTGTGGGAGCCCAGCAGGGGAAATAATGCTAAAAGGAAATCTGCACAGGTTCACTTAGGGTATATCCTGCCTGATTTAACTTCTGCTTTATTTTTCTGACCAGGTCACAAAATGCTTAGACGCAGGAGTCAAGGTAGATATTGTCTATCTATACTTCAAGAAAGCTCTTGATATAGTTTTGTCAATAAATTTATGAGAACAGAGTGCAGACTGTGATGTAGATGATCACATGGTTAGGTGGGCAGCAAATTGGCATAGGATCACACTCAAAGTGGTGCTGTATGGGTCGACATTGACCTGGAAAGATGTGGGCAGTGGAGTCCAACAAGACTCAGTCCTTGAACCAGTGCTATTCAATATCTTCATTAGTGACTTGAACAAGGGTGCAGAGAATACCCGGTTTGCAGAAGATAACACACCAGAGGGTAGGGAACAGATCCAGGCAGACCTGTACAGGTTGTTGAACTGCATCCCATTTCATTCTGCCCACTTTTCCAAAGACAAATGCAAAGTGATGCACCTGGGTAAAAAGAACAAAAGAAGCTGGGGGATGACCTTCTCAGTAGCACAAGAATGGAAAGGGAGCTTGGAGTCATTGATGACTCATGTTCATCTTGAAGTCAACTATGTGATGAAGTGATCAATAAAGCTAACCACACTTTATCATGCATTAGCAGATGCATAGCAAACGGGTCCAGGGAGGTGGTGCTTCCCTTCAACTGCAGCCTGACTAGTGTTGCATAGGAGTACTGCATCCAGTTTTGGGCACTGCACATCAAGAGGGATTTGGAGAATCTTGAGAGGGTTCAGAAGATGGTCACTCATATGGTCAGAGGCCTGCAGGCAAGGCCTTATGAGGAGAGACTGAGAGACCTAGATGTCTTCAGCCATCACAAGGGAAGGCTAAGAGGTAATCTTGTGGCTGCCTATAAATTCCTCAGGGGAGGGGAGCTGGGGTGGAAGATGGTCTATTTACTAGGCACCCCTAGGAGTAACTAGGAACAATGGCCATAAACTGAGGGAGAGCAGATTTACGTTGGACATTAGAAAGAACTTCTTCACGGTAAGGGCTGCCAAAATCTGGAATGGACTTCCAAGGGAGGTGGTGCTCTCCCCTGTCTTGGGGTGGGGGGGCTTCAAGAGGAGACTGAACAAGCACCTAGCTGGGGTTTCCTGACCCCAGTTCTCTTTCCTGCCCAGGGCAGAGGGTTGCACTCAATAATCTACTGAAGTCCTTTCTGACCTTAACACCTATGAATCTTTTAAAAAAAATAAAAATAAAAAAACAACAAACCCCCCCCCTAGCCTTAGCTGTACCAATGCTTCTAAGGAAAGTGAGAAAGAAACAAAATGTGTGTAGCAACAGTCCAGGGAAAATATCCTTCTGACCCCATGAATCAATCAGCCAAGCTCACAAGTATGGGAAAAGCCAAACCTCTTCCATACTGTTCTGCAATCTGGGGACTGGAAGCATGCTCCACGTACCATACCTTTTAAAACAGGGGTGGGTAAAAAAAAAAAAAACAGCCCACAAGCCATATCCAGACTGTAAAAGGACTCTCTCCAAATAATGGTGGGTCCCACAGTCCCACCTGGTTGGTGGGGAGCAGCTTGGGCTATGGCACATATGGCCAGTCATGCCACCCCTGGGTGTGTGGTGGGGCAGGGGTAGTACAGCAGCCAGACTCAGGTTCCCAGCAGTCCCCAAAACAGCAGGTCATTCCAGCTGCTGCTGCCAC
Organism: Alligator sinensis; assembly: GCF_000455745.1. Taxonomy (NCBI): domain Eukaryota; kingdom Metazoa; phylum Chordata; order Crocodylia; family Alligatoridae; genus Alligator; species Alligator sinensis. Next base: position 2,444,111 of record NW_005842016.1, read on the forward strand.
CAGACCCAACCCCACTACCAGGCACCCCAGCCCAGCCACCCTGCACCCACCACTGGGAGTGCTGGACAGAGCAGGTGGGTAGGCAGCCAAGGTCTCCATGGAGACCAGCCAGAACCCCCATGAGCAAGGCATACTCAGCCAGGCAGATGGGATAGTGATGTGGGTGGGTAGGAAGTGGCATCTGGGAGGGGGCCAGTGAGCAGGGCTTGGGCCAGGATTGAGAGTACTTCTCAGCCTTTTCTTGTGATGGGTGAAGATATCCAGGTCCCTCAGTCTCTCCTCATAGGGCCACCCGCACCTGATCTCTCCCTTTGAATCCTCCTGCCTCCCTCCTCCAGATCCCCTTACCTTGATCTCTGCCATCTCCTCCTGCCTTAGGGCTTGCCTTCAGTCCCTGCAGGGTTGCTCTGCCCCCCACCCCCCAGGCCAATTTTGGGGCTGTTCCAGCTCCCTCCTAGTCCCCAGTGTCAGTCTGAGGTTTTTTGTTTGTTTTTTTTCCCCTGTAGCAGCCTCTGGGGGAGATTTAACCCTCTCCTGCCCAGGATGGCTGCCAGCAGCCAGGGCACTTGGCACGGAGATGTCTCTCCGGGCCTTCCCCCTCAGCCATGGCCTGTAGGTGCATGCCTCTCTCCATGTCAGAGTGGAGGACTGTGCCGGAGCCCTGGCAGACCTGCTGGAACACCAGAGTGTCCGGTATGCCTCCCAGGTAAACTCAGTGCCCATGGTATACTTGAGCTCTCCCAGCCTGGTGAGGGAGGTGTGTGCGACGGGGCTGGAAATCTTGGGTGTCCACTACTTGGTTGCACCCTGGAGACCCTGGCAGTGTGGGTGGTGGCCTCCAACATCCCCCCATACCTGCCAGACTGGGACCTTGCCAAAGAGCTCGAGCGCTATGGTGTCCTCACCAGTCCCTGGCGCAGGCTGACCATGGGGAGTAGGGACCGCAAGCTCAGACACATCTTGTCCTTTCGGAGGCAGGCGTTCATGCTCCTCACAGGTGGCCCCCAGAAGCTGCCTCTCTCCATGACCTTTGTGTTGGATGGGAGGCCCTATGTGGTGTACTTCTCCCAGGGTGGGAATTTATGCCTCTGTTGTGGTGGCAGCTCCCATCTGACTGCCCAGTGCCCATTAGGGCAGTCAGCCAGGGCACCGGCTGCTGCACCCACACAGGAGGATTGTGCATTCATCTCTGGTGTGGGACCGTCATCAAACAGTGGGGTTGGAGGACCCGCCAAGCCACCCTCCACCCCTGTTCCATCCAGGGGGATCGACCCCCTCTGGCAGTGGCATGATGCCTGGGATGTCCTCCCAGGTTTCTCCTGCCCCTGTTGTGGCTGATGCCCCACCCGGTGGAGGGGTTGGGGAGTCCTCTCAGTCCCTCTCTGTCCCAGTTCCACCTGGGGTGGCTAGCATCTCAGGTGCTGGGGCCCCGTCAGGCAGAACAACCGAGACCTGCCCTCCACCTCCTTCCCCCCCTGCCTCAGTCAAGGTGGTGGACCCAGAGGTGGCAAACCCCAAGCAGCCTGGCCCACCCCCTATGGGGGAGGTGCCAACTGCGCCCAAGAAAGCCAAGAGCAAGAGGCAAAAAGGAGCTTCTAAAGGAGCACCTGCCCCTTTGGGCCCTGCCTCTGACAGCACCAGGGAAAATGTTATCCAAGGAACCTGACTACACCCTGCCTGCCCCACTGGAAACCCTGTCACCTCAGGCCATGACTGAGGGTGTCCCAGTGACGTCTGGCAACCCTTCACCCCCATCCGAATTCGTGGGACTTGTGAGTGGCAAGGCAAAGAGAGAGTGCCTGCCTTCCCAGCATCAGGTATGGGAGACAACAGAGGGTCCTGCCACCGCCCCACCCGCTCCTCTGCCCACTGAGGCTGATGAGGAGGAGATGGAGTGCCTGCCCTCTGAGGGCTGCAAGCAGCCCCGGGAGTGGAATGACATTTTCCCCCCAAAGTGGATGGGGATTGATCTCCCAGAGATGGTCTTTGACCCAGATACTGAAGGGGGCCTGCTAGGGAACCTGGCCATTGAGGGCACTTTCACCGGTCTCGCTGCGAGGTCCCCTCCCAGAGTAAAGCCCCGCCGGTTCTCGGTTGGCAACATCCAGCTCCTGCTGGAGAACCCCCCTGGGTGGCCCCCAGCTATGGAGGCCTCCTCAATCTCTTAGAACAGACCAAGGGCCAGAGGAATGTGGCAGAGAGTATCTAGCAATGGTGCCCAGACCTTGCATGGTTTGTCCGTGCCACCAGTGACACAGCAAGGCTCATGCGCTGGGACCTGGGCACGCATAAACATGCCTTCCAGCTTGAGAAGCTGGTGACCTGGCTGAGGGAGGTGTGGGGCTGAGGCGGGCCCATGGAATAGAGGAGGGAGGAATAGTTTTTCCCCTGTCTCTGTGGTTTTTGCCAGTCTCTGTCATCTCCCACTTGTACCCTGCCTACCCTTCCTATCTATTCTCCTGCTCATGGTGGTTACCACAATTGCCTGGCTAAACACCAATGGCTGCAGAGACCCGGTGAAGCAGACAGCTGCCCTGGAGGGCTTGCAGCAAAAGCGGCTGGCAATCACCTTTCTCCAGGAGATGCACAGTGACGTGCATATTCAAGCTGACTGGCACGCCACCTGGAGAGGTCGCTTGTTTCTGAGCCACGACACCAACCTCAGCGCAGGAGTGGCGACCCTCCTCTCCCCGCAGCTGCACTACAACTCAGCGGTGGCACAAGAGGTCATCCCCGGCCTGCTGCTGACTGTCCACATCACCCTGGCACACCAGAGCTTGCTCCTCATCAACATCTACATGCCCATGAATGGGAGAGAGAGGGTAGCCTTCCTAGAGACCCTGAGTAACCTCCTGCGTGATGCCAGTGAGAATGATGACTTGCTCCTCATGGGCAGGGACTTCAACTGCACCGTCGACACGCTGCTAGACCGGATGAGGTTGGAGCCCCACCTGCCTTTGGTCTGCAAGCTGCAGACCGTGCTGGAGGCAGCAGATCTTGTCAATGCCTGGCGGGTCCTCCACGCTGACACATTCCAACACACCCTGGCAAACATGAGTGCCAGTGGGATCGCCATGGCCCACCTTGACCACGTCTACATCAGCCAGCACCATCTGCCGTTAGTGCATGGTAGCTGCATCATCCCATCGGGCCTCTTGGACCACACCCTGGTCTGCTGCAAACTGAGCCTGCCTGGCAGAGCACGCACATGGGCCCCTTACTGGTGCCTCAGTATCAGACTGCTGCAGGACACCCATTTCGGGGACTGCTTCGCCCTCCTCTGGAGGAGCTGGGAGGCTGCACAAGCTGACTACTCCTGGCGGCTGTGGTGGGACATGGGGAAGATCCAGATCCAGACATTCTGCCAGCAGTATTCCCAGCTGGCGGCAAGCGAGATCTGCCGCCGCACCCAGGAGCTGGAGGAGGAGGTGGAGGAGCTTGAGGCAGCCCTGCTCCATGTGGGCAATGACATGGCACTCCTTGAGAGCCTCTGGTCCCGCAAGAAATGCCTGTGGGAGCTGGTGGAGGGTGCGGCCTGCGGTGCGCGGGTACGTGCCCACTGCCAGGAGCTGGCAGAAGCCGAAGCTCTGACCAGCTGCTTCTTCTGCCTGGAGAGGTGGCGGGCTGTGGCAAAGACACTGGACCATCTCAAGACCCCGGAGGGATGGCTCATGGACCCAGGTGAAGTGCGGGGGCATGCCATGGCCTTCTATCAGTTCTTGTTTGCGGCTGAGCCCATTTGTCCACAGGCCGCTCAGCAGCTGCATAAGGACCTGCCGCGCCTCGGCGCTTTGCAGGTCGAGGCCCTGGAACATGAACTCTCCCTGGCAGAACTCAAGGCTGCTATGGGGGGGCTTGCCTCGGGCAGGGCCCCAGGCCTTGACAGTCTGCCCATGGAATTTTACAAGGCCTTCTGGCCCCTCCTTGGGCCCAGCATCCTCTGCATCTTCCATGAGAACCTCGCCAACGGGACCTGCCGACCAGATGCTGCGGGGCAGTGCTCACCTTGCTGCCCAAGAAGGGGGACCTCAGCTGCCTTAAGAACTGGTGGCCCGTCTCCCTTCTGTGTGCCGACTATAAGATCCTGGCCAAGGTGCTGGCGAACTGTCTCCGCAACATCATGGCCTCTATCATCAGGCCCGAGCAGAGCTACTGTGTCCCGGACAGGACCATCCAGGACAACCTGTTTCTGCTGCGTGACCTGCTCATGGCTGCAGAGCTTTTTGGCCTGGACATCGGCTTGATCTCCCTGGACCAGGAGGAGGCCTTCGATCGCATCGACCACCGATACCTTCTCGGCACACTTGAGGCTTTTGGCTTTGGGCCACTTTTCCTCGTGGCACTCTGGGTCCTATACCACGATGCCTCCAGCCAGTTCAAGGTGAACAGCGTGCTGTGCTCCCCATTCCCGGTGCATCACGGCATATGCCAGGGCTGTCCCCTGTCGGGCATGCTGTACGCCGTGGCCATTGAACCACTGCTGCATGCTCTGTGACGTCGCCTGACCAGCCTAGCCCTGTCACTGGCACCAGGCCCGACCACCGGTCCCCCGATCCAGCTGCCGGCGTACATGGATGATGTGACAGTCTTTCTGGGCAGCCAGGAGGATGTGCGGACCCTGGTGGACTGCCAACGCACCTACGACCTCACGGCATCAGCCCTCGTCAACTGGGGCAAGAGTGACACGCTCCTACTTAGGACGTGGACCAACAAACCACCTCCAGACCTGACAGGAGGACTGGCCTGGCACCGGGAAGGCCTCAGAGCCCTGGGAGTGTTCCTCGGGCCGCTGGCCTTTGCAGCTCACAACTGGGAGGACCTGGTAGAGGGAGTGGAGGTCCGCCTTCAGCGCTGGTGCTGGCGCTTGCCCACCCTCTCTTACTGTGGCCGGGTCCTCATCACCAACAAGCTGGCAGCAGCGACCCTGTGACACTGCTGCGCAGTGCTGGACCCTCCGCCGGAGCTACTTGAGAGACTGCAGTGGCTCCTAGTGGACTTCCTTTGGGACGGACGCCACTGGCTCCCGCAAGCTGCCCTCTACCTGCCCACCGGTGAGGGGGTCAGGGCCTGAAGCTTCTGTATGCCAAGGGCCACCTCCCATGGTGGCAGCTGGCATGTCGATTCCTACAGCGAGTGGGGGGCCTCGGCTTCGACCAGGAGTTGTTTCTGCTGGACCTCACCTTCCTGAATGGGGCAGTCCTTCCCCTGTTCTACTGCACCATGGTACAGGCCTGGCGGGCTGCCTTCCATCTCTGTCCCCAGGCCAGGCACCCGCAGTTTCCACAACTGCTTCGGGAGCCCCTGGTCTACAACCCGGCCCTGCAGCATGTGATGCTGAGCCTGGTCTCCACCAGCCTCATGGCTGCTCTCATCAAGGTGCATACCACCCACCTGGGGCACCTCCTGGACCGTGCTCAGTCGGACTGGCTACCGCCCAAAGCCCTACCTGCCCAGCTGGCACTGTGCTCCGTCTGCACTGCGGGCCGGCTTCTGCAGGCCATGAGGGCCGCCTTCCCGATGGAAACAGTGACTGCCCTGGAAGGCTATCTCCAGGCTCGCCAGACCCTCCCCACCACAGACGCCACAGGTGACGCCTTCCCACCACTGCCGGTTATCCCAGGGGTGCCCAGCAAGCTGGCTGAGTGCCCCACCATGCTGCTTAGGCTCCCTGTGCCCCCCAGCAGCAATACGGGTTGCCGTTTTTTGGCACACTGCCCCGGAAGGACCTCTGTGTGTGGGTGGTGTGCACCCGGCACACCCAGGTGCTGGCTGGCCGCCCTGACACCGTGTGGCGGGGGGGGCCGGTGTTGGCGGT
>NW_005842016.1:2450050-2452849 GCF_000455745.1 Alligator sinensis
GCCCTCAGCAGCCTACCCCTTCTGCCCAGGGGTGCTGGATGAGGACATTTTCCATGCTTTCCTTGACTGCCCCCAGCGGCAGTCGCTCTTTGCCACCCTTGGAGCGCTGCTTCGGGCAGTGGGCCATGACTTCTCAGAGGACATCTACATCCACTCCTTCCCGTACCAGGTGGCCGAGCGAACCGCAGTCAGTCTGGCCAACTTTCTGCTGGGCCAGGCCAAGATGGCCACCCTGAAGAGCTGGCGAAACTGGCTCACCAGGACCAGGATGGTCGATGCCCTGCAGCTCTTCCACCTGCTGGTGCGGGGCCCGCTTCTCGCTTGAGTTTGAGCACGCCGTCTTCTAGCAGACGGTGTCCGCCTCTGAGCAATGCTGGCCCTCAAGGGGGCACTGTGCCGAGTCAAGGTGGGATGCCTGTTCCTTGCCTTGTGACACCACCAGCTGCTCAAGGTGCAGAGACGTATCCAGCAAGCCGAGACCGCGGACTTTGTTCATGTGGGCCGACCCCTGATGCCCTGAGGCCCCCCTGGGCGTCCCCACTGGCAGAACTGTATGTATGTAAATACTCCTTTTTTTCTTTGTGTGTGTTTTTTTTTTTTTTTTTTTTTGGGGGGGGGGGGGGGGGTTTTTTTTTTTTGTTGGCTGGTGTGGGTTTTTTGTCTACAGTGTACAGGCAGGCCTTGCAGGCCATGAGCCCAGGCCTTGTCCATGAGCCCCAGATCTTTCGGCCAACCTGTACATAATCTCTACTGGCCCCAATTTGTCACCCTCCCTGGAATAAATGCCTCTTCAAAGTCAAAGTCTTTCTTGCTTGCTTTCTTTCTTGCCAGTCTGCCATGGGGAGATATCTTATCTTATCTTTTGCCTTTTCAGAGATGCTAATTGCTCCCTAGTCTCTGCCTTTCTCCTTGAACTTCAAACTCAGTGGGTGGAGGTTTGCGATTTATTTTTCCTTCAGGGAGACCACTTGTTGCCAGTGTGGTAGCTCTTCCCACCTAACAGACCACTGCCCTCAGGGGAAAGCAGCCAGAACTTCAGGTGCTGCAGTGGTGCCAAAGGATCGCACATCCTCTTCTGGGGCAGAGGCCCTGCCCAGTGAGACCTCCTTTCACACCCATTCCATCTGAGGGGCCTAGGGTCTCTGGCATCCAGTGGAGGGGGTGAAACTATTACCCAGCCCTTTCTCCCACCCATCCCACCTATGGTACAGAGGTCCCACCAAGTAGAAGGGTTGATGCCTTCATTTGCCCCCACCTGCCCTGACTGCCCCAGCTGAGGCAGCTAGGGTTGCCGGTGACTGTGGCACCAGGGCTCTGTCAGACTATGGGGCTTGGGCCTCCTTCTGGCCACCCTCCACCATGGCCTTGTCTGAGGTGGCTGGCCCTAGGTTGGGGGTGGGCTGGGAGTGATCTGGCCCATCCCCTATGAAGGAGGGTGGCAGAGGAGTTTGTTGACCTCTAGGTCACATGCCAGTCTACCAGATCGAATGGGGAAGCTAGTGAGATGGAGATTTCTGAGTGTCGCAAATGATCTTGAGAACAGGATGACCTCTCTCCCCCCAAGAAGGTGAGGATCACTCTCCTGGAGACATTCTTCGACCTGGAAGATGAGAGGAGTCTGATTTGTCTGGATGTTGAGGGTCAAGACACTGCATTTGTGGGTGAGCTCCCACCTGAGGTGCAGCATTGCCGCTCTTCTGTCTGTTGGCAGAACCCCACTTCTTTTCTGCCTGGCATTTCTATAGAACCTCGTCTTCTGGTCCTTAATCTCCCTTTCCAGTTGTAGCCCATTCCTTATCTTTGACTACCTGAGCTTCCAGACAGCTTCCAGGACCCTGCTGTTGGTCCAGATGGGTGCTGAACAGGGTTGCAGGCTGCTGCGCCCCTGACCAGGCTTGTGGGCTCCACAGGGCTGCCTGCAGGCTGTCTCTGGTGACAGAGCCATCTCCCTGATGAACTCTCAGCAGCCTCTCCTACATCTGCAGGTGATATGGGGCATAGCCACCACTGCATGGCTGCCAGTCCCTTCCTCTGCCCCTGCTCTGGGTGCTGCTGGAAGCTGCCCAGGGCTGGCAACCTGGTTCAGGATCCAGAAGCATGGCCTTATCCTCCCAATCCAGACCTGGCACCACCCAGGTGAACACGCCCATGAGCTGCATCCAGGGCTCCAACTAGAGCTATGAGGATGTTGGAGACCTTGTGGCACTCTGTGGCAATGAAGAGGTGCTGTTCCAGTTTGAGAGGGGCTGCTGAAACACTCACATTTATAAGGACCTGTTGAGTGAGATGCAGGAGTTAAAGAACAACCAGTTGGCATGGTAGTGGCACATAAATGTCAAGGTCTTGTAGGCACAGTGGATTGCCATGACAGACCACAATTCTTGGCCCAGCCATGCCCTGGCTCTCGGCTGCGGGGGCTGCCTGTCCCTTTTTCAGGCTCTGGGGCCTGGGAGCATGGTGACCTCCCCTTGTGGGGTCTGCTCCCTTTTGGGGTCTCTGGCACGCCAGCTGGAGGAGCTCCAGGCCACAGTCCACAGACTGCGTGCCATCAGGGACTGCGAGCAGGAGATAGACTCCTACTGCCAGGCCCTTCTCCCCTGGGAGGCAGAGGGTAGACCACAGTCCCCCTCCACAGCAAAGGAGAACTTTGGGACCGCCTGCTGTGTCCAGCCAGGTGCATGGACCAAGGTGTTCAAGGGCCCTAAGGCCCGCCACACCAAGGCCCCTACTCCACCAGAACTGAGCAACAGGTACACACCTCTTGCTGCCCCAGCAGAGCCTGCTGAGTTGCCGGCCCCC
>NW_005842016.1:2455494-2467548 GCF_000455745.1 Alligator sinensis
GACAGGCTCAGCAAGTGGGCGGGCGAGAATCTGATGGTGTTCAACGCCGATAAATGCAAGGTTCTCCACCTTGGGAAAAAAACCCCGCAGCATCCTTATAGGCTCGACATTGCTATGTTGGCTAGCACTATGGAAGAAAGAGACTTGGGGGTCATCATTGACCACAAGATGAACATGAGCCTGCAATGTGATGCGGCGGCTAGTAAAGTGACCAAAACGCTGGCTTTCATCCATAGATGCTTCTCAAGCAAATCCCGGGACGTCATTCTCCCCCTGTACTCGGCCTTAGTGAGGCCGCAGCTGGAGTACTGTGTCCAGTTTTGGGCTCCACAATTCAAAAAGGATGTGGAGAAGCTTGAGAGAGTCCAGAGAAGAGCCACGCGCATGATCAGAGGTCAGGGAAGCAGACCCTACGATGACAGGCTGAGAGCCCTGGGGCTCTTTAGCCTGAAAAAGCGCAGGCTCAGGGGTGATCTGATGGCCACCTACAAGTTTATCAGGGGTGACCACCAGCATCTGGGGGAACGTTTGTTCACCAGAGCGCCCCAAGGGATGACGAGGTCGAATGGTCACAAACTACTTCAAGATCATTTCAGGCTGGACATAAGGAAGAACTTCTTTACTGTCTGAGCCCCCAAGGTCTGGAACAGCCTGCCACCGGAGGTGGTTCAAGTGCCTTCATTGAACACCTTCAAGATGAAACTGGATGCTTATCTTGCTGGGATCCTATGACCCCAGCTGACTTCCTGCCCTTTGGGTGGGGGGCTGGACTCAATGATCTTCCGAGGTCCCTTCCAGCCCTGATGTCTATGAAGTCTATAAAACTGTGCCCTTTTTGCAGCAAGTCATTAACTTTCTTGCACCAGCTTCATGGCTAGAAGTTCCCAGCCATGCCAATCCCAGACACATGGCAAGCTCTGCACACCAGCCCCTGCCCCTGCTCCCTCTCCCTGCCTGACCCATGCACATTCCACAGGCCCTCCCCCCCACCGCCAGCCTGAAGAGAGGCAGGACACAGTGCTGAACTTTGTTAAGCAGCCCATGTCCCTGCAGCTAGGTGGCCAGAAGCCTCTCACACATTGTCCTCAGGCATAGATGCTGGTGGAAATGTCCTCCTTTGTAGTGGGAGGCAGGGATGTGTAGCGCTGCCACAGGTAGCCCTCCAGGTAGCAATAGTGATTGTGGGGCAGAACGGGCCTTCCCTGCACACTGTTGTAGCTCAGGGTCCTATACCAGGTGTGCAGATGTGCCTGGGGCACCAGGAGGATCATCAGCTTAATGGCATAGTGGGTCAGGCACCCATCAGCCTTCACAAACAGCTCATCACATTCCAGCTGGGGCACACACAGCAGGGGTATCCTCAGGGCACAGTGGCAGTGTGTGTGAGGGGGGGAGCAGGGAGCAGGGTGCATCCTTGGAGAGGCCACCAGCAGGGAGGAGAGGGGTGTGGGCATCTCCTCATCCCAGTTATCTGGGAGCCCCACACCCCCTGACCCAGGGTGCTGTGGGCTGGACAGCAGTGCAGTAGAGTGGTGGGCCTGGAGGAGGAGATGGTGGGCACCAGGGTCTGAATACATAGCAGCAGATGCTGCCAGGAGTCTGGCCTGTCCTGCCCTGGGGGAAAGCTGGGGAGGCGGCTGCCTATGGCCAGTACCTAGCAGCCCACCAGCCCCAGGGGAGCATGTAGGGATGGGGGGCTTGGCCAGCACCCACCTGGGACCAGGCCTGCCTGCCCGACTTACCATGGTTCCTGGGTACCCTTGCATAGCCAACCCCCAGTCTGAGGCCAGGTAGCTCATGGCTACTGGTGCAGAGCATCTTATGTCTGCAATGTTGCAATTTCTAAGAAAAGGCTTCTGTCTCATGACTGCAGATCTAGCATCTGGACATGAAGGTGAGGCTGCAGGGGCCAGTAGGGATGCAGGTTTAGGGACACCGCTGCTCACTGCTGGGGCCCTCCATATATGCTCTCTGTGCCAGAGGCACACCATGGACAGAACCCTCTCCCTCCATGATGGCTGAGGAGTGAGAGGAGACCACACAGGCAGGCCTGGCAGGAGGAGGACCTGGCCTGGAAGCAGAGGTGGTGGGAGGAGAATTTGGCCCACCAGGACAGATGGAGTAAGGAGGACCTTGCCCAGAAGAAGACATGGGACCTGATGGACTAGGAGCACTAGCCTGAGCTTCTGGCTCTGAAGTAGATCCAGGTCATGTGGGAGCAAGATTACATCCTGAGATGTGCTTTTCAGGCCACAGAGGATGACCACTGGACCCTGGAGACCAGCCTGGGCCTAATTGTCTTGTTTGTGCGCACTGCTCCCTGGCTCCTAGCTCTGCAGGCCCCCTGGCAGCCATCCACCATTGAACAGCAGGCCCCCACCTGGGCCTGGGGGGATGTCCTCCACTACCTTCTACTGGCAGAAAACCCTGGACAGGCCCTGCCCCAGGTCCTCTATCACCTGCCTGGGCCCAGCTCTGCCACTCGCCCTGATTCTACATGGGCGTTGACCTACCTGGAGTGGCACCAGGACTAAACATCAGTGCTGCTGGGCATGGAGTGCACCAGCCAGATGGAGAGACACCCACCCCAGATGAGCACTGGGCACCATGGGCCCTGGGAGAACCCCCCACCCATCATATTCAACATGGCATACAGACCCATAGGGGAATGGCCAGAGGCCAGGGTTCTGGCTGCCTGTCCCCAGAATCTTTCCCATAGGCACCACAACCCCACAGTCCTCCCTTCTGGGAATCAACAAAAAACACACCTTTGTAAATAGTTCTCACAGGGAAGAGGGTTTTTTTATTGTTGGAGGGTGAGGTGGGTGGTGAAGGGGCTCTGTGTGTTGGGGATGGAGTGTGGTCTGTTGGATGTGAGGGGAATAAAGTCTTGTTCTTCTGAGACATGTCTGCAATGGGCATGGTGCAGGTGTGGGCAGGAGGGTGGGAGGTCCGTAGGCAGTGGGGCAATTGGGCTAGAGCAGGAAGTGCAGGAGGAGGTGGTTGGCATATCTATACCTTGAAGATCTCTGAAATCAACTGACTAGGACAAGCTACAAAGACTGCTGTGCCTGGGAGTATTGTTAATATGGGTAAATGTTACTTGGATCGGTAAGGTAGTACTGCTCTTTTTATTATTTACTGGCAATGACTTGCACGTTGTGGTGAACAGTGTGATGGTAGGTGATAGCATCCCTGAAGGGGTCAAAACCCAAAAAGTGGGTCACAAGAATATATGAAAGGGTGGCAAACAAACTTTTCAAATGGATTCTCCTTTAAAGGAGAAAAACATAGGAAACGGTGGCTTTTCCCTTGCAGGCTGGCAGAGTTCCATCCTGAGAGGGGCTGCTTGGAGCCCCCATGCCACACACACCCACCCCCTGCCCCACACACTAGGGTGCTGGGAACTGGGGTCACAGGAAAATGGGTCACGAGTGAGGGGAACTAGGTCAGGACTGGCCTTTGATGTTTACAAATGGGTGCTGGTACAAAAAAGATTGTACCCTCGAAAAACAATGTGTTTACCTTTTGTACTTGGCTGGGTAGTTGGTAGCTACTCATCATGAGCACAGGAGGTTTGGTTCATTCTGCCCTGTACAACAGCACACCCACTACCAGAAGGCATCTAGGTACATCATATCAGCTGAGTTTGTTCTTTCACTCACGATTTTATTTCCTTCTGGTAAAATTATGGAAATCCCTGACCATGACCATTTTAATTTTTCTGCCCCACATCCATATCCAAGTCTGGCATCCCAACCCACGCAGGGCCTTTGTGTTTGGTTCAGTCAAAAACATCTTACCACCAGATGGCAGAAGAGCCCCAGGAGATGAAGCCATGGTTTGGAGAAGAGCAGCACTGGCTGCTGCAGGAAGAGCTCCCTGCCCAGGGGATGTCCTTGTCCTAGTGACAAAACAACAATAGGTCCAGTCCAGGCTGTCCATGTCACGGGTGCTGATAATAGCTAAGGCAGAAGACAGAAGATCAAGTTCCCTTGGTGTATCTCTGACTCCTATTCCTTATATGCCCAGGAAACTAAACCCAAACTATACTTATCTACAGGCATAGATGAATTATACTCACAACAGTAGAAGTCTGTGATGAATATAGCAGACCAAATTTCAGTGGGAGTCAAACCAGAAGTGATTTTTAACCAGCACCACAAGGAAACACCCAAGAGGAGTGATCAGGCAACACCCACTATGCTTGTCACCATGGAAACATTGATTTTTAACTTCAGCAATACATGGGACGTAAACAGCCATTGAAACAGAGGATGCAAAGTATTTAGAGTCCTAGGTATTAAGGCCACCAGGAATCTTTGTGATTATGTTGCCCAGAAATCCTGAAATCATACCAAGTCACCTATGTTTGACCTTGATTTTTTTTTTAAATAAAGCTCCAGTTGAGGGAGAATCTGCCTGTCCTAAGCAGTTTTTTTCCAGCTGACCATAAAAATCAGTGCCCAGATGTGTGCAAGAGATGTTTCCCCATTTCAGGAGGGTGTAAATATGATAGAAGTAGTACCCACTTCGAGGCAACTCTGAAGGGATGGGATGACTGGAGCTGAGCATGACAAGGATTGGGGAACTGAGACACTGGGGAGGCTAGATAGTTTGTGACTTTCCTCTGGGAGCCAGGGCAGTCATCTTTATGGAAGCGGATGGAGAGATGGAACAGGAGAAGCTAACAGGAAACAGAACATGGAACTGACAGGAATCAGTGGCACATTAGAGTTACATGGTCTGGCTGAACAGGCCTTTGTGAAGATACCTGTCATGTCTTTGATCTATTGTGTCCTGGGTTGCACTGTCAAGCACAAGGATCAAAAAAATATATTTGGGCTTTTGTAGCTCAATCCATAGCCCACTGATAATAATGGATACAATTCCAGGTGACTCAGGTCCTAGGTAAGTAATTCAGCTTGTTCTCTTCACCAACTATTTGCTGTGGCAGTTTCACCTCATACTGTGAGCTCTTTGAAGTGGGACTTGTCTCTAACTAGGTATATGTGCAGAGTGTGGCAAAGCATAAATGTTCACAAGTAGCCATCATCAGAACATAATTATTTTACACAGCTCTGAGCTAATCCAAAGTCATGTTATCTTTTTCTGTTCCCAGAATAAAAGGAAGTAACTCTTGGAGTTGAAATTCTAGTACCAAATCCAAGCTGCTACAATCCTTGTCAATTCAGACCATATGTGAACAATCCTGCAGGGAAACAGTTGTTAGGGCTTGCACGGGGAATGGAAACAATGGAGGAGAGAAATGAGATGGTTAAGCACTTAGCTGAATGTTTCCAAATCAGGAATTCACTTTCAGTGTCTGAAACACTGAGATAATTCCAAACCAGGTAATTCAACATCAGTTTGGCTTGTCTCAGATCCATGCATAAGGATGGTCCAGCAGCCTAGATCTATGTAGCTCTGACAGTCTCCAGGCAGGCTATGATTTGGCTCCTTTCAAGATGTTTGTTAAATAATAATAAATAATAAATGTATTTCTCAATACCTGTAAGAATGAAAAAAGGCAAATTCAACACTGATCATAAGATGTTTTTCTGGCTCACCATGTCATTGGACTGGAATTCATTGCTGTAGGATCTTGCTGAGGTCAGGAACTTACCTAATTCCAATGAGGGATTCTACAATTATATGTATAATAAGACAATCCATATGGTGTTCAGTGGGATCTAAAACCTTGCACTTCAGGTAACAGAGCATTGTTCAAGATTAGTATGAGACTTTTGGGAGGCAGATTACCCTACATACATCTCTTGTGGAGTTCCTTGGATTTTGTACTGAAGCATCTACTGCTGACCAAACAGAACGGTAGACTCAAGGAGTTATAAGTCTGGCTCACTGTTTTTGCAACCATGTCTCTAATAAAACTGTGTGAATAATTGATTATTTTAGTTTGCTAGTCAAGATGGAGGGGAGGTTGAACATGGAGGGAAGGGTGTGAACAACCAGAAAAAAAAACAACTTGAAATTGAGTTCCTCCAAAAATCTTTTGTTGTTTTATTTTGTCTTCCCTTTTTAATTCAAAATATTCTGGTGGTGTGACTCAATACCAGCCTGTACCACCCCTTCTCCTTTCCATGTTCATGCAGCAGGTACCACTCTAGGAAAGCATCCAAGTTCTCACCTACAGCACTCCAAGTTTGCTCAGACCTTGACTCTCCCAGGCTACTTTCTGCATAGTATCTCAATATGGTCTTTGGTTGGATGGGCGCTGTTGACAGTGCCAAAATAGCAAACACCCTTTGAGGTCTAAAATGAAACCACAAGATATGGAATCTGTTTCCTGGATTACAGGTTCTGATCTCAAAGATGATGCTGTAAATCCTGTATTCCGCACAAGTGAATGACACTATTCTGATTTTACACAAATAGCAATACCAAATCTGGCTCCAGGTCTATGTAAAAGAAAGGTGCCATGTCTGAGCTAGTACCTTCCCATACAGTTCTTCTGGCATGTGATTTAATTGCTAAGTGTCAATACATTGCATTACTCTAGTTCCTGTCAGTCAAGGATCTCAAATACCTTTACTGACATTGATTACAGTTCCTTGCATTGTGAAGCCAGAAAATAACATTTTCTCCTTCTGAAGATGGGGAAATAGAGACAGAGAGAGGTGTGAGTGACTTCCTTAAAGTCACATACTGAATTGGCAGCTGAACCCAGGGGTTCTGATTGCCTCTTTCCTTAACTGCTGACCCGCCACTCCCACATAGCCAGACTTACTACTGGGATTCAGCATTTTATAAAGCCATTCAAACCTATATGGAGCCAACTGCACACTGTCAAGGATGAGAGTCAGGGAACCAGAGAGTTAAAATATTTCCTGATATGCTGGTGAGCTCATCAGTGCTGGAATATGCTTTGTTGTTTATTAGCCACTCAACAGAACCCTGTAGGTAATGTGAAGGGGAATGTATCGGGCTGCAAACGTGATTAATTTAGGAAATTGTAACACCCACTTACTGCACATCTTATTCATGTGTGGGTCAGAGGCACCAACCCTGAGCTGTTAACCATGTAAGTAGGATTGTTTTAATTTTGTTGTATTGGAAAACTGCAGAGAATGTTCTCTGGACACAGAATAGGTAGGCTGGGAAAATTTTTCCTCTGGAAGGTGGGACTGTGTCCTACCTAAATATCTCAGGAAAAGGATGTTCAAATGTCTCATATCTCCTGTTCAGTGATAATGTGACTCTGAGCAAGTTTATGAGACCCACTAAACTTTCTCTGACTCTAGAATCTATAAAAAGCCTGATACCACATGTTCCAGAAAACAGGGTAGGTCCAGTTGTCAGGTACCCAAGTGGAATAACTGCACTGATTACAAGATAATAATTCTACATTTCCATGACTATAATTTAGAGCAGTCTGCTTCCTTGTCATTCTGCTGACCCCGTAGCACAGCTATTAGTCAGTAAAAATCCTTTTACAAAGAAAATGTATATATCTGTGACAAGAGTTTGTGGATGAGGACATGTTCCTAGTTACACGCTGTGGGAAATCTCTTCGCTCAAAGGAATGAGAAGTAGGGTGGAGTAGTTGGTTTTAATATTCTCAAATGCTTTTTAAAGGCTTCATTTAGCGCACCTCGTAAATGAAAAGCTCCACCTGGAATCAACAAGAGCTTTTCCTGAAAGATCATGGTATGGAGGAAGTGTTGGTTGTTGAAACTGAGGTTGTTGTGTGTGAGGATGAAATATATGAGTCCAGTGATATCCTGAGGTCTGTACTCTGAGTTGTAATCTAGTTTTTGTAGATAAGTGAGGCAGGCTTGGATACATCCTGGTGTGGGATGTTGGTGTATAAGCTAGTGACATCCTTGGAAGCTGGAAGGGTATTGCAACTGTGCTAATTTGCAACCTCTGCATGGCTACATTCCATTTACATTGGACAAGCTCCCTCACTGATTCATAGCAACAGATATCCATTGCCCTGATTCTTATCTCATTAAACAGCAGTCAGTAGAGGTACTCTGGACTTGAACAACCGTATCTCGGATCACAAACCAGCATTATCACTCAAACACCCATCTTACAAGGCAGCCAAATGCAGGAAGTGGAAATTTATGCAACCACAAAAATAAAAACAACAGAAAAAAATTGTAAGCATAGCTAATGGTACTGCCTGTGAACCAAATGAAATTGCAATGTATGGCAGAGCCCCTTTTGGGTGCCTGCCACTTTAAGGGCTGGAGCAGGCAGCTGCCAGGTGCCTGATGGGGGCGGACATTTTCAAACATAGACCAGCCAGGCAGGGCCATCAGTTAACTTCTGGCAGCCGAGGAAACAGCACCATCCAACTCCCTCATGGCATGACAGATTCTGGAGGTAAGAGCAGGAGCTGGGGGATGGCTGGAGGCTTCTGGTCTTGGGTAAGACCTAAAACCACACCCTGCTGGGGAAGGGTGTCCTGGTGAGGCTCCTGGTAGCATGGGAGCCCCCAGGAATTCCAGGCCAGTTACCTCCCTGGTGAAAGGTGAGTGTGGGGTGCCTCCTAACCCCATCCCCCACATCCCTAGTGGATAAGATCAGGCAGGGGGAGCCCAGACTCCTGGTGAACTCTGAGGCAGGGCCTGTGTCAGGAGGAGGGACCCTGGGCAGCACCTAAGCTCACCTTAGGGTCCTGTGGCTGCAGAGGGGGAGACAGAGAGAAGCTCCTGAGGGTAGTGGCCCACAGAGGTGGTGTAGTGAAGAGGCCCACAGAGCGGGTGAGAGAGATGCAGTCCTGGTGAAGGGACTGAGAGTGAGAAGTGAGAGAAACCAGCATGATGGTGCTGGGACTGTGAGCTCTGGTGGGGAGTGAGAGTCCCATGTGAGACTCCGGAGCTTGGGTCTCAGTGCCAACTGCTGAGGAAACATCTGTGAAGCATGGGACACGTGTAAGGGAAGGTCAGAATGTGTACTAAGGCCCTGGTGAGGAGGAGAGCAAGAAAATGGGTAGCCTCCCACCTTAGTAACAACTTTCATATTTTTTCTACCAAGGCATGGCAGGTGAGCAAGGTGAGAGGTTACCCCAGAGACAGGCAGGCAGCCAGCGGAGACCCAGCAAATAAGCCACCCTGTTACAGAAGTGTTTTTAAGAATTAATCAGTTTTGGTCAAAAATCCCTTTTAGGGGGGGTGTCTATACTAGACATTTTACTGCACATTAGACTAATCTAATGCATAGTAAAGCTTTAGAGGGCACTTTTTACACATGCTTCAGGGGTCGGCGGGGGGCAGTGCTTTAATTAGAGCAGCTCTGCCATGTTTCCTGTATCAACATCCTGCACTTAAGCTCATTCAACAAGCTTTAGTTCAAGTGCCCCCACCACCATGGGGGACACTGATACACGAGATGCAGGAGGCTTCTGGAGCATGGCAATTGCCACACTCCAGAAAACTCAGTCAATGAAGTCTGCTCTAACACACTGGAATGCCAGTGTGTCGGAGAAGCCTCAGCACTCATGTATAGGAGCTCAAGATTTGCATGTGCATGGCATGTACTATGCAGTAAATTAAACTAGTGTGTAGTTTGCTAGTACCAACAAACACAGGTACTAGATTAAGGACACATTAGCCACTTCTCAGTAGCACACACGTAGATGCTGACTTGGAACAAATTGCTCCCAGACAGCCTAGCCAACAGGGAGCCACAGGGATTGGGGAGAGCCATCCTGGCTCAGCAGGATGCTGTGTGCCAGTTACATGGAGACTGGGACCCTCCTGATCACCACATGGCTGAGAGAGCCATCCCCACTGAGTGGGGACACTGCCTGCCAGCCACATGGGGACTAGGAACCTCCTGATCCCTATGTGGCTGGCAGGCATCATCCTGCCCAGTGGAAACAGGTCTCCCAGCAATGTGGGGATCAGGATTGGTCCCAGCCACCTGACAGCTATGCTGCCACATGCTGCAGGTGTGGCCCAGCTCAGCAGGGCACTGTGCAGTGCTGTGCACTCTCGGAGCAGCTCAGGGCCCCTGGGGCTGTCACCCAGGGCCAGCCCCACTCAGTTTGAGCAGCCCTGAGCTGCATGACAGTGTGTGGCACCATGTGGCACCCTGCTGAGCTGGGCCACACCCATGAGATGCGGCAGCATGGGTGCCAGGTGGCTGGGGCTGAGACCCACTACCCCCTGCTGCCCTGCGCTGCCTGGAGGGGCTGTGCCATGAGACTCTGAGCAGCCCCGACAGCCACTGCTGCTGCTGGTGAGTGCAGGCCATGCCTCCACCATGGTTTCCCTCCCCTCCTCCAGCCCCCTACCCCCTACTAACCTGCCATGGAGCCAAGGTCCAGGTCCCTGCAGCCTGCAGTCCTGCTTGCCTTGCATGGGTAGGCAGCATGCGTCAGCACCAGGGCAAGAGCCAGCCATAGAGATGCTCTAGCTGGTTACCAGAGCATCTCTGTTTAGGACCTGAAACTCCGGTTGCCTCAGGGCATGGTCCAGGACTGTGCCCTGCCCTGCTTTTTTCCACCAGGGTATTTTTTATACCTGGATCTCCAGGTATCAAATTTTGACCCCACACTGCAAATATGCAGTGCAGGGAACATTTTTTGTTCGCAGCGTGCTTCTTGCAGCATCTCAAACTGATTTGGGATGCTGCAAGAGGCACATACATGCTCATGTGGACGTGCCCAAAGGGTTTGTCTTCTACCAGGGATAACCTAAGCTCTGAAGGAAAAGTAGGGAAGAGTGTCATGTGATTACACAATGCACAAACAAAGTCTATGCTGTGTTCAAGTAAAAGGAACATGAAGCCAAAGACTGTGGGGAGGAATGAAAGTGTAACCTGTGGAAAAGAGGGTCACATCTTTAGAGTGTCCCAGAGCCTACGCTAATGTTAGGAAAGGGAAACACAAAAAAAAAAACCCAGAAAGTGATCTCCTCCCCTCCCTACAACACCCAACTGAGGCCAAGGAGGCAGAAAGTGCCCCCCACCCCCATACACACACCACACACCACTGCAACTAAAGGGGCAGAAACAGAGAGGAAGGGGACAAAAAACCCCAGAAAGGGAGGAGGCAGGAGGGGAACCTCTCTCCAAAAAGGAGAAAGAAACCCATGCTCAGGAAAATGTGATAGCCTTGAGAAGGATTGTGGAGGAACTTAAAAAACTTTAGGGAGAGGACAACCTGGCTGTAGAAATGGAAAGGTAAAAAAGGAGGAAAGAGAAAGGGAGACCCAAAACTCCTAAGGGGGCAGTCTGGAAAGAGCCCCAGAAAAGGAGGAGGAAAATGAAGGCTCAGATATGGAAGTCCAGGCAGGAAAGGGGGAAATCCCAGAGTCTCTAGAAGAAAACCAGAATGCCTGGGTAACCCTCCCACTACCAAAAGAGAAGCAGGTCCTCCCAAACATATCAGACAGCAGGAGGGGGTCACAATTCTGGAAAGGGGCCCACAAACAGATGGAAGACTTGGGTCAGGAGAGGGGAGAGAGCCTCAAATGCCCTAAGCTTAAACAACAGAAAGAAGAGAGCTACAGTTACCCCTCCCAACCCCCCAGCACTTTTTTACTCATGGGGATCCTTATAGCCTCAGTGAATGTGAGAAGTTTGTTTAGGAAGGAGAAATGAGACACCATTGAAATGGCCCTGGTGCAACTACAGGCAGACATCCTTTGTAATCATGAATGTGCCCTGCCCAATTCTAATGACTATGCTTTGTTCAAGAAGAGGTGATAACACTGTCCCTCTTTCTGGTCAAGTGACAGTGATGATTTGGCAGCAGGAGTCATGGGACTCCTGAAGGAAGACAGAGTGTGCCCCCTGAAGCACAGAGAAATAATTGCAGGCAGGTGGCTGTAGGTCACCCTGGAAACAGAAGAAGGTTTTGAATGCATTTGTACAAGCAAATAAGACAGTGAAACACATCTTCCTTAAAAACATGACGGTGACGGTAACGGTGCCCAGTGGCCAGGCAATGATGACGGCAGGAGACATGAACTGCATTCTCAAGGTGGGTGTGGCAGTGCACTGTGTGTACCTGCCACTTTAAGGGCCTGGAGCTGGCAGCCTCCAGGTGCCTGATGAGGGCAGCCCTTTTGAGGAATA
>NW_005842016.1:2468108-2485916 GCF_000455745.1 Alligator sinensis
TGGATAGGATCATAGTGGGCTCCTGTACGGATGATTCTGGGGCCCAGTGTGGGGCTGGTGATTATAGGAACACCATGATGCCATCTGCAAGGCTTGGGCTGCGGTATTAGGGGAGGTCGGAGCTGCAGAGCGCCCCCTGGCATCGGGGCATTACAATGGGCAGCCTCCCACTTAATTAACATCTTAATTGAACTTATTATCATCAAAGGCATGGTGGGCGAGATAGGTGGGTGGCTGCCCACAGAGACAGGGGGCAGGCTGTGGAGATCAGCCCCGAGGTAGCCCTCTGTCACAGTGGGCAACAGAGTAAGTGGAGGCCAAATAAAGGGACAAGATACTTCCTCCAATTTGCTGTAGCAGATCCTATGTGAACACAGCCTGATGGATAGAGGCAGAGGCGACAGGACCGGGCAGAAGTTCACCTGTGTAGACCCCATGGGCTAGTCTAAATCACACATAGACTTCATCTTCCTCCCAAAAGGGTGGAAGGTAGTAAAAGCTGAATCCATGCTGGTCTGCTTCTTGGACCACTGCCTCCTAACAGTGAAAGCAGAAATGGGAGAGTAGCTCAAGAGAGGCAAGGGGATGTGGAAACTGAATGTGACTCTTATGGAAGACGAGAAGATTCAGCTGGAGTTAAGGCAGTGGTGGGCCAGCGTGAAAAAGAGAAGGAGGGACTTCTTCCAGAAGTCTAGAAGCAGGTGAGCCTGGTTCCAGAGAAGGCAACAGAAATGCCTCAACCACAAGTTGCAGAGCCTGCACAAATAGCAGGCTTGGGATTGGGATGTGAGGGAAGCCATGATGGAGGTGAAGACCCAGATCAGGACCTGATAAAAAATAGTTGCAGAACAGGAATGAGAGAAGCTCAAAGTGTGACAGGATGTAATGTAAATATAAATAGGTAGAAAGGAGAAACAAAAGGTAAAGCAGAGGAGAGAGGGGGAAGAAAGCAGTGAGGGGGGAATGCCAAAGGGAAACATTAGAGAGGTAAATATACAGGGCAAGAAAGAGGCTGTCAATGAAGAAGGAAATAGTAGGAAATCAGGGTGACAAAGGGCAGAAAAGTAGGGGAGGGGAGAAAAGGTGGGAGAAAAGAAGAATGTAAGAGGTCATGTCAGGCAGGTACTTGTTGAATCAGATGTCAGGCAGGTTGTAATGTGCCATAAAACCAATGCCTGTATTGAGGCCATGATTTTTTTTTTTAATTTTTTTGTATCCAATAGATTTATGAAGCAATGTTTGCAGGCTAGTCTATGGAAGGTATTTTGTAAGTTCCCTTTGAGGATTAAAACTGAGAGGTTGGAGAGGGAGTGATTGTCTTGTGAAAAGTGTGCAGTTAATGTAGCGATCAAGGTTTGAATTTTCTCCACTGTTAGGTGTCAAATCTGAGGTTTGTTTGGGTTTTTTTGGTGTTGTTTTTTTTCCTCAATGTTGTCACCAGATGAATTCATGCTGAAAGTGGATTCCTTTTGGTTGTGGAAATATTCCTTCAGACAGAGGTATCAAATCCAAAAGGAATCCACTTTCAGCATGAATTCATCTGGTGACAACATGAGGGGGGAAAAAAAATCAATGCCATAACATCCAATAAAACCTCAGATTGGACACCTAACAGCAGACAAAATTCAAACCTCATTCACTACATTGACTGCTTCAGAGAGGGAATGAATAACAAAATACTCAATGACAAACACCACTATATAACAATGACTTCCTGTCAGAAAGAAGGGCCGTAGAATCTCTAAGAGCCAACCACCAAATAATAACTAAACCAGCAGAAAAGGAGGAACTATATGTAACCCAGGTAGACCCAAGGATGTGCCCTATTCTCAATTGGATGGGGTGGGTAGGCAGGACAGGGTGCTGTGAGAAGGATGCCAGAATTTGGGGTGGATCTCTCTTTCCTCTATCAAGTTAGCCCAGGCCCAACATTCTTAACTATATACACTATATTGAGCTGCAAATATATATATATATAAAATAAAAACTTTGAAAAATTAATATAGGTACAGATATAGATAGAAGTATACATATAAAGGTCTGTAGCAAGAGGAAGCCTGCCCTAGGGAGGGCATTCAGGTATGTACCCATGCCCCAGGCCCAGAAGAGGGTGTATCCTGGGATAGTCAATCCAGCGAGTTTATACCACAAGTGGATTAGCTAATAAAGACATCCTTACAGAGCCCATTACACAGAATTGATACACCCAACTATTTATAACACCAACAATAGTAATGGATACCAAATAGCTGTACCAGATATTAGACACACCCTACCTGGGTAAAAGAAGCCAGCAGACAACTCTCTGACATGATCTACTATAAAAAAAAAAAAAAGAGGAAGTTCCTACTCCCCTTTTCTCCTCAAAACTACCATTACATCATTTCCATTGGAACTACAAGAAAAACTTCAGACCCTAATCCCTCCACTACCCAATCCAGGGATTTTTTACCTGCTCCCTAAAATCTACAAAGGAAACCCTGGAAGACCTATCATTTCAAACCACAGAACCCTAACAGAAGAAATAGCAGATTTCATCAAATCGATATTAAAACCACACTTCACTCAAAGACCAAGTTGCATCCAAGATGCAACTGATTTCCTGATGAAACTCAAAAACGTAGACCACCCTCTCAGCAATACCCTCCTAGCCACCATGGATGTCACTAGCCTATACACCAACATCCCACATCAGGATGACATCCAAGCCTGCTTCAAATATCTACAAGAACAAGATTACAACTCAAAGTACAGACCTCAGGATATCACTAACTCACTTACTTCATCCTCACACACAGCAACTTCAATTTCAACAATCAACACTTTCACCAGACTATGGGGACAACTATGGGCACCAAAATGGCCCCACAATATGCCAAATGTTTTATGGCCCACTAGTTGGACAGAAACCCTGAAGTCTCTGATTTCCACCAAAAATTCAACAAACATTCCCCCTCCATCAGACTATCACTTGAATACTCTAACACCAGCATTTCCTTTTTGGACACCATGATCAATATCCAAGATGGTAAAATTCAAACCACCATATATAACAAAGCCATGGGCCAATATACATATCTACACACAACCAGCAATAACTCTAAACACACCAAAAAAGCTGTAATATACAGCCAAGCTCTATGATACCACTAAATTTGCAGCGAGGAGAATACCCATGACTGCTACCTCACAAATCCCAAAAGAGCCTTCAGCCAACAAGGACACTTCTTCAGAGAGAGAGATCACACTTTTGAAAGAGCTACCCAGATACCACATGAAGATTTGCTGCTGTACAAAAAGAAAATCCCCAGAAACCGCACACCATTAGTTATGACATATCACCCTTCCCTAGAACCTACATGGAAAAAGCTCAAACAATTGCACCCCATATTAGAAGAAGACTCCTCTTTTAAAGAGATCTTTTCCAGAACCACCCATCCTAGCCTTCAAACAAGCACCAAACCTCACTAACCTCATCACCAGAAGCAAACTCCCTATGACCCAAACCACACTAATGAATGGATCCAGACCATGCCAGGACAAGAAATGCAAAACCTGCCAAAACATCTCCACCACCCCCACTATAACTACACCCCACAACAGAACCATCACCATCCCTGGCTCTTACAGCTGCATCTCCAAAAATGTTATATATCTCATCCAGTGCACTAAATGCCCTAATGGAAAATATGTTGGAGAAACCAAACAACTGCACACCAGAATGAATGCATACCAAAAATCTATCAAAGATATGAACACCCAACTACCTGTGGGGGCACACTTCTCACTGGACAATCACTCCCTCTCTGATCTCTCAGTTCTAATCCTCATGGGGAATTTACAAAACACCTTCCATAGATGAGCCTATGAACTTCATTTCATAAATCTACTGGATACAAAAAATCATGGCCTCATTGTAGACATTGGTTTTATGACACATTACAGCCTGCCTGACATCTGATTCAACAGATACCTGCCTGGTCTGACCTCTTACATTCTTCTTTTCCCCTACCTTTTCTCCCGTCTCCTCCCCTACTCTTCTGCCATTTGCCACCCTGATTTCCTACTCCCTTCTTCATCGAGAGCCTTTTTTGTCCTGCATATTTACCTCTGTAATGTTTCCCTTAAGCCTTTCCCCCCCTTTCTTACCCCTCCCTTCTCTGCTTTACTTTTTGTTTCTCCTTTCTACCTATTTACATTTACACTACATCCACTCACACTTTGAGCTTCTCTCATTCCTGTTTTCTCCAACTTTTTTCCACTGATAGCCTCTTTTTCACCCCATATTATCTCACTGTAGGCTGTTTGTAAATGCCACGGCGGTTAATTTGGTTTAGTTCTCCCTAAATTGAAACGGTGATTTTTTTTTTAAAAAACCCAAACTAAACCCCTGGGGCATGTACACAAGGGTGGGGGCCTTACCTGCCAAGGGTGGGGCATCCACCTGCTAGAACCCAGCCTGGGCAGTCCTGGGGGAACCACATCGATGAAGGGAAACACCAGCTCCCTAACTTCCATGGATGGAAGCACCAGGACCCCTGCACAGCTCAGGCAGCCACACAGGCTCCAGGAAGAGGAAAAATAAAATCAGGCTCACCACATTTTTTTTTTTCTTCAGTGGAGGGGGTTGGGGGAGCGGGATGGCAGTGGTGACTTGGTCTGCAACAGGTCACCAAAACTCCATGTGTGGCCCATGGGCCAAAATAATTACCCACTCCAGCTATACAGGGTGGATCCATTCCTATGGAATTCAAACCTATAACAAATGAAAGACAGGGAAGGGAGGGGCAGAGCTATAAGAAGTCTTAGCTTTGCAGTGCCACAGCAGTCAAAGGCAGGAGGGAGTTGTAAAGGTAAGGCAAAGAGGTAAATTACTGCTGGAATTATTTCTGGGATTATTTCATTGCAGCAGATGTGGGAGGCTGAAGCAGCAGTGCAACCAGGGTGGTCTAAAGCAGATCCAGAAGGCTGGGTCTCCCTGGATAGGGATACTACAAGTGGGTCAAGTGAGTCCTCTCCTGATTCCAACTGCTTGTTTCTGTATATTGAGGGTGGAGAACTACCTATGGACATGGTGCAAGGAGGAGGAAACAGTTGGGGAGGCAGTTACAGCCCTTCTACCACTTGATCCATGGTCAGGAGCTGTGAGATGTGAGGGGAGACTGTTTGGTAGTATTTTTTAGGGAAAGGGGATCCTCTGGGCCACGAACAGCTGGATGGCAAGGACACAGGCACCACAGGGAGTTTCAGGGGAGGGGTTTCTGTGGGGTGAGGAGCAACTCTGGCATTATGTTGATGGGGATGTATGAGAAGGTTTGGAGCTAAGGGAGGTGGTGGGGTTGTGAGCCTGAAATGCACTGTGAGGGGGCTGGGAGCAGGAGGGATTTTGGTGAGAGTGTCCAAGGCTGCAGTGAGATTTGAATACTCAAAGGAGCAAGGGAGGCCTCAGTGCGGTGTGAGCAGGGTGCTGAGGGATCAGGGGGGTATAACTGTTTTGTGCAGGGTGTAGTAGATTCATGGGGGTGCTGAGGGGGCACGTTAGAGCTCATGAAGGTTATGGTAGGGTTTAATGTATTTAGGGTAATATGGGGTCAGACTGAGCATGAGGGCATGTGGGATTAAGGGGGCAGAGCAGAGCCAGGGAGCATTTGAGGTGGCAGGGCAATGGATAAAGGGTGGTGAGAGGTACTTTGAGGCCATAGCAGAGTGTATGAGGGACTCATGTGGGGGTTCAGGGAGCAGTTCTGTCCATGGCCAAGCTGAGGGGTAACAGCTGTTCCCCACTTTTATCAGGTGCTTGCCATACCCTGGAGCTGGCAGTCAGACCTAGTTATTTTTGTTTTTGCTTGTATCACACATTGAATAGCATAGCTTTAGTAGCCTAGCATATTAGTAAATCTTTTATTTTATTTCATTTTTAATTGAATGAAAATATGCTCTGTGTTATGGCATGATGCATCATAACACCTCCACCTGCATTTTCAAAATCTTAGATCTGCCAGTGGAGACAGCAGACGCCTTGTGAATTGTTTAGTGCAAAGTCTCTCCCTGCTCACGGTCTGGATACAAGTAAATGTCATCTGCTTTTCTGCTCAGTGCCTGGGCTCAGTGGGAGCATCTGTATGAGACATTTATTGTGGAGTCCCTTAATTAGCTCCTCAGTATAAGTCTCAGCATCTAAATGTGCATCCCTATTAGGCTACAGTAAACTAAACTAATAAATGCCACCACAAGTTAGTACTTTTAAATATGGGTAATATTCTGTAGGAGAGTTTTTTAGTGCACAGTGATGCACATGTAGATGCTGACAGGGCCATCTGGGGCACAAGGGTGATTCAGTGCAGAGGCTGCCTGCTGAGTAGCCCCACACTGGAGCATCCTTCTGCCCCAGCCAGACCCTCTGCAGCACACTGAGCTGGTTTGGAACAGCCCCAGGTTAGCAGGATGATCCCCCAGGCCCCTGCCAGCCTGGAATGCTCCAGCCTGGATCACCATGCTGCAGTACCAGGTCTTCATTCAAATGGCATGCTCAGGAGCTATAAGCTCCAGCATGATATGCACCAGAATGTATGGATGTGCATTAATTGCACAGGTAGACATGCCCAGTCTGGCCCCAAGTGAGCCTTGGTGGTGCAAACTGAAATCAAAGTACTTCCAAAGAAATGAAATGCTCCTCTGTTAACAGAGAAGTACCAAACTTTTCTGCTCTGTGGGTGCATCTACACGTGACACTTTACTGTGCATTCGACTAATCTGACGTGCAATAGTGTCAGCATCTACATGTGCATGGGACTTGCTGTTCAGTAATTAGGCTACTGTGCTGTTTGCTAGTACTAACAAATGCAGGTACTATATTAACATTGCAGTAGTTACTGCACAGTAGCATACGTGTAGACGCTGACCATAAGAAAATTTCTCCCAGTCAGCCTGGCCAGTGGGAAGAGCTGTCCCAGCTCAGCAGGATGCTATGCCCCAGCCATGTGGGGATTGGGACCCTCCTGATCACCACATGGCTGAGACAGCTATCCTTACTGGACAGGGACACTGTCTGCCAGCCAAGTGGGGTCTGGAGGGTCATGTGAGTGAAAGACAGCGTGTCTTCTGAGGGAGGTGGCTCTCCTGGCCATATGGGGATCAGGACCCTCCTGATTCCCCATGTGGCTGGCAGGCAGCAAACCTGCCAAGTGGGGACAACTCCCTCAGCCATTTTGGGATTGGGACCAGCCCCCATGCCCCTGCCAGCCTGTGTAGACATGTCCTGTATTGAATAGCACTTACCCCAGCTAAACAGGAACCACTGAACCAAATTAATCTCTTAATTGAGTTCAGCCTGTGCATCATTAACCTGTTCTATTATTTGTCCTTCATTTCAGACTTTTCTCCCCAGATCTTACAGAGCCTGATACTGTGGAAACCCATCCCACAAGCATGGAGGAAACTGAGAAATCTCTTCAATCCCAGACCATTCACACAAGTCACACTACCAGTATCTTGTGCATTAGCTCCAGGAGTGAGTCTGTCTGGAACAATGCATCTAGGAATAAGTGGGATGTGTATCACAAGCCCATTATTGTGATGTCTGTTGGAGCAGCTATTTTCCTTTTTGGTATGGTAATCATCAGCTTGTCCTGCATTGGAAATGAAAATCAAAGCATTTACAAAATGTGTGGCCCAGCTTTCCTTTCTCTGGGACTAATGCTTCTAGTATGTGGCTTAGTCTGGATCCCTATCATTCGGAAGAAACAGAGACAGAGACAGAAGTCACGGTTCCTACAGAGCCTCAAGTCATTCTTCTCCACCCGCTGAGGACAGTTGAGGTGCAGCATTTGCAGGAAGAAGAAATGCTTAGCAATTCCTTTCTTCCCATTTGGATTAGCCATGAGAATAAATTATGGTCTAGTCCTACTGTTGGATATATTTTGTCAGTCTTTCTCTTCTGATCTTCTCTTCTGTCTGTGGGTGAAGGTCTGTCAAGGTGCTTTACTGTTTGCAAGTACAGTTCACATAATGTGCAAGGAATTTCATGATAGGGGAACAGATTTCTGGAGTTGAGACTAACAGGTCAGATTTAAAACCCCCTTTTTGACCCAGCTTTCACTGTAGTATTTGACCTTGTATTATATATCGTACAGAATAAAAACTCTAAACCTTTTGTTCCTTCCCAACAGCTCTGTTCCTGAAAGATGTTTCACTAATAAGTATGATTCTAATCCTATAGTCTTTACTCCTGGGAATGACTCTTAGCTATGGGAGAAACCCCACTGATTAGGCAGCACTACTGCCGTGACAGAGTCACAAGATAGAGTAATGGACGGTCTAAAGGATTTCAGATGATACGGATATATTGTTTTAGCATAAGATAAATCACTATGTTAAGGAGAATCATTATTATTGTCAGTAACCACATGACCAAAACTCTGTTTTTCACTAAGATGTCCAAGCAAGAAATTTCAGATCTAGAAGTGTCACACTGCTAAGGATAGTACAACTGATAAGAGAAAACACACTGGCTGCCTTCAGACAAGTAAGTATGTGCCTGTTGCGGCATCTCAAAGCAGTTTGAGATGCCGCAAGAGGCATGCTGGTAGCAAAAAAAATGTTCCCTGCACTGCATGTGTGCAGTACAGACTTTAATTTTGATACCAGGAAATCACAGTATCAAAAAAACAAAAAACAAAAACCACTCTGAAAAACAAGCAGTGCAGGGCATGCTCCTGGAGCCTCAGCATGCTGGGGGCAAATAGGAGTGAGGCAAGGTTGCAGCAGTGGATTGGACCCGCTCTGTCCCAAGTAAGCAGGGACATGGGGGTGGCAGAACTATGCGGGGGTGGGGAAACTGTGTGGGGGTGGTGGGGACAGTGGGGGAACTGTGGGGGGATGGGGGGACTATGGGGTGGAGGGGACTATGTGGGAGGGGTGGGTCCGCCGCTCATTCCCCACATGGCAGACAGCTCCCCCCCACAGCAAAAGCAGCAGCTGCCGGGGCACTCCTGGCCCATATGTGGCAGAGAGCCCTGGTTATGAGCACTGCTTCAAACCCAGAAGCTGTACATGGCACCACACAAGCCTGGCCCCTTGGTGTGAGCCCTCGGGCAGAAGCGGGCCACTTATGCTGTCACCCACAACTCCCAGCACCAGGCACCAGATCTGTGCACCCTTGGGCCTGGTTGGGTCCTGCCTCCCTGGAGCCAGTCCTGCCTGATGTCACATGGGGCACATTGAGGCTGGACCTGGCCCAGCCCAAGGGCATGCAGCATTGATGTGCAGTGCCAGAAGTCATGGGTGACAGCAAGAGCAGCTCAGTTCTGCCCAAGGGTGCAAACCAGTGGGCTAGGCCAGTACAATGCCATGGGCATCCACTGGGTCTAAGGCAGTATACACCACCAGGATAGCTGCTGCTGCTTCTGCTGCTGCTGTGGCCACTGCAGGGAGGCTGTGCACCATGTGGGGGGCAGGCAGGTGGGGGAACCACCCATCCCACATAGCCTCACCACCACACAAACCCCACCCCCACAACCCCCACCCACAGACCACACACCCACAAACCAAAAATCCTGAACCACCCCACAAGCCCACACCCACAAATATCACCTCAACAAACCCTACATCCACCCCTATACCCACCCACAAACCCCACCAACCCCTCATAAACCACACCCCCACACCCCTTCTCCCCCAAACCCCACATCCCCCCCACAAATCTGGCAGCCTGCAGGCCCAACTGCAAGATGAGATGGGACCTGCTGGTAGGAGCAATGGATGCAGGAGCAACTGCCACACTTCAGCCCTGCCCTGTGCCTACACCATGCTGGGATATGTAGCCCCAGCCTGTGGGGGTTCCTGATCCCAGGAACCACTTTGGGGGGGTGTGATGGGCTGGGAGGAGGGGTAGAGGTGGCAGGAGGGGTGTGTGTATGAGAGAGAGAGATGGGGATTGGGGAAGAGGGAGAGCTCCAGGTAGAAGAAGCTGCCAGACCTGGCCTTAGAGCCCCACTGCTCTCCTAGAGCTGCCTGTGTAGGGGGAGGCCAGCCTGGAAGGGAAGGGACTTGCCCAGCCCAGTCCCTGAGCCCCAGTTGAGGGCTTCCCAGGAACAGCCTGGGGATTTCTAGGGCCTGGGAACAGATGCAGGGAGCAGAACCGTAAGGGCTGGCACTGCTCAGAGACACAAAGCAGTGGATGGGAGCATGGCACCTGGACCCATGTTCTAGTGCTGGGACAGAGCTGCTGCCTGGAGTGAGCTAGTCGGGGAGCAAGTGGGGACTATGGGTCAGGAATAAGGGCACTGGTGGGTCTGTGGGTTGGGAGTGAGAAGGAAGGGCATGGGCAACAGCAAGGCACTGGAATCTCAGCATTGCTCAGCATCCCACATCCTGGTGAGTGAAGGGGGCAGGGGCAGCTCTGGTTTGTCTATGATAAAAAAAAACAAATTCAAATTCCAAAGTGTATAGATATTTAGAATTAATTTTATTATGATGATAGAGGCTTCCAAATTGCTTTATATTTGTAAATATATCAATGAAGCATTACCCAACTGATCTGTCTCTATATCAGGGGTGGGCAGTTATTTTGGGCAGAGGGCCATTTACTGAGTTTTGGCAAGCCATCGAGGGCCGCATGACAGGCAGCCCAGGGAAGATTAATATTAATTTTCTAAAATGTTTAGGGGCCGTGTGGGCCGGATAGAATGCCTTGGCGGGCCACATCTGGCCCGCGGGCCACATTTTGCCCACCCCTACCCTATATAGTGGAATTTCATTTTAATCATGGAAGAACATGAACTTTGGATATTTTAATGAGAGAATTTGAGTTTTTTTATCACAGAATTTGCAAATTTTAAATGGGGCACACCAGGATCCTTGCTGGTGGGAGAAGTGGCAGGACCTGGGCAGAGGAGCCTGCCCAGGGCCAGTACCAGTGACTCAGATGGAGGGCAGATGAGGTGGCTTACCTCCTGACCATTTAGGACAAGGAGGACATGCTTTGACAGTTAAAAGTCGACCACTGCAAAGAGCATATCATCTTGGTGATAGCTCCCAGATGGCAAAGCAGGGACACAAGAACATGACAGCAGTGTGGCCTGAAGGGCAACTGTGCAGCCACTGGCAGCTTGCCAGAGGTGCAGGTGGCTCTGCTGCAGTGCCTGTTCCACAGCCCAGGTGTATCACCATGGGGCCTCAGGTCCAAAGGAGACAATGCTGTTGCAGGTGGCAGCAGGACGAAGCCAGACAGCAGCACCCACTGCCAGACTTGTGCAGTGAGTACAGGGTGCAGGGGCTACTCTAGGTTAGGACTGCTTTAACCGTCCAGCTGGCATAAGGGGCTAGTGCCCCCAGATACCAAGTGGCTGGGCCTCAGAAGCTCTTGAGAGCAAGTAGCCCTGAGCTGCTTACCAGGGCAGCTTTTTATACTGCTGGGACCAGCACAGATGTTGGCCCAAGCCTCTAGTTCCCCTTGGCTGAAGATCTGGGAGGAGCTGGGCAGGGTCAGTTTGCCACAAGCAGCACAATTTGCCCTACACCAAAGTGCAAGTTCAGGCACATGTGCTGAGTTACAAATCTCCAGCACAAATTTGTGCTGCTGCTATTTGAGCTGCTGTAAGTGTACATGCCCGCATGTGTGGATGCACCCTATGGGACTGCAGGCACCACCTGACCCAGGGTCTGCACATGACGAATGTAGCTGGCCTGACCCAGCCTGCCTCACTATCATGTGCTTTTGGAAAGGAACTGCAGGTGGTAGCAGGAGCTGTCCCAGTCCTGTCCAAAGGCATGTGCTAACATAGTATTTCTCTACCTTTTAAGTAGCAAGTACCTCCTAACTTCTGAAAATTTTAACGAGTACCCCAACAATCAATTTGCCAAGGGATTTTATATTTACAGACTAATGTGTGCCATATGTTGGAAGAAGGGCTATGTATATAAGGCCATGGTATGATAGATGTCTGATCTGGTGTGGGTAGAGTTGTCACCTTTTACACCAGGGGTGCACAACTCAAGTATGTACCTGGGCTAGAGGTGATGTTGGCCAAAGCTAAGAGGGCTAAACCCAGTGCTGCACAATGCGTGGCACACCAATATTTTTGCCATAGTTTTGAGGAGGAAGGGCAAGAGAGAGAGGAAAAGAAGGTGAGAAACAGAGTGTTGGGTTACCCATGTACCCCCTGCCTGTGTCTCATGTACCCCCAGAGGTATGTGTACCACAGGTTGAGAAACTATGTGCTAACAGGGTAAGTTGGGCTGGCTTTGTTCATCATGTACAGACCCCAGGTCAGGTGGTGCCACACTGCTGTGGGGTTGTACCTACAGCAGGCCATAGGCCTGACAGCCCAACTGGCTGCTATGCCAGCACCAGGAGTTCTGCAGTGCAGAGGGTGGGTGGAGGGGTGGGAATGTGGCAGCTCCCCCACAAATCACCCCCACAACCTCTCCCTACAAATCCCATACATCCACCAACCCCCCACAATCCCCCAACATACACCCATGCACCCCACATCCCCCCAACCCCCACACACCCACCCACACATGCCACATGCACAACCCCCCCAGAAACCACACTGTCCTCCCTCACCCTCACATTCCTACTTACTGGGGACAACACCTGTGTCTGGGTCACCACTACAGCCTTGCCCCACCTTCTATCTACCCCAGCATGCTGAGGCAGCATGCTTGGCCAGCAGGGGCATGGGCCGCTATAGAGATGCTCTAGCCAGATGCCAAAGGATCTCTCTGGAGGACACAGCCTCCGGTTACTTCATGGCATGCTCCAGGATTGTACCGCTTTTTTTTTTTTATATACCGGGATTTCCCAGTATCAGATTTAGAATTCGCCCTACAAGTGTGCATACATTTGACTCAGAGCAAAACAGGCGAGGTACAATTGCTCTCACATTGTGCTTCCAAGATGCATTCTCTTTCTTTCCCTGGAATGAACCACAATAACCATGCACAAATACAACAGGATATTCCAGGGGAAAAAAAAAATAGTATATTTTATCCAGCATATTTCAGATGAAGTGGGAAAATGTATATGCACATGTGTATGATCCCAGAACAAAAGGCTTTCTCTTGGGACAAATGAGACATCTGCTCATACCCTTAGGGGTTCAAATTTCTTGGGGTACGGGGAGAAGAAGAATGGTTTGTTTTTGTATCCTTTAAAATTCACAATCTTTTTTTGTTGTTGTTTCAATTGTAGATGCTTTGATAACTTCCTTTTAATTTCTCCGTATAACCATAATAGCCTCTTGAAGCCTTAAAAATGTATGCAGCAAATGCTCAGAAAATTTATATTGAAATAAAGGAAAGATAAGAATTTACACCTCCTGGACATCTGTCCCTCTGACACTGGCCCACTGGGAGAGTGTGAACCTCCCTTACCTGATGGCAGACAGACTGCATCAGCACATTTGCTTCTTGTCGCTGGAATCATGAGATCTTAGCTGAAGAAGAGAATGTTCAGTGTGATTCTTTCTACAAAAAGGGGTTTGCACTTATAGGGTAAGTTTTCATTTAGTCAGGCAGGAGATGACTTGAATACCCTTTGTACAATAATCCTATTCTCACACTACCAGCTTCCTGACACTACAAACATTTTTCTAATTACTTTTTGTAGTACAGGATGAGTCCATCAGACTAGTTATTAAATTTAACTGAATGCAGAGTTACCTTCAAAAGGTTTCCAAGGACCTTGCACAGCTTATAACAATATTAGTGAATATAAGCAGAAAATCAACTGTACTTAAGAAGCAATTCATCCAAAAATAAATCCAGCTTCCATAAAATCTCAGTTCCTTCCAGGAACAACTACAGTTCAAACCCTGATACAGGAGTGCAACCCTTAGATGCAGAGGAAGAAATTTAGGGGGGTTTTTTAAATATTTTTGCAAATGGAATTTGCCCTCTTGAAGCAAATGTAGATGTTGTATGTAGTGGATATTACACTACTGCTTCTTGGAAGGGGTTCCAGAGTTTATGAACAATAAGTAATATGGCAACAGTCCATCAAATAGGTTAATGAAAAATACTGCTCTTGAGAGGTTCTCAAATTAATGGAAAACAAGAGTGCTGTGTGTGGTCAGGGATCCCAGAACATCAGGATAATGAAGGACCTAGCACTAACTCTGAGCTGTAGTCTTAACAACCTAATCTTGATGAGTGCGGCCATATGATATGTGGCACTATAAACACATCTGTGGTGCCACATACTACACATTTAGATGGTCTCCGTGCAGCAATAGAGCACTGCCCATGCATGCACTGCATTTAGGGTACTATGGGGTCAGACTGAGCATGGGGATGGATGGGATTATGGGGTCAGAGAAGAGTCAGGGATCATTTGAGGTGGCAGGGCAATGGCTAAAGGGTGGTGAGAGGTACTTTGAGGCCATGGCAGAGTGTATGAGGGTGTCATGTGTGGGGGTGCAGGGAGCATTTATGTCCATGGCCAGGCTGAGGTGTAACTGTTGTGACCCCCTGACACCATTGCCTGGCTTACCCTGGAGCTGGCAATCAGACACCCTCCCACAGGGCCCCTCTGGACACTCAGTTGAAGGCATGATAAGATCTGATCCATGATCCACACAATCAAGCCTTCTGTCATGCCCCACATTGATGGGCTGTAGTAGGGGCAGCTTTCCAGGTGTTTCTTCTGCGACAAGTCTCATCAGCTGACAAGCCTCATGGTATTTCCAATGCTGCCCCTGCTGCCAGGCCCATGGCTGAGGTGGTTCATAGCAGCATCAGCATTACCCTGGCCATGAGCTTCCTTAGTTCCAGGGCTCACACTGGGAGGAGCATGGGGACCCAGTCCTCCCTGTATGTCGCCTCAGTTGTGAGAATCACTGCAACTACTGAAAACCTCATTAACTGTGATGGTGGAAGATGGTGAACCCCTGTGACTGGAAACCCCTCAGTTGTTGGGGCTCCCAGACATGGCCACATGTTCAATTAATGGAGTGATAATAATTAGTCACAAAGTTATTATACTTTTCTGTTTAATAATTTTGTGTCTTATTTCTCATTTTATCACAATTTAAGGCACGATGAACTGTCTAACCACACCTTAAGTTTAACAAGTAGATGAGGCCACAGTCTTTGTTATTTGTTTTTGCTTGGATCACAAACAGTAAGATAGCCCTAGGCCCTATTATATTAAGAAAGCTTCTAGTTCCCTTTTAATTGGAGAAAACTATGCTCTGTGTTATGTCAGATGGAATTGTCTGTGTCAGATGTAATTGTCCCATTTGCCTCCGTTTTCAGAAGAAGCATTGGATCCAAATTGAGAAGTGCCTTCAGATAAAAGCCTCTTCTGTCTGTATTATATTATGCAGGCAGGCGTGCAGTTTTTGCTGCAGTTCTTCCTCATTCATCTCCGATGTGCTTCCTGAAAATGGAGGCATGCAGGGCAGTTCCCTCCTGCAACAGCAGCGCTGAAGACACCAGCTTTGCAACACCCATTGCAGGTCCTTGTGGCACCCCAGCATATTGTAGCACTTCATTTGAGAACCACTGTACTACAACATTACTTCACTTTCTTCAGACGCTGTTGTGGCCATTATAAGAGATTGGATATTAGATTATCTGGAGCTTGGGTCTAATCCCGTATGGGAAGACCTATGTTTCTTGGTATCCCTGAAGGACCTTACCAAATCCCTGTGCTCAATGCCATTACACCTTTAACACCATTCATCAAAATTAAGATGTTTGAGACCTTTTCAGACAGTTGTGATTGAGCATAAATCCACATTGTAAAAAGATATCAAGTTACACAGCAGATCTAATTATCTCCAGCTCTTGTTAACACAAGATTAGGTGCTGTTTGCCTCCTTCCACTGTTCTATAAAAAGACAAGGAAAATCTTTACAAAACTCATTACCTCTGCTGGTGAACAGTTCAAACTGGAGCTAGTTTTTTCAGCATGTGAAACCACAGATTAGGACTTGCCTCTAGTTTAAACCTCTGTTCATTTATTACCACCTACCTTCTGTAAAAGGGCTGGTATTTCTTTTTAAGCATAAATTAAATTAGGTTTCAATCATGCTGTCTTTAGGCTTGTGAATTAGGGCTGTGGAATCAGATGCAGGGCCTACCAGTACCTACAGAAACAAACCTAAAGCCAATGAACATCTGTATAAGGGTGTCCTTTTTTATTAGGATATCATAACATGTTTCATTTCACCATATGCTGGGCCCTGGTGTAACATGCTTGGACCATTTCTACAGGGTCCTACATTAATGCATATTAACGTAGGTTATCACACCCATTAAGAAGGCTGTTATTATTGTACATAAGACAAAAAAAAAAGAAAGGGAGAAAAGAACATGGTAACACTCAATGTCTGAGGCACTCCTGTAATCAGATGGAGTTGATTAAGTGGACAATGATAATTTGATTCCAATAGGCAATCCCACTCAAGACCCCAGAACAGTGAGATAGCCCTGCAGTTACGAAAGTGTATTCCTTATGAAGTCTAGATACAGGTGTCAGTTTCACTTCTGTATAGGGGGCAGAAAACCCCAATTCACTGTTTAATTCCATATTTCCAAAATGCTTCAAAGTTCAAGTAATATCCCATTATTTTCCTTGCATCCTAGTCACATGGATAGCACCCACACGCATGGTTTGTTCCCCCACCATAGAGAACTGAGAATGTTAACCAACTCACTTCAATAAAACAGCACTTTGCTATTTGCCAGTATCTGTGTACTAAGCCTATGTGAACAGGGAAGTATTTGATTTGGATTCAAATTCGGCTGATTCGGAGGACAGTGATTTGATTCAGAGATTCAGAGCACTGTCCTCAATTGGTTCAGCTGAATCAGCTTTGGAAGATTTGGCACTGATTCGGACACATTCAGTGATTCAGATCAGCTGGGGAGAGGCAGGCACAGCCGGGCAGCTGCACATTCTCCTGTGGCTCCTCCAGCTGTGCCTGCCTCTCCCTGGGCAGGGGGAGCCATTGGAGAAGCTCCCATGGATGCCCTGCCCAGCCCCATACCCCAGCCAGCCCCAGCCTAGTCCCAGCACTTAAAAAAAAAAAAAAGCCCCGCACTCACTGGCTCTGGCAGCAGTGACTGGGGCCTGTGGGCACTTGTGGCAGAGTGCTCCCATGCAGCACATGGCAGTGAGAGGCAATGGGGATCACCCCCCACCACCTGACACCTGCACAGCAGCTGCCCCATGGTGTGGGTGCAGTGCAGCTTGGCAGGGTTCCATGCACTGTCTGGGGGCTGGGCCCACTGGTGCTGAGCACTGCCAGGCTCCAGTTGACTGCTGGAGCTGCCCCAGCTTCCAGACAGCACGCAGCACCCTGCTGAGCCGCACCACCCTGCACCCATGCCATGGGGCAGATGCTGCATGGGTGCCAGGTGGGGGAGTGATCCCTGCTGCCCCCCGCTGTCCTTGATGGATGGGGGGGCTCTGCCATGAGTGCCCAGAGGCCCCATTTGCTGCTCCTGCAGACAGTGACTATGGCGCTTAAAAAAACAAACAACCCTGCACTCACCAGCTCTAACAGCAGTGATCAGGGGCCTCTGAGGACTCATGGCAAAGCCCCCCCATAAAGCATGGGGTAGTGGGGGGCAGCAGGGATCACCCTTCCCACCTGGCACCTGTGTAGCAGCTGCCCCATGGCACAGGAGCAGTGCAGCTCAGCAGGGTATCGCACGCTGTCTGGGAGCTGAGGCCTCTGGGGCTGAGCACTGCCAGGCTCTGGTTGACTACTGGAGCTACCCCAGCTCCCAGGCAGTGCACAGCACCCTGCTGAGCCACACTGCACCCGCACCATTGGGCAGCTGCCATACAGGTGG
>NW_005842016.1:2486066-2486314 GCF_000455745.1 Alligator sinensis
CAGGGCTGGGGCCGGGCAAGGTAGTTATGGAGGCTTCTCCCATGGCTCCTCCAGCAGTGACTGCTTCTGCTTCAGTAGGGGGAGCCACGGGGGCTATGCCCTGCTGCCGCTTGCCCAGCTGGCACCAGTGGGGGGTGGAGTGGTACAATGGAGGTGCAGCTCACTCCAGGTGGCAGTAGGGCATAGTCCCCACTCCCAGTGCTGCTACACCTGCATCAGCACTGGCAGCCAGGGCGCCGCTCTGCTGC
>NW_005842016.1:2486423-2503216 GCF_000455745.1 Alligator sinensis
TGGCCAGCTTGTCCCCATCCCAGCCCCAATCCCTCCCTCCCCCACACCCCTTCCCTACCCGCCCCCTTCCCCCAACCCCAACAGACTTATCAACTGGAGGCAGCTGTCAGCTGCCTGTTTAATCTATGGCTGAATCTCCAAATTGGGCTGAATCTCCTCCAAATCGAGTCAGTTACAGAAGCTTCACACAGCCCTACTGTTTACTTCATAGTCAGAGTGATAACTTCTGGAAAAATGTTCTTCACATTTTCATGCTGGGTAGTAGGAATTTAAGAAGTACATGACTAGTACAACTCAAGACTAGGTTCAGGTGCTTCAGAAGAAATGGGGGGGAAAAAAAATTTATCAGATTCAGATGTGGAATAATCTGTCCCCTGTATGAGTCAGAGATTAGAGTAAACCCTGAATCCTAATATTTTATCTTCCTTCATTATATCACTGTGATTAATTACAGTATCAATTGTCATATTACTTTAATAAGCACCTGATTCCTATTTGAATGTTAGGATATGAAGAGATGTAAAACTTAAAACATTCTAAATATACTTTAAACCCCAAAAGTATTTACAGGTATATATGCATGCCACTTAGACTGAAACTGATTAAAATGTCCTGGAATGTTTTAACAGCATACCAGGAAAATCAAGTACTATTTTGAGCCACTCCTCCTTGAACCAATTCAGTGTTTATGTGCAGTCACAGAGCATTCCATACCTAGTGTCTGCTAAGTCCTCCAGGTATCCCAAACTGCACCACTCCACAGCTCCCTCAACCCATGCATGTCAATGGGGCTTCTCTGGGATGCAACTAGAACTCTACTGCCCAAAGAACTTTTGTATACAGAAACCACAGTAGGAAAGTAAAAAGCTTTTGTGTTGGTTTCACTTCCCTTCTAGGAAACCTGGGTGGGTGTTCCAGGCTTATTTGGGTTGAGGGGGGTAGCCAGGTTTTGTGTAGTGTGTGTGTAGTCCCCTACTTGTGATGGGTGTTGGTTGTACCTGACAATATCTATATGTGCACTTTAACATGCAGTAGTCTATTTTACTGCACATTAAAGTGGCACATAAAAAGTGCTATTACACTAGTGCACAGTAAAATAGGCTACTTCACATTAAGCATCACCTAAAAAGCATATGATTGTGCTACTCTGCATTAGGGTAACCTAATACACATTAATTTAGTACCTCATATTGAGCATTTATACACATGCTCCAGGATGGTGGGGGTGGGGGGGAGGGCTTTAATTAGAGCAGCTCCAAGAGCTACTCTAATTAAAGCGTCTAAAGCACCATGTGTATCAGCATTCCCACACTGAAAAATGGTAGTATGGATGCTTTAACTAAAGCTCAGATGAGCTTTAGTTAAAAGTGGCCCTGCTGCCATTTTTCAGCATAGGGATGCTGATACGTGTGATGCTGGAATCTGCTGGAGTGCAATAATTATCATGCTCAAGCAGACTTGATGAATCTAGTCTATTAGTGGTACTAAATTTAATGTGCATTAGGAAAAGTGCATTAATGCACATGCAGACCTCCCCCTGGTGAGACATTGTTAGACATGTTAGTCTGAAGTCAGTGGAAGGCATGGTAGATTTACATAAACTATGATCTGAAGCTCATTTAATCTTATGCTGTTACAGGTAAGAATAAATACCTGTCAATTGCTGGGTAGTGGTTGGGGGAAGGCAGGAGGGAGGGAGGGAAACAAGCCCATTGCACAGTGGATAATTAATAGCTATTAATTCCATGCTTAATGTGCAATGAATTAGTCCATTATCACTCTGTTCTACACTCTTGCAGCCAGCCTTGCTACCAATGCATGCACATCTCTATGCCATTGCTATCAATACAAAGTACTTTAGTGGTTGGAAAAGCCAGGGAGCTCTTGGATGTGGGACCAAAGCTCCCACCCCCCTGGGAACTACAAGCAGGGGTCCACTCCCAGCATCTAGAAAACCCTGCACTCCAAATCCCTACTACAATCCAGGTCTTCTTACCCCTCTAGAAGAATTCTGGGAAAATTCCAGCACTCACCTTTGGAAGGCTTGATGGTCCGGGTATTCTTTAGACATGTATGTGTGGCTAATTCTGTCCAGGGACAATTGTGAACTAATTCCAAATTAGTAACAGTCTCAGATTGGTTCAAGTGTTTTGCCTATCCACACCCTTAATGCCAATAGTGATAGGCTCTGCACCCCATATATTCATAGATTGTTAGGGGCTTGAAGGGACCTCGCAGATCAGCGGGTCCAGCCCCCTTCCCTGCCCCAGCTCCCGCTCTAGGCAGGAAGACTAAAGACAACTGGGGTTAGGTGACCCCAGTGAGGTGACTGTCCAGTCTCTCTTGAAAATCACCAGGGTAGGTGACTGCACCACCTCTGGAGGGAGTTTATTCCACAGTCTGAATACCCTGACTGTGAAGGGGTTTTTCCTGGTATTAAGCCTGAAGCAGCCTTCCAGGAGTTTGTATCCATTGGTCCTGATCTTCCCCAGGGGTGCCCTAGTGAACAGTTGATCACCAAGCTCCTGATGCACTCCTCTGATATAGCAGTAAGCCTCTATCAAGTCCCCTCTCAACCTTTTCTTCCTTAGGCTAAAGAGCCCCAAGTCCCTCAGCCTTTCCGCATATGGCTTGCCTTGCAAGTTCCTGATCATACAGGTGACTCTTCTCTGGAACTTCTCAAGCTTTTCCACATCCTTATTGAAGTGGAGTGCCCAGAACTGGATGCACTAATCCAACTGCAGTCTCAGCAGTGCTGAGTACAGCAGGAGTATCACTTCCTTAGTTTTACATGACATGGATCAGTTGATGCGTGCCAGTGTGTTATTTGCCTTGTTGACCACTGCCTTGTACTAATGGCTCATGTTGATGCAATGGTCAAACATTACCCCTAGATCCCTTTCAGCCATAGTGCAAGTCAAGCTGTCACCACTGAGCCTGTATATATGTTGAGGGTTGTTTGCCCCCAGTTGGAGCACCTTACACTTGCAAGTGTTAAACTTCATCTAGTTCCGGTCTGCCCAACTCTCAAGCCTGTCCAGGTCTGCCTGTATCTGCAATCTATCTGCAACAGTGCCACTGGGCTTCTTATTTTGTTTCTGCATCTCTCAAAGCTGTTTCATCTTCTCCTCTTTGAATATGAACATGAAAAGAGGAGGAGAAAATAAAACAGCTTTGAGAGATGCAGAAAAAAATGAGGCGCCCAGTGGCACTGCAGTAATCACAGAGATGTCTAATGCTGTGTGTCATATGCATCAAGCCTCAGTAAGTGTCGGGGAATTCTCCTTTGCCAGAAGTTAGATGTTTCAGCAAAACAACAAGACTATGGAGATACTATATGCAACAAAGCCTGCACAGAAGCACAAACTGTTCACTTAACAAGCCCTAGCTGAGGACATTTAAAACTCCACTATAATTATGATCTTCTGCAGCAGAGAATTGCAGGAGAAGAAAGGTGAGTCTGGGTGACCTACCAAATGTTCAGAGGTTCAGCATGCTTAAGTAGCTAAAAGTTCAGATGTTTCTCAAGTGCATTGGGTATAGCTGTGTTGGTCTAAGGACATAGACAGACAAGGTTCTTTAGGTAGATGTGATATCTTTCATTAGACCAACTAAATAATTGGAAAAAATGTTCTTTGCAAGTTTTTGGGTACAAACACCCTTCTACAGGCAAAGGGAAACTCTTCTTCAGACAGAGGAAGACTGTCTGCCTGAAGAAGAGTGTTTGTACCCAAAAGCTTGCAAAGAACAATTTTTTCCAACTATTTAGTTGGTCTAATAAAACATACCACATTTACCCAAACCTACAGAGGTTTCTCAGACACTTAACTGTTTCAAACCTCTTCTGCCTAGAGATGAAGCAGAAAATATCACAATAGTAGGCTTTCTTATGGCATTGCCAGGGTTTTAATCCAGTTTGAACAATTAGTCTTCAACATAGTGCATAAGACAAGGAAGGTCAAAACATGAAAACACACCTAATCAGTACATAGAAAAGGGAGGGAAATCATCAAGTCTAACGCAGTTCTATTCATTAATCCTCTCTCTAAGGCACCCTGCTATTTGCTATGGTTTTTACCATCCTATTTTCTTGAAAAAATAACACCCTTCCCCCATTCCTGTGTGAAAGATCTACAAAAAGGAGGGAAAAAAACCAAAAAAAACCCCAAACCCCACAATACTCACATGCATTAATTACTTTTCCGTGAAAGTAGTTCCATTGAGTTGCACTGATCACTCATGGAAAACAGAAAATTGGCTGAAGATAAAGTGATGTCAAGTTACTAGTAGGTAAAATATTTACAGAAGGTAATTTTTAATTTGTTGGTGACTGTCTCTTTAAATTTGTTGCATTTATAAACACCCCTTCTCGTGCCTATTAAATATCTGATAGATTAGTAACTTTTAAGTGCTAAGCATTACCAATCCCACTGAAGTCAGTGGGAGTTGAAGCTGTCCATAAAGTTTGACAATAAAAATCAAGTCATACAGTAGGTTTCAATGAGAATCAGATTAAGGCTTAGTTGCCAGAGATCTACAATTGTAATGTAATGGTAATAATCAACAGTGGGCCATGAGGTATATCTAAATTAAAGCAGCAGAGGAGATTTCTCCTGAGAGTTCATAGCAGCAAAAAGCTCTGATAATTCATGTGATTTCTGTTTGTTTTTATTGTCTCCCTCATAACCGTGACAATTAACCTGTTAGACAAGTTGAGGAAACAAAGTAGCCGTGTTTCTTTGAAATAAAACTTCTATTAAAAAAAAAAAGCTCTGCTGATTGCTGTTAATTTATAAACAAGTGCCAGTTTCCCAGAAATAATCCAAAGCACAATACTTACAATGGAGCAGTGTCTAGGGATACTGCTGAGAAATAAGGCTATATTTTTCATTTGATCATCATGATCAAATGAGGCTAAAAAGCTCTGGCTAAAACTATGACATTTATTTATATCTCAGGAAACTGTTACTGCCTGAGCAACTTTCTTGGACACGGTCTCAAAATATTTGTTTTTTCATATTCAGGATGCTTTAATTATTTTCTGTATTTGACACAAAATTTATTTTATTGTTTAATCCATTACGTTCATTCCAATTCTTAGGAATCATGGACAGACCATGATAATTACAGAGATTTTTCCACCCGTTATGGGGGTTGTGCCAGACCATCAATTTATAGGCTTGCCTTAACCATCAGTTTCCTCCCCCTGAGTTAGAGTTTACCTCCTGTAGCAAGACTATCCCTGCCAGCCTACAACAGCAACCCTCAGCCAGTTACCCTGCCCCACTCCATCTCTTTCATACTGCCACCCAACACCTGGTCTGCTACACCTTGGTGGAATAATGATTTATTTGGGCAGCATCCAAAGCCTTAGACAGGTATTTCTTTCAAACCACCCTTATTCCATCCTTTTTATTTGTCTAGGTATCGACATTCTTCATTTTGTCCTACTTGCTCTGACTCTATGTTTCTTACTCTGGTGTCAACTTCTCACCATCAGCTGCATGCCTGGGGCTTAACCTCCACAGTCCAGATCCAGAACACCCTGGTCCTCTGGTTTAGAAGGGGTTAAACACTCTCCTGACATGGGGCCTTCTTGGCCCTCACTGTACTCCACTCTGGCCCTTAAACTCTTGGAGTAAGTAATAGATGCAGGAAGCTTTAAGGCACCTGCAATGCAGCCTCCAAACCTTCCCTCATAGCCACTCACAGCCCTCCAGAGGTTACTAGCTTAAACACAACAAAACATTGCCCTCCAGGCACTCACAATCAATGCCCGCCCCCCAACAACAAAAAAATTATCCCACAACATAAACTCACATCTCTTGCTGGGTCTATTTGACAGAAAAAAACAATTTCTCTGCCCTTCCTT
Source organism: Alligator sinensis (assembly GCF_000455745.1). Lineage (NCBI taxonomy): Eukaryota > Metazoa > Chordata > Crocodylia > Alligatoridae > Alligator > Alligator sinensis. Next base: position 2,492,296 of record NW_005842016.1, read on the forward strand.
CTGGCCAGCCAGGTCTAGATTCCTCTTTCTAGCTTGAGAACAACACTTTCATCTGCATAAGCCCCTCCCTTTCTGGTCAGCCAGGTCTATCACCTGGCCCAAGCACAGGGTTTGCTCATTAGTCCTGCAACCTTCCCTTGAGCTGAAATCTCAGCTCCCTGGGGCAGGCTACTGGTGACTGTGGATTCATTGCCTCTCCCCTCTTCACTGCTTGCCCTCTGGGGTTTCTCTCCAGTGGCACTCCTTTCCCGCAATGAGCATTCATCCCTCTAAGCCTCAGAAACCCTGCTCTTAAAGAGCCTTTGCCAGGCCTTCTGGTCCTGGAGCCTTCCCACAGTAACAGAACAAACTTGTTTTGTTACACTCCATAGTAGTGTTTACATTACCCCATACAAAAAGGAGAATTTGATCATTGTGGTCCACCCAGGCTTTCAAACCAAAAGCATCAGATCTAAGAACCTAACTATACCTGGAGTTATTCATGAATAGCTATTTCCAATAACTCCATATGTGGGCTCAGTTTGGGTTATGTTTAACATGTCCAAAGAATTCTTATTATGGAATAAGATTGTTCTCAAATGGAGTTATTCTGAAATGGCCATGTGGAGAAGCCCTAAGTGGAATATCATATGAGCTGAAAGGATGCCTTAGCTGCCTGGAGAAAGGGTTTGTGATTGCTTGTGAGTGGAAGGCCTGCCTGCTTTGGGCTTGATGTTGTAGGTTCAGTTTAGTTTCCATTTTACAGGGTTGCTTGAGACATGAACAGGAGAAGTTCCCAGCTGCAGATCCTAGCAGTCAATTGTAATGTGTAGGGTGCAGACAGAAGTGCAGCTCCCAGCTGTAACTCAGAACCATTTTTACAAAGCATTCTGAGTTACACCATTACCCCAGACCAAAAAGAAGTTCACTGTTGTTTCCAAGAGGGAGGGGAATTTAGCTGCCCCTGGAAGTCTGCAGCCAGGCTCCCATAGCAATGTCCAGGGCTCTCTGTTAGTGCTCACTTTTTCAGAATGGGAGGGGGGAAAGGAAGCTAAGGGAGCCCATTTTGGGGGCTTCTAAATTTGTGCTGAAAGGTGGGGTGGCTGAAACCCCCCAGACTGAACTTCCTCCTCTCCCTATCCCACCTCCCATTCCAAAAACAGTGACAGGCCGGGAGCTCCACTGACACAAGTTACAAAAGATGCTACATTTTGAAATGTATTTATCCAATACCTCATAGATTCATAGATGAATAGATTGTTAGCAGCTGGAAGGGACCTCGCAAGATCATCGGGTCCAGCCTCCCTGCACTAAGCAGGAAAGACAACTGGGGTCAGGTGACCCCAGCGAGGTTACCATCCAGTCTCCTCTTGAAAATTTCCAGGGTAGGTGATTGCACCACCTCTGGGGGAGCTTATTCCACAGTCTGGACACCCTGACTGTGAAGAAGCTTTTTCCTAGAGTTAAGCCTGAAGCGGTGTTCCAGGATTTTGTGGCCATTACTCCTGGTTGTCCCCAAGGGTGCCCTGTTGAACAGTTGTTCACTGAGCTCTTGATGTACTCCCCTGAAGTAGTGGTAAGTTATTACCAAGTCCCCTCTCAGCCTTCTCTTTTTTAGACTCAGGAGGTGCAAGTCCCTCAGCCTCTCCTTGCATGGTCTGCCTTGCAAGTCTCTAATCATAAGGATGGCTCTTCTCTGGACTCTCTCAAATTTTTCTACATCCTTGCTGAAATGCAGCACCCAGAACTGGACACAGTACTCCAGCTGCAGTCTCACCACTGCTGAGTACAGTGGAAGAATCATTTCCTTGGTTTTAAATGAGATGCATCGGTTGATGCATGCCAGAGTATTGTTTACTCTGCTGGCTACAGCATCGCACTGCCGGCTCACATTCATACAATGGTCAATTATTACCTCTAGGTCCCTTTCAGTCATGGTGCTAGTCAAATTGGTGCCACCGATCCTGTAAGTATGTTGGAGATTGTTTGCCCCCAGATGGAGCACTTTACACTTCTTACCGTTGAACTTCATCTGGTACCAATTTGCTCAACTCTCCAGCCTGTCCACTTCTGCCTGAATCTGCAGCCTATCTTCAGGTGTGACCATACTCCCCCATAACTTGGTGTCATCTGTGAACCTGGCCAGTGAGTTCTTCACTCCCACATTCAAATCATTGATAAAGATGTTAAAAAGCACTGGAGCAAGCATGGACTCCTAAGGGGCACCACTGGCCACTTCGCACCAGGATGACACAGATCCGTTCATGAGAACTCTGGGTTCTACCTTGCAGTCAGTTTCCTACCCACTTAACCATTGAGCAGTTAAGCCCACAATCTTTTAATTTTCCCGTGAGGATAGCATGGGATACTAGATCAAAGACCTTATGCAATGTGAGGTTAGATTTTAACCGGATAGGCTATTTTTTAAGCTGTCTGCAACTGTGCACTTGTGTTTGACCACAGCTGTAAACTGGTTTCTGTGGCCAGATCAGGGGAAAATTGGCACTTCTCTCTGCACCCATAAAGAAAGACTGTGAATGAGGAGGCAGGGTGTGTCAAAGCATAAAGACTAGGCCATCTACAACCCAGTGACACAGGAGCCAACGACATCAATACCAGTCACTTTCTAGGAGGTAACTGCAGAAGAGAAAGAAATAGGTAGCTAGAGAGTCAACAGAATGGCTAGAAGAGTTTTCAATACAAAAGCCACAGCCACTGCCAGCACTTCCTCTGCTGGTACTTTTCAGGTTGTGTCCAGGGAAGGCCACTGACCATGAGGCTTCCATCCAGGTTCTGGTCTGGCTTTGTGGGAACTTGGCCTGCATGTCACAGTTGAAGACAAATAGTGCTTGTGATATGTGCCTCCTGTTGGATTGTCTCAGAAATCATGTAAAGGAGGCAGGAGGAGGCAGATATTGCAAGGGGGGTGGAGAGGTGGATAAGCGCAGGAAGTATCCAGGAGCATGAGAACTTCATTGACTTACTATGCAAAGAGACCTACAGTATTATAGAAAACTGATACTGAATGAACATTTGAGATCACCAAGCTTCTGAATAAACTGGGCAGGGTAAAATCAGCTATTCTCACAGGGTCATATTCTTATTTTCTGGATCTCTGCTTTTCTGATATGCTTGCAACTGTGGCTGAAGCTTTTCTATCTCTTCCCTAGGATTTTTATTTTTGGTCACTAGCTGTTCAGGTGGAATCCTTTTCTCCCATCTTTCTAGTACCTTTAATTACATCTACACCTTGATTTTTAAAACCAGGACCTTGATAATATCAAAACAAAAATCAAAATGACCTGGCAAACAGGCATCCCTATCTCGTGGACTAGATGATCTCATGAGGTCCCTTCCAACCCTGCGCTCCTATGATTCCATGAAAGGCGGAAAAAGTTTGTATATGCAAGGTTTTCTGGCTCTGATACTATAAAATGCAATGTGGTATTACCCCTACTAAGTCCCTAAAGTAAACTGTTTTCAGAAGCAGTTTGCAGGTGGTTTGCAAAGGATCTCCTTGCCAAAGGTCTGCTTAGGGTTAGGCAACAGGATTTAAATTGGATCTTTCATTCCGAGTTCACCAGGGGATTTACAATGGAAAACTATTATTATCCTCTTTCTTTTTTTTTAGAGAAAAACTGAGGCATAAGGAATTGTTCAACATCATAAAGTGAAACATAGTTAGGTTTCTTCAAAATGCTAGTCCCTTCTTCCAACTTTTTGAATATATTGATCATATGCACAGCTATGTGGCAGCAGGTTTAATGATTTCTTCACTTCCAAAGTCAGTTGGGGCCAAAAGTTTTTGCAAACATGCCACAAATTATTCCATCATGGACTCAAAGTTCAACTCCAGTCCACTTCCCCTGCCTGCTCTGCAGGTCTGCATCCTGCTTTGTTCCCTGTCCAACCTGCTACTTTGTTTTCTGCTCCCTGCACCCGCCTTGATCTACCACATGCCATACAGAGAGGCTGCCCACACCATTTGTGGCCCCCAATCCACAGCTTGGCCACCCCTGTTCTAAGTTAAAGAGGTGCCTTCCTTGTGGGACCTGAGTTTTCCTTTTCTCAGTAAGGCACCAAAGCAAATTGTACCAGCCAGTCCTTTTAGTAGTCTTAACTGGATGTGAACAACACTGTGTGCAAAGTCTCATTGCATAAACAGGTAGAGTAGGCATGTCTGTGCTACATGCAGAGAAATGGGGGAGGACTGAGTTGACAGAAAGTCGATCTTTGTGTAGGTGTGCTGCACTGGGTTGATGGAAACAGTATGAGCCGGGGTTGCAGGCATTATGTTATCTTCCTGCTGGGGTGCTGGCCCTGGACACTGCCAGACTAACGTCAGCACTGGTGGGGGTGATAGTGCAGCCAGCATTGGCTGTGCAGTGATATGGGGACTGCCTGGTGCTGTCTGGAGTGCTGCCTGGAGTGCTGCTGATTTTCCTTTCACTGCTCCTCTGGCTACTCCGGTATATGGGGAATCTGCACAGGATTCCAGCCATTGACCTGCCACCTAGGAATCACAGCCCACTTCCTAGGCATTGCTCTATCCTGTTTTGCCTAGGAAGCAAACTCTCAAGGTGCCTGTCTCAGCACCACCACCACCCCCCCTCCACTTGGCTCCTCCATGCTGCGCTTCTCAGGGAACCCCCAGCCTCATCCCAGAATTGTCTGCACCAGATCCCCTGAGCACAGGCTCTTGTCTGTCATGGAGACACTGGCAATGCACATCAAGCACCTGTTATGAAATGCCTGCCCCAGAGAAGCAGGGTCCTCATCTCCTATAGCCCATGTACTGCCACTTCCCCAGAAAGATGTTCTCAGGAGGCAGCAGCTTTAGCATCCTCAAGGGGCAAGGGCTCAGCACAGAACCATGGTTGCCCCTTCCCCCAGGCATGACTGTACCTATGGGGTGGGGGCCCTTATGGGGTAGGGTACCCAGACAGTCCTATCAGAAGACTACCAGGGCCTAGGTTTGTGGTGATCAAGAGAAACCTGTCAGGGATCAAGGATGGTGATGGGAGCAAGAAACTAGTGTGCTGGTGGCCATGCACTCTATCTAGTTTGAGTGTATGAGACAAGAATTCAAGCTGCTGAGCAGAGGGTATTAGAAAAAAACCTACAGCATGGAGGAAGGGAATAAAATATATGTGGAACAGAATATATGTATCCATCTGGTGACTATAGACTTCTGTTTCCTCTGCTCTTGGGGGCAGCATGGAAGGAACCCCTATTCTGAGAGCAATGCTTCACTGTGGAGCTTGAAACAAAAGTGTTCGCTCTGCTTTATGCGGAATCTCTAGAAGAAGCACCTAGTTATCTTCATGCCAGATCAATAGATTGCTACTATGTGACTAAATGGGATTGGGGTGCCTGGAAACTGATTCTATTAAAGCATCCTTTCCCATAGCACAGTAAGTGGCATTATGGAGCATTAGCTAATTAAGGCATGCAATATTACTATAACAGGGTAGGAACATTATGCCTTATTTACAGTACTCTTCTGGCTACCAGAGCATCCTTAATGTTTGAGCTATTTACACAGATACAGTTCAGCTGGCACAGGGGAACAAGAATATTCTGGCTTCTAATAGTATAGAAAATGTCAAGACAGATATTTCAAAATTATTTGTAGAAAGAGAAAAGCAATGGAGTAACTAATTGATGCTGTGATATAGAAGATTACCTCATTGGAGCAATGTGTACTGGAGAAGGGAGAAATCCCACATTGTAACAAGGTAGCTATGACATTGGCTGATTCTCTGCCCCTTTAGTAAAGTATCTATTGTCAGTGCCCTGTAAATTGGCCTTCAGGGGAGCTTGATCTTGTTTAAAGATACTATAGTATGACTTTGGAAAAAGGCTTTTTCTCCATAATCAGCTCAATTTATTTGGGAAATGAGTAAAAGCTAAACCAGAAAGGCAATTTTTCTTCAGGAATAAACGTATCCCCATTTGGAATTAATCCAGAATAACTGCTTGAAATAACTTTCATATGCACACAAGTACTTAATGGGGACATCTACACATGCATATTTACTGCAAAGTAACCCAAAATTACTGGCCTTGTCTTCCCTAGGGTTGATTTTTTTCCCATTGGGCTGCATCCCAGGGGCTGTCAGCAGGGGAAGGCAAGGGGAAGGGGAGGAAGTGAACAACACTAAGATGCTGGCTGGGGTTGGCTGCCCACTCTGAGTTGAAGAGAGTTTGGAATGAACCCCACCTTGCCTCTTGGACCCTGCCCAGGTCCCCCCCCCCCAGTACTCCAGGTACTGGGGGGAGCCAGGCCAGGCCTGTGAGGCTAGGGGCTTCCTTTCCCTTCCCCCACCTCAGGACAGGCAGCAATCCCAGGTGGTAGCTCAGTGCTGCTTGCTTCCTCCCTTTCCTCCTCCCCATGCTGACAGCCCTGGAGCTCAGAAAAGGGCAGAGGCTGGAGAGAGGGCTGATTCAAAGAGCCCCCACCTGCTGTCCAGGAGAGCCAGTGCAAGTAGGCTCAATCTCCCCAACCCAACAAGCGAACATCTACTTGGGGCAGGGAGGAGCTCTACCTCATGGCGCTTTGTGTAAAGTGCCAAAAGAGCCATGAGTTAGACTAGGGTTTTGAACTTCTGTCTGAACCCTAGTCTTCAACTTTTAATAGCTTTCAATGGCTCTGCCATATGAATGGTGTTGACTTCAAACACAAACTTTGTGAGATGTCTCTATGGTGGTGAAATTACACATCACCAGGATGTGTGTAAGAAAATAGTAGCTTGCTTGGAAGACAGCTAAAGCATTCTAATAATATGTAAAAAGCCGCAAGCTTTCCAAATTGGCTTCAAAATCCTTCTAATCAACTTGATGCTTTTATATTTTCATTAACATAGGCCTTTGGGAGTGACTGTCAGTGAATTACAGTTCTTTAAGGAACCCTTTCCTAATTCCACTTCCTTGGTCTGTAATTGGAGAAACTTGCTGAGTCATAAATAAAGGCTTTTGAAATTAATAATGAGGAACTTGATAGATAAGGGCCCTTGTCCACCTAATGAGTTACCGAAATACACCCCACAAAATAGTGGCAAAAATTGCCATTTTGCTAGCTTAATCATGCCTGGAGATACATGTTCACCTGGTTTTATTGTGGTAGATTTCCAATTATCATGGTAAATTAAACCACCTCCCATGTGTTTTATTGTTAGTGTGCTATGATTTGTCCACTAGGTGCCGCTTGGCTTCACTCAGAAATCCATGGAATTTCTGTTGTAATAAGGCTACTACACACCAGGTGTGATTCTTGCAAATCTGGTCAGGCAGTTCAAGGTTCAGGTTAATAAAAAATAATATTTGTTGGACTGAACAAGGTGCCACCAAGAGACAGGAGCTCCCCATCCCCTCACCCCTCCCCACTCTCTGCTGACAGCTCAAAGTCACTTCACCCAGCAGGCAAAAATTTTCTTTCGGTCTTATGTATACTCAAATGTAGGCACCCCACCCCACCCCCTCATGGCACTGATGGAGCAAGCACATACCACTAGGGCACTCCCTCCACCCCCCTTCAGGGCACTGGGGCAGTCAGTTGACTTTGGGGTTTGCCCAGCCAAGACCCATCCAGGGAACTGTTGGGACAATCACAAGTACACACCACTGGGGCACTGGCACCAATTTGGGGGGTATGCAGGAATCCACCAAGCTCACAGAAGGAGACAGGACCTTCAACCTCCCCCCCCACCCCCATGGGTTCAGGCATTGTTAGGGCAAGCACAAGCACACACTACTGGGGCACTGGTGGGACTTTGGGGGGTCCCAGCAAGACCCCCACCCCACTTCTAAGCATGTATGCCTTAATTAATGCAGGGTGTCTCAAAGAAATAGTGACTGGTGATCAGTGACCATTAGTTAAAGTCCTCTGAGTTAATCAATGCTCTGAGCCAAAGACACAGCCCTCAGTAACCGCAACATTCCACATTGCAATTAAGGGGCCCCTCCCTGGTTCCCCCACCCACCCAGCCTGAGATTACATGCAAAATTGCAAAGGCAAATTATCCTCCCCCCGGCCCCCACTTCAGGCCACTGATGGGCCAAGCACACGGTGCTTGGTGACACAGCACCTGACTCAACTTTGTGGGTCCCCCACATAGTGGACCCTGAACCTTTTCCCAAGTGCCTCTTTGAAACCCAAAAATGAAGCTTTGCCCAGTCCAGCAACCAACCATTTCTTCCAGTGTTGATAGAAGGTGCTCCCCAGGCCCCACAAAAACTTGCTTATACCTCACCCTTCAGTGCATCCCCTCATCACACTGTCAGGGCATGCACACAGTACCATGACCCTGCCACAACTTGGAGGTCCCTCCCCAGTGGACACTGAATGTTTTCCCAAGCACCTCTTTGAAACCCAAAAAGCTTCGCTCAGCACCTGAGCATTTCTTCCAATGTTCATATTAGGTGATCCCCTGGCCCCCCAAAAGGTTCCTTACACTGTACCCCTTCAGTGCACATCTTCAGCACACAGTCAGGCATGCACACAGTACTGTGCCCCTGGCATGAGTTTGGGGGTCCCCCCACCCAGTGGACACCAAACGTTTTTCCAAGTGCCTCTTTGAAACTCAAAAAACTTTGCCCAGCACCCAACCATTTCTTCCAGTGTTCACATTAGGTGCTCCCTTGCACCTCCAAAAATTACACTCACTATACCCCTTCAGCACACCCCTTCAATGCACTGTCAGGGCATGCACACAGTACTGTGCCCCTGGCATGACTTTGGGGGTCCCCCCCACACAGTGGACACCGAATGACCATGGTGATTCAGTTTCATAAACTGAAATTCATGGTACTGTAGTACACAAGTATACACCAAAGGAAAGGAGAGACAGTAGTCATTTACATTATTAATCTTTAATGATTTATTTAACATAAGTTACATAAGCATAAAAATGGCATTAATTTCCATTTAAACATTGAAAAGCTTTGGGCAAAAAGATTAAACAGTAAAGATGGAAAACAAAGTTGAAAACCCCCAGATAACAACAATCATATATCTAAAAAAAATGAGTAATTTTCTGAAAATCAGGCATTCCTAGTCCTAAGTATTGAAGCACATGGTTTCACTTGTGAATACTTATGTCCATTTAATCACATTTAATTATCTTTATTTGTCACTAGCAAATCAAGGGAAGAAATTCTTCTGCTCCATTCAGCATTAGTGAGGCCTCACCTGGAGTGGTGTCTACTTTGGGGCCCCACACTTCAAGAAGGGTTTGAACAGTGTTCAGTGGAAACTCGTGGAAAGAGTTTAGTGCAGAACAACAAAAATGATTAGGGGCCTGGGAAACATGACTTATGAAGACAGGCTAAAAGAACTAGGGTTATTTATTCTGGAGAAAAGAGAACTGGGGTAGAGTTTTATAACAGACTTCAAATGCCTTAAGGGCAATTACAGAGAGGATGTAGATGAGCTTTTCTCTGTGTCTGAAGGGGACAGAATTAGGAGAAATAGCCTTAAGCTGCAGCAGAGGACATTTAGGTTGAAGATTAGGAGGAACTTTCTGACTATAAGGGTGGTCAAGTTTTGGAACAGGCTATCTAGAGAACTTGCAGAATCTTCATTATTGGAAATAATTCAAGAGCAGATTGGATAGACATTTGGCTGGGATGGTTTAGTTAGAGATGATACTGCCTTGAGCAGGGACCTGGACTAGATGACCTTGTGAGGTCTTTTCCAGTCCTACTTTCCTATGATCATGTTTCAACCCAGTTACTTCAGCTTATTGAAGACAGCTTATTGGACCAAATGTAACTTATCGCACCCAGGCCAGAATGCCCAACCCATGCCAAAAAAGACTGATGAGGCAAGACAGGTTGGTGTATCAGAAGAGGAAGCAACTTTCATAGGCTAAACTGGATAAAGTTGCACATACATCTCTGTTAAAAACATAAACTGTAGCATCTCTTGAAAGTTATTTATATTATTAATGATTTAATAATCCATTACCATTGAGCAAAACACTGTTTTGGAAAAGCCTCAGGAGGCTTGACACACAGGCCCAAACAGATACAATTCCCCCACCCCACACAGGGAAAGGGCCATGGGAACCACCCTGGAAAGACATCTTCATATGATTATTGCTTTACATAAGCCTATGGATTTTTAATCAGGAAACCAGCACCCAAAAGAGACAAGCAGATGTTCACCCAAATCTCAGCCAAGCCTCAGCAGGTATGGCTGTATGAAACAGCACCGTTTCATTTTGACTTCCACTTCACCATTTCGAATAGACAGAGTTTCATTTCATTGAGGGTTTTTTTAGTTTTGAAGCACTGTTCCATTTCATTTCATCAAAACTATTTTACTGTTTTGATGCATTTCAACATTTCGCCCATAGGCTATAATGGGGAATCATGAAAATGCCTAAACCTTTGTCATTTCTTGCACAATTCAAATTAAAATTTCAGAGACAGTAGCCCCTTCTGAGGGCACGAAGCCTGCCAAGTTTCAAGGAGATAGGTGCAGAGGTTTCTGGGAAACTGCACCTCAAACTGTTCAAAGCAAAACTTGTGACACTTGCTGGCAGCAGAAGCCTCTTCTCATCTGGCACGCAGATTCGTGGGTCTGCACCCCTAGGAGGGCTGCAGGACTGTGCTGGACTCCTCCCAGGGGTTCAGGCCCCTGGATCTGCATGCTGAATGAGAGGAGGCTGCTTCTGCTGACTGGGACCAGCACTAAAGCCAAGTAAGCCCAGCTTCGAAACTTGAAATGTTTTGAAACTTTCAAAATGTTTGAGTGCAGCCGTTTCATTTCAAAGCTGTTTTGAAGCCTTTTGTATCATTTCAGTTTCACTGTTTTGAGCTCATAATGCATTGAAATAGCTTTGAAATGAAAAACCCAATGAAATTTCGCACGGCCTTATCAGCTGACATAGTACAGAGGGGCAAACATATATAATTCCCCCACCCCACATAGGGAAAG
>NW_005842016.1:2503247-2504071 GCF_000455745.1 Alligator sinensis
GAAAGAGCCATGGGGACCAGCCTGAAAAGATATCTTCATACGATTAATGTTTTATACAAGCCTATTACTACTAGTGCTATTTTAAAATTGATAAACCCCTAAAATTGGAGCCCCACCCCCGCAACCTGAGAAATAGAGGCAGCAGCTTAGAAAGGTATCTTCATATTATTAATGCTTTAAACAAGTGTATTTCTATTAAATTACGTTAGAGCACGTTTTGATCATGCTTTAAGGATGGGAGCACCAGAAGCAATCTATTACTATTAATTAATGTTACAGCATGCTGCGATCATACTTGACAAGTAGGAGAACCAGAAGCAATCTGCTCACTTAGACATGTCACTTGGAAGTGGTTGGATGCACGAAAACCTTGTTGGGGGGCTTAGTGGAGAAGCTGAGGGGTGGGAAGGTGACACTTTTCCTATGGCCATCAGGACCAGAATGGTGATCAGCACACCAGCCAGGACCTGTAGATCCTGTTGGCTTTCTGTATTCTTCATCTTTCTTGCTTAGTCTCGCAAAGCAGCCCAGTTACACTTCCCACAGACTGGCAAACTTGTCAGATGATTTCCTTGATTCATTCTGTGCATTCATTCAGCCTCTTCACAACCCAATAGGTTGGCACATTGGCCATGGTTGGTCCCCCTAATTGTTCTTGGGGGAGGGGTATAAATTAGAACTTTAACATGAAACACATGTGACAGAACAATAATCATTTTTTGAAAGGTAGAAGTCTTGCTGAAACATAGATTCATATAGGTTTGGGTCATAAGGGACCTCAGGAGATCATCAAGTCCAACCCGCTACCCCGGGCAGGAAAGAGT
>NW_005842016.1:2504102-2507278 GCF_000455745.1 Alligator sinensis
GGGGTTAGATGACACCAGCCAGGTGCATGTCCAGGCTCCTCTTAAAGACCCACAATGTAGGGGAGAGCACCACCTCCCTTGGAAGCTCATTCCAGATTCCAGCAACCCTTACCATAAAGAAGTTCTTCCTGATGTCTAACCTAAAGCTGTTCTCCGTCAGTTTGTGGCCATTGTTCCTAGTTACTCCAAGGGGTGCCCTGGCAAACAGAACATCCCCTTTTCCTTGCTGTTCCCCTCCCCCCCCCACACACAAACCCCAATGAATTTGTAGGCAGCCACAAGGTCACCTCTCAGCCTTCTCTTGTGAAGGCTGAAGAGATCCAGGTCCCTCAATCTCTCCTCGTAGGGCTTTGACTGCAGGCCCCTAACCATACAAGTAACCCTCCTCTGAACCCTCTCAAGGTTGTCCTCATCCCTCTTGAAGTGTGGTGCCCAAAACTGGACGCAGTACTCCAATTGTGGCCTGACCAATGCCTCATAGAGGGGAAGTATCACCTCCCTGGACCTATTCATCGTGCACCTGCTAATGCATGATAAAGTGCAGTTAGCTTTACTGATCACTTCATCATGTTGACAACTCATGTTCATCTTGGTGTCAGCAATGACTCCTAGATTCCTTTCTACTGCTGTGCTGCTGAGAGGGTCCTCCCCCAGCTTGTAAGTGTGCTAATGATCCCTTCTCCCTAGGCGCAGCTCTTTTCACTTGTCTTTGTTGAACTGCATCCTATTCTGTTCTACCCTTTTCCAACCTGTCCAGATCCACCTGGATTAATTCCCTACCCTCTAATGTGTTAACTTTATCCCATAATTTGGTATCATCTACAAATATAGCTTTCACAACATTGCCAAGGCTGCCTGTGAGTGTCTGCATCCCTCAAGGCTTGTAGAGAGTGCCAACTCAAAACCATGAGTGAGTGAAACCTCAAAAAGATCAGACTAATAACACCTGGTTGTGTGCTCTGCATTTTGACATATGACATCACCAGCAGTTTTTTTAATGCCCTGGCAAAATCACACTGGCACTCCGCCAAGTTCACCAGACACAAGTCCCTCCGAAGTTGTACAGCTTAGGTAATATACCTTGTGGGGACATGGAGGACCCAGGTCTCTCCTCCTGGTGCTTGGAGCCCACTTAGGATATGTCACCACATGCACCACTGTGCTCCAAACTAAAGTCACTGACAGCAGCCCCTGTGGCTGGTGTGGTGGGAGAGCCACTACCAATAGTGGAATATCTCAGGGGAGAGGATGCCCTGGTGCTAATGGTTGTGGATGTCCATTGTTCCAACACATCCATAAGTTGATGTGTGTATTGATAGTTCAGTACATGCTTGACTTTGCCATAGTGACATCCCTATGGAATTTGGCACAAAGCTACTTCACCTTGACACGGCACTGCTCTGGTGATTTCTTGTGACCACAGTCCACCATTCTTCTGCAGACATCACAGTGTATGTGCCAGTTTGCTTTTGGGCTGATCACGAAATGGCAAAGTACCTCTGGTTGTGCCAGTACACACGCAAGGCTCTTAACTTCTGAGATGGTCCATGATATTCTAGTCTTTTTTGTTGCTATCTGCTTGGTCTTATGAGATTCCTCAGCCATCTCTGTTGTGTGGGTGTATCCCCAAGTGTGCTGGGCCATCAATTTATAGAGTTCAGAGTGACCTATCCTTGGAAAAGGCATCCCCAGCAAAGCAGTACATTTTTGCAGGAATAAGTAACAAAATTTGGTTCCAAATACAAATGACGATTTTGGAGCACCACCACAATATGCCTGCTCCATGAAAACGCTTTGAATAGGCTTGTTTTGTCATTGCAAATAGCACCCCAATATGCAGAACTAGGAGGAGTCATGCCCCTTGGGGTGAATCAGCCTTGTGAAGCACACAGTGCTGGATATGTAATAATGATGGGTGGTACTGGGTTCAGGGCAGGTGCTGCCATGGGCACTGTTACTTCACATAGAAGGGCTGGCTTGGCAATGGTTTGCTGTGCATGTTTTGGTGTGGGTGCCTACCTGTGCCATACATGACTTGGGGAACTGTTGGGGTTGCCAGGGTGAGCCCCTAATTCAAAGACCAAAGGAATTTTTTGCTTGATGGGTAAAGCAGCTTTGCATGCTTGCAGTGATCACCCTGTCCACATAAACCCAGGGTGGGCACTAGGGGTACCTTAAGGAAGAGGGTGACAAATCTGGGGTGTTTCTAGGGTGAACCTTGAAGGGCTGGCTTTCCCAGCTTGCAGGGGAGCTCAGGCACCCCAGATTATGCACACCATCGCAGACTGTGCGCCACTGGGTGCTACACACTCTCAGCCATGAGGGTTCCAGAAAAGCAGGGTGTTGGCAAGGCAAAAGCGCAGGTATGGGGGCTTTCCACTAAAACCGTGTGCAAGCTGGAAGGTGCAGCCTGTGGTACAGAAAGCATCTTTTTCTGTGGTGCTGAACAGTCAGGTGGAGCCAGGTCATTCCTGGGTCATGCCGCTTGTGTACAGAGAGATCAGGAGACAGTGCCATTGTGGTAGGAGAAATCTCCCTAAGGTTTGTTGTCTAGCTGTAATTTGATTGACAGACAACGCGGGTAAAGAAAGACAGCTGTTTATTTGTTTGAGCAAAGACCATAAAGCCAGCAAAAGGCAAAATGCCCCCCCCCAAGGGTGAGGTGATCTTTTATATTTATTATAACAAGGCAAGACTTTATGGTTAACAAAAAAAACAATACTTGGGCGGTGCTTTTTAAATCTTTGTAACAGCATATTTCTATTAAGCTGAACTAGCACTTTTTTAAAAGCTAAAAGTTAAGTAACAGTAACATTATAATATGTTAGCAAAACCTTACACAGTAGTAGATACTTCTCAAGGACACAACCACTGCACCCAGAACAATGGTTTCCCTGTCTTACCTTACTTCTTGCTGTAGCTGATTTTTCAGCACACAGACACAGATCCACTTTTTAACTCAGAAAATGCTTAATACAGTTAAAATGATTACTTGACACAAGCAAAGGCTTAGCTATCAATCTGTCTCGTGGTCAGCTGCATTGCTAGGCCACAGGTCATGCCTTGTATTTAGCTGTAAAGCTAATACTTTTTAATAATCTAAATTATTGTTAACCTAACAGTATGTTATCAGAAAACTATTCTATTTCAGGGTAATAACAAACATGCTCACCACA
>NW_005842016.1:2514653-2526443 GCF_000455745.1 Alligator sinensis
TCTGTAAACCAGGAAATGGAACCGTTGAGTACAGACGCCCCGCTGCCAAATTTCGAGGCGTGTGGCGAGTACGGCAGACAACGTGCGCCGGGTCACGCCCGTGGACCAGCCTGCGGGGCCCCCACATCAAACGACCCCCTTATTGACCCGTCTGCTGGAGGTACCAAAATCGCAGCCTATAAAGACAGGTGAAGATTTACGCCCATTTTAACAGTTGTGGTGGGAGAAACCTCCCTAAGGTTCGTTGTTTAGCTGTAATTTGATTGACAGACAACGCGGGTAAAGAAAGACAGCTGTTTATTTGCTCGAGCAAAGACCATAAAGCCAGCAAAAGGCAAAATGCCCCCCCCTAAGGGTGAGGTGATCTTTTATACTTATTACAACATAGGCAAGACTTTATGGTTAACAAAAAAAGCAATACTTGGGCGGTGCTTTTTAAATCTTTGTAACAGCATATTTTTATTAAGCTGAACTAGCACTTTTTTAAAAGCTAAAAGTTAAGTAACAGTAACATTATAATATGTTAGCAAAACCTTACACAGTAGTAGATACTTTTCAAGGACACAACCAGTGTACCCAGAACAATGGTTTCCCTGTCTTATCTTATTTTTTGCTGTAGCTGATTTTTCAGCACACAGACACAGAGATACTTGCTGTTTTTAACTCAGAAAATGCTTAATACAGTTAAAATGATTACTTGACACAAGCAAAGGCTTAGCTATCAATCTGCCTTGTGGTCAGCTGCATTGCTAGGCCACAGGTCATGCCTTATATTTAGCTGTAATGCTAATACTTCTTAATAATCTAAATTATTGTTAACCTAACAGTATGTTATCAGAAAACTATTTTATTTCAGGGTAATAACAAACCTGCGCACTACACCATGGTCTGCTGCTGTGATTGGTGTCAAGGGGAGCTGTGCTGGCAATAGGGCCCCTGCCTGGCTGAGCACTGGGGTGGGTGACCCTAAAATCAAAACCCAACTAAGTCTGACAGGGAGGGTGTGAAGCATCCCTGACCTTTGGAAAGCCCAAAGGGCTGAGTCATGCCCAGGATGTCAGAAGGTGCTGGAGCAGCATTGGCATGGGCAGCTGCTGTTGCCTTGCAGCACAGCCGGCACTCCTGGGAGCCCATGTGGCACCCTAAATCGCTGAGGGACCTACAGTCTCTCACACTGAGAGAAACTCCTTTTGGGGGGTTTGAAGTAGGGGTGGTCCAAAAGGGGGAGGGGGGAAGGAAGAGCTGTGGGAGGAATGGGCATGGCAATGGTTTGCTGACCAGCCCTAGCATGGTGCAGCTCTCGGGCTGCCTACCTGTGCCATCCAAGACTTGGGGAATTGTCAGGGTTTTGGGGCAGGGTATTCCCTAATTCAAATAATGAATGAAATTGTTGGGTGCTGGATGAAGTGACTTATGATGCTTGCAACAATGCCTTCAGGGAAGTGTGAAAGGAATTTTTGGCCAGTCTTCACCTCCAGCTGTGCCAGGGAGAAATGAGAAAAAAGCACCAAGGTGTGCTAAGTTGCTGAGTGTCAGGGAAAGGAATTTATGTTGTTTGGGGACTAGTGGCAGGAATAGATGGAGAACACAGGAACTTCTATTGGTAGGGGATGGGGATTGGATTGCTACTAGGAGATGTGATTTGGGTACACTTTGGAGAATGTACAGAGGTGGTTTTAAAAGGGAATTTACACTTTTCCTTGTTTGGAAGTAAACAGTTCTGCACATTTTCAAAAGTATTTTTCTGAACTTTATTTCAGTGACAATTTAACAACAACTACTAAAACAGATAATCCAATAGTAAGAGTGTTAATAACAGGGAGATAGATAGAATAATGCCAGATAGAAGGATAATCTGATTCCATAAATTGAGCTGAGAGCAGATGAGGGAGCACTGCCTCACAAACATGCCTTAGAATCCCATCACCCCTCTTTTGACATGTATGTCCAGCTAATTAAAATTGAAAAAGGTGCATGCATTGACTACATAGTAATAAAAAGTAATAACAAGTTAGAGAACCGTTAAAGCATGAACACTGCTGACTGCCTGTGGACTGGAAATTTTAATAGGACATCACTTAGCTTTGGGTACAATCATGCTTTAGGCACTAGAACCTGGTACCCCACGAGATGCCCCCCTCTTGCACCTCTATGCCCCCCCGGGAGGGGGAGGGGGCTGCTTTGTATCCTCCTCTCCTTCATCCCTGAACTCTACTGGTGATCTCCTCTTGTGGATAGAGGAGGCATGGCTCTTTTTTGGAAAAGAGTGCACAGTGGGTTGGGATGGCCTAGTCTCGCTGTTGTTCTCAGTAGTGTTGCCATCATCAAAGAATATTAAAAGCTGCTGTCTATACCTTGCCTCCAGATGCCCTCTATGATCAGCATCCTTATAGAAATGCTGAACAATTTCTAACACTTGGGTCCTGCTCTCCATAAGATTGAAATTGGCTTCCTTCTGCCTCAATAGCCTATTAAAGATATCACTAATGTCACCTACCAATTGGTCACTGATTGTAGATGTGTTTTGGAATACTTCTGCCAGTAGCTCAATAATGTTTTCCTTAGTTGCCCATTACCTTGTTCTGTAATTATGTTGATGTTGAGCATTATCAATTGTTGTTGATGATCTAGGAACCACAGCTGCAATACTAAGGGCAGCTATGGCAAAGAGAAAAAAGAAAGGTCTCATAAGGTGTTAGGCTATTTTAAAACTTTTAAGAAGCCTCTATTTTTAAAAATGTTAACAGGACACCATTAGCAACAATTATCAATCTGGGCCCCATTACCACCCACCTGTGTTATCAAGACCTCCACCCTCAAACTATTCTAAACAGTCACAATGTATCCTCCTCCTCACTGGGCTGCACCTGGTACCCCTCCACCAGGAAAAATACCTACCATCAATCACCCAGTGCAGGGAGAACCTGAGATTTGGTTAATGCAAGCAGTCTCCCCCACCCTGACAAACTAAAAATGCGTGTAGCCCAAATATTTTAGCCTGATGTCTACTACCACTGCTATAACTTACAAGTCTCTAGTCATGAGGCTTGTGGGTTCCCCAGCACAGAGCTGAACAATCTCTCCTGGGAACCTGAAAACTCATGACACAGAATATTGGTGGAGTCAGAGTCATCTTCATCCTCATGAACAGAAGAGTCATTTCTGAGCCCCTGCTGCTGATCATCCTGTGAGTCTGGTACCAAAATGTGTGGGGTGACAACAGTAGAGGGCAAGCTCATTTCTGGCTCCATGCCAGACATATCCTTTGAGCAGTCCCAACCAAGGTTATTTGTCTGTGACTGATACTGTGGCTGAGGCTGAGTGCATGCAGTTTTCAAAGTAGCTGCCAACGTAATGGGGGGTGTGGATATATCTTCAGGCTCCTCAACCGGCAAACATGTTGCCCCTAATTCCTGCAGGCAAAACTCAGCAGGATCTCTTTTAAGGATGGTAGCCAGCTTGTCATAGAATAGAATCATTCTGTGTGAGGCACCAGAATGAAAGTTGTTGTCCTTAACACGATGACAGGCACACTTTAGGGACTTGATCTTACTCTGACGCTGTTCCCAGTCATGATTGTAGCCATGTTCCTTCAATAGGTCTGCAAAAGTCACATACACCGGCTTATTTCTTCGATTTTTGAGTTGCATGAGCACCTTCCTTTCACCCCAAATGTTGATCAGTGCCTCAGCTTCTGCAAAAACCCAGTTTGCACCCCGGCCTTGGTAAGTATCTGGCATATCTTCCAAATGTTGCTTTTTCTTTGTCCCCTCCATAGCCAACAAGTGTGCTGGGTGAGAGCAGATCAGAGAGTGTAGTTTGCAGAACAGACTGCTATGACTTGTTCTGATGCATGTCCAATGACCTAAGACCTGCAAACCTTTTATGAAGAGAGTAATAGTAATACCAATGTGATCTGTGCAATCTCCAGACATTTGTGACAGTTTTTCACTTTGCAAGTCTAGACGCTGGCATTTAGAAACATACTAAAAGAAATATTGTGCTGGTGACTGGTGAAAATGATGGCTAATTACTGCAAGTGAGAAAATAGCTCCGTGATAGACCTTGATGGAAAAATATTTCCATTAAATTTGGAAGCAATCCAAGTCCTGCATGAGCAGTTTTCACAGGGTGGTCATGGTTTTTACAATGTGGGAGGGGATGGGTAATGCGGGGTGGGGGAGGTTGAGTACACAGCATAGAACAAGTTGAATATCCCATGTCCTTCGGTGTATATTGTGGAAGTGGCCCCCGCCTTTGTCCTGGGGGTGGCTGGCTACTGGGCTACAGGTAGGCAGTGAGTCACCTTAGAAGACATAGTGTGGCAATGGTTTGCTGGCAATGTTTTGCTGGCAAGCCTGGGCAGGCTGCACCCCTTGGGGTGCCTAAAAGTACCATCCATCATGACTTGGGGAACTGATTGGATTTCCCAGGCAGCCCCAAATTCAAACACCATAAAAAATTATTGGCTGCTGGGCAAAGTGACCTTGAATGTTTGCAGTGATCAACCTGTCCAGAGAAAAATGGGGTGAATCACAGTGGGATCTCAGGGACCAGCAGGGAAAAGGCGTGATGCTGCTTTGGGAAAGTGTGAACGGCTGGCTTGGCCAGTCCTCACCTTCAGCTTTCAGGGGACACTAGGCAACCATGAATTTACAGACCATTTCAGAGTATGCAGTGCTACGGGCAGCCCAACATTAGGCATCCAGGGTGCAGAAAGGAGGGGACATGGTAGGGGAAAAGTGCAGGGAAGGTGGCTTCCTGCCAAAATACTGTGCACACTTGCTTTAGCACCCCGGTGTCGGGGGAGAAATGCAACTGGTCTGTGTCTGTGGGGGTGAGCGGGGTCAGTGCTGGGTCAACCCATTTATGCACAGAGATATGAGGAGACACTACCATGGTCTGCTACTGTTATCAGTGTCAAGGGCAGCAGTCCTGGCATTGGGGGACCTGTCTGGGTGACCAGTGTGGTGATGCAAGTGCAATATTAAATATCCTTCATTGTCCAATGAGGCAGTTGTTAATTGTGGGACTAAACCCCATGTAGTGTCCGGGGTGGGGGGGAGAAGGAGGGCGAGGTTTTGTTTGGTTGCAAGTGTACAAGCAGACAGTCAATTTTCAGAAAAAAACAGACAAGTCTAACCTACCTTTTTGCAGAGGGAGGGGGCAGGAGTGTTGTGTGTGGCACAGATCAAGTGTGAAATATTAGAAGGTAATGAAGGATTGTGGATTTTGTAGGAATGGTGATTTTGCCAGCTGTGTTCACCCAAACCAGAAAAGAGGCAGGGAGGAATTGCAAGAGGACCTGGTTTGGATAGCTATTGACATGTAAATGATGTGAGTGTTTTCATGCTAATATACGACTGTTGCAGGTTTTGGGGACCAGAGCACAGAGGCAGAATTGGGTGTGTGGACTGCTTGCTAAAGATCATGGCTTCCTTGATTCCTAATGAGCTAAGCAGAAAGAAGAGATTAATCTTGATGGCCATAGAAGATTCACATCGCAGAAGTCTGGTTATAGAAGAGAAAATTATCAAGTTTATGGAAGTGGGCTGATGTCTGGTAAAACTCTTGCAAAGACACCTTTGGATGTCTGCCTTCAAGCACAGGTTCTTGATTGAACTGTACAAGGTTCTGTCGCATTTGGAAAGAGATAAATCATGGATTCATAAGACTATAGTGGCTTGCTGGCCATACATTAAGGGCAAAGATTGCCAGATATGGGCACATGAAATCTGCTTGGACTGGTGGGAATGAATTGTTATGTTGAACTGGAATGATGATCAGTGGCTGGAGACATTAAGAATGAGCAGGAACACCTTCTTCCACATTGTTAGTATGCTGTCACCACACACTGAGCTCCAGGCAACTGTCATGTGGAAGCCCATCACCCCAGAGAAGCATGTTGCAATGGCCGTGATGAAACTGCCCACTCCAACAAGGCCGCGCCATGTGGTGAATCGGTTTGGCGTGTCTCCCTGCACTGCTGGGAGAGTGATCAGAGTGGTATGCCAGCTGCTGCAGGAGATGGCAGCAAACAAATTCATCTGCCCAAGTAAATCCAGGGAGGTGGTAGAAGGATTCTGGGTGATGGGCTTCCCAAACTGCATGGGAGGACTGGACAGCACACATTCCCATCCTAAAACTGTCCCAGAACAACTGGTCATTCATCAACAGGAAGGGATTTCCTTCAGTCATTCTCCAATCTATATTGGATCACTGAGGAAGATTTATATTTATACAGGATGGGCAGGAAGCTCCCACAATGCAAATGTGTTTCAAAACTCGCCACTGCATGGGATGGTAGAGAAGGGACAATATTCCCCAGGACTGGAGGCAGTTGTCATCTGGGGTATTTCAATTCCTCCCCCCCTGATAACTGTTGATGTGACTTACCCACTCCTGCCCTGGCTCATGAAGCCCTATGGGAGGCAAGTGACTAAACTACAAAAATACATCTTCAATTACCACCTAAGCAAGTGTCACATGAGCATAGAGTGTGCCTTTGGGTACTTGAAAGCCCGTTGGAGGTCACTCAACTACTGATTGGAGGTAGGTCCAGAGAACATCACCTCTTTCATAGTGGCACCCTGTGTGCTGCATAATATCTCTGAGACAAGGGGGAAGGTTTTCAGTGAGTCTTGGGAACAAGACTTAAGGGAAGCTAGAGAAGCTGCAAGATGTACATGGAGACTAGCAGGGCAAGTTGGGGGGCCGGTGTGGGGGAAAGAGGGTTAGACATTCAGGCAAACAGCAGAAAGGGAGCTGTGATCATAAATTGCCTGACAGCAGGCTTCATGGCTGCTCAGCCAGAGGAATGTGCTCTCTAACTATGTAACTGGATGGTTATTATATTTCATTTTGTATTTCCTATTAGTTTGTAATTGAATAAAGGCTTTCTGAGAAAAACATTTTGGATACCTTGTTAATAGTGGACTCTGGGGGAGGTCTAGGTATGGGATGGGAAGAGGACATCCTCCATGCAGGAGGGAGGGTGTGCTGTGGGTGTGGCACATGGCGGATGGGTCTGGGGTGTATTGGGGTGGTGATTCAAGCAGGTGCCTGAAAACCAGTGGGTGGGTACATGACTGTGGGCCCTGAAAATAAAATAAGTAAAAATGTGTGAAGACAGACATTGTTAGGTAACATGTGTAAAATACAAAGAAAGAAAAATAAAGAAAGGGGGGTTAATGCTGTAATATGAGGTGCGCCTACAGACCCTAGGCACACCTGGATCATAGTAATCAGGGATGCAGGAAATTGAAATTGACTTACAAATAGGGTAACTGATAAGACAATGCCTCTGACTGAGCCAAAAATGCTTCCAAGGCCTGCAAAAAAAATGTGTGCTTATGCGAGGTGTTTCCCAAACACCTTTGTGCCCCGAGGAACCCCAAGCATGCACTCCGGGTTTCTCTGGCCAGGGTGATGGCTGCAAGCATCCAAAGAGGCTTCGTGCAGCAGGCAACAATTCCTTTCAGTGTGAGAATTCAGGGCTGTACTGGAAACCACGAGTGACACCAGCGATGGGAAGGGGGAGGAGGGGAAGCAGGGGAAGGGGCATGTGGGGTATGAGTAGGGTGGACGATAAAGAAGAGATACACTGTGTTTGCATGGTTTACAAATGTGTTGCCTGAGGCAAAATTGCAAGCATGCTTGAAGTTGGTTTTTAAAAAGCATACAAAGAAGATTCACCCTTTGGGTGCTGAATTAGGGGGTGCAGTGTCCATGCCTCCCAGCAGTGCAGGAAGACTGCTTCCCAAAAAGAAAACCCCACCTTTTTCCTTGCCTGCCCAAAAGAGGCTTCTCCAAGCAGGCAACAATTTATTCTGGTCTGAAAATTAGGGGCTTCACTGGAAACCCCAAGGATGGGAGGGGGAAAAGGGGATACAATGTAGATTTGTTGGGGAGAGCACCAAGAGAGAGCACTCAAAAGTGAATAGGTGGCTGAAAAGTTAATTCATGGTTTTGTAGTGGTCTGTGCAGGAAGACTGCTTATTGAACTCCAAATCCCAAAAAAGCCATGTCTCCGTCAACCCAAGCCAATGATATAGCCTAACCTGCAAATTTGGTGTTGGGTGTTCATCACCTGGATGCTCATGGTGTTTGCTTGTGAGAGGATGCTAATGTTGATGTATCGGTCTTCCTACTGGATTCAAGGATCTTCTGTAGGCAGCATTGATGGTACTTCTTCAATGCCTTGATGCGTCTCCTGTATGTTGTCCACATCTCAGCTCCATACAGTAAAGTGGGGATCACAACTGCTTGATAAACCATGAGCTTGGTTTTGAATCTGATGTCATGATCTTCAAACATCTGTTTCCTCAGGTGCCTGAAGGCTGTACTTGCACATTTGAGGTGAAATTGGATTTATTTATCAATGTCAACCTTCTGCAAGAAATGGCTTCTTAAGTACTGGAAGTACTCAACATTCTCCAGAGACTCCATGTGATTTTAAACTACCAGAGCTGAGGACTACTCATTAGGAGCTTGTTGATGGAGGACCTTAGTCTTATGAATGTTAGGCATCACTTGTATGCTTCAACAATTGCCTGAAGGTCTGCTTCTCACTGAGCACAGACTAGAGCATCATCAGCATACTGGAGCTTTCTGACTGAAGACAGAGTGGTCTTGGTTTTGGCTCAGAGTTGGCTGAGATTAAACATCTTACTGTCCATTCAGTAGCTTAGCTCCACTCCAACTAGAAGCTCATTGGTGGTCAGATGTAGCATCACAGTAAGGAATATCAAGAAGAGGTCACAATATCACTACAGCCAATCTGACTGGAGCTGCTACTCTGTTTTCTTTGTTGTGTTTTGTAACTCATTAAATCAACTTTTCACCCATTCTTGCAAGGAAATCCTCTGCCTGGCAAAATCCCATTGTGGGGATCACTGTTCTTTGCCTTGGTGTAGGAGGGCAGCTGAGTCTGCCTCAGTCCCCCTCTGAACTTGCCTGCCATGACTTCGATTGAAAAGAAAAAAGGTTCAGTGATACTCTTAAGGGGCAAGGAAAACACCACAGACCTCCCAGATAGTGAACTCATACTAGTTTTATTTAGCAAGCAATTACAAAGTGACATTCACCTCACCAGTTATCTCATTAGCAAGAGAAACTCCGTAGCTGAGCAGATAACTTCCCTGGCTTGGGCATGCCCCAGATGCTTAGGCTATTCTTGGTTCAAGCAGCGTTTTCCTATCAATTAAGTCAATTAGCAGGGCACATTCCCCACATCTCAGTAGTGTGGGGAGAGCTACCTCCGCAGTTACTTTCCATGCCTAATGGTGGAACCAGCTTGGGTCTCAGCTATCCAATAATGAAGCCGGCTCCACGCCACCTTAGCTGCCCGATCTTTGCTCCAGATGCCACTACTGTGAAATTCCTCTTGGCCCTTCGATCCCTGGAGCCCCAACTCCTCCCTGGACTTTCTGCGTTGGCTGCGGGTCTTGGGTGAGTATCTCATGTCCTTACCCACCCGTCATAGTGCCCTGGGACCTGTAGTCTTGGGTCCTCTATCGCGGTCGTTCAGGTTTCTTGCGCTCTCTCTCTCATCACGCGGTTCACTCTTCCCTCCAATGCCAGAAGGCAAAGTGTGCTCACTTGCCACAGGCCTTATACCAGCCATGACAAGTTAATTACCCTGATCACTCCCCAGTGTGCGACTCCCCTTGCCTGTGTAAGGTGCCCTCTATGACTACCCACTCCCGTGGTTACCCTAGTAATGGGGCTTCTGCCTGAGCCCCTGTTACACACTTATCTCCCAACAGCTAAGAGTTCTACAGTATCAATGTTTTGGCTTACTTAGGCTCTTATTCTGTGCTGTGGCACTTCCTGGCCCTCTGGATGGCTGATGTTAGCTGAGGAGCTGCCATAGGATAAATTACCACACACACAGCTCAACTTGCTTGGCCCTATATTCTGTGCACCCACTTCTGATTATCTAATAAGCTAGACTCCTACCACCAATGTGGAAGAACCAACACTGTTGAAATAACCTACAATGGAAGAATACATTTGTGTAGATTTTCTCCAGTGGTATGAAGCAATTCCTTTATCTATAACAATGCCATCAAACATAGAATTAGCCCTTAGAGCAGCGGTGGGCAATTATTTTGGCTGGAAAGCCACTTAATGAGCTTTGGGGACCTGCTGAGGGCCACATCCATCTGTTTCCCTTCCCTTCCCCTCATCTCCTCTCCCCGTCTCCCTCTCTGTCCACCTGTCTCTCCTCTCTCTCTCGCTCTCTTATTCTCTTCTCTCCGTCTCTCTCCCCCTCCTTCCCTCTCTCTCTCTTTCACTCCCTCCAGAACCCAGCTGAAACTGTAGTTTTCCAGAATCCCTGCTACTCAACTGTGGACTCAAGCAGGAGCTCCTCCTGCCATCACCTTTAGTTGGGTTCTGGAGCGAGGAGGAGGGTGGGGTTGGATGGGGAGAGAGATAGAGAGGAGAGAAGAGACAGAGACACTGCAGCCTGCCTGTCATGGCAGCAGCTCCTGCCTGGGTCCATGGCTGACACCGCTGGCAGATACCAGGTCTGGGCTCTGAGCAGAAGCTTCCACCATGCGGGGCTGGTGCTGGGCTGAAGAAGTCCCACCCACCCAGTGGCCAGAGTTGCTGGCCCCTGCAAGCCAGATCTAATAAGCTGGTGGCTTTTTACCCATGGTTCTGGATGGAATCTGTTAGTAGGCTGGGTCCACCTCACAGGACTTATTTTGCTCACCCCTGCCTTAGAGTAATGTTTTCATTTCTATATTACTAACCAGTTATGCTCTACATCTTCTTTATGCATTCGTGGAATTTCTGTTCTTATGTGTATGCACTCTGTGACAGGGGGCCACCTTGGGGCCGATCTCCACGGCCTGCCCACCTGTCTCTGGGCAACTGCCCACCTATCTCGCCTGCCACGCCTTTGATGTTAATTGATTCAATTAAGATGTCAATTAAGCAGGAGGCTACCCATTTGGTGCCCCAATGCCAGGGGGCGCTCTCTGCACTCCTACCTCCCCAATACCACAGCCCAAGCCTCGCAGATGGCATCATGGTGTTCACATATTCACCGGCCCCACACTGGGCCCCAGAATCATCCACACAGGACCCCTCTATGATCCTTCCGATCAGGCGGCAGGCGCCCTAGCCCTCCTGAAACTACTTGCTCCTCTCAGGCGTGGGCCCCCCGGGACCTTCGGCCTCTTGCCCTGGCCCACTTCCAGGCCAGTCGGCACCCCAGGCCCCCAGCTCTTGGGCGTTCCTTGCAGTGGGCCCCTGGCCCTTTTGACCCTCCTGGTCCTAGCCCCAGCTTGGGCCAGTCGAGGGTACTCTCTCCTTCGGGCTGGGTCTTTAGCCTCTCACTCTCTATCCTCAGGCTCACTGCGCCACTACCCCCTTTCTCCTGGGGGCAACCGCAGCACCACACCTGGTACTCATTCACTCTCTCAGGGTCCACCCTCCCCTCTGGGCCCCTCCACAAACATAGGGTTACCCACCCAGTGGTGGGAGCTAGGGGTTAAGGCACCCCAACCCACCTTTCACCGGGGTGATAACTGGCCTGGCATTTCCTGGGGGCTCCCGCACCACTGAGAGCCCCACCAGGCCACCCACTCCTGGCAGGGTGCAGTTTCAGGTCATACCCAGGACCAGGAGCCTCCTTACCAACCCCTTGCAGCTCCCCCTTACCTCCTGGTGATCTCAGCAGCCCTCTGGCCAGGCAATGTTGCTGCCTGGCTTCCAGCAGCCAAACTGCACTGTTTATATAGGCAGGCCTTACCTCAAAATGGCTGCGCCCGGCATGGA
>NW_005842016.1:2526453-2531202 GCF_000455745.1 Alligator sinensis
CCCTAAAAGTGGCAGGCACACACTGTGCTCTGCCACACACTCCTTGGGGTGGGAGTGGGGGGAGGGAGGGGAATCAATCTTTTTTCCAGCTGGAAGAATCCTGGTAGAAGGATTGGAGCCACAAAGGTGACAGCTTGTGGAGAGAATCTCCTTTTGCCAAAGATTGTTCTACCCAAATCTGATTAATTCCACCATTTTAAAATTGAAACTTTCACAAAAGATTAACTTTGCAAGAATGTACACAAAAGCCACTTCTGGGTCCACCACTGAGCATGCAGCCCTGCCCCCCCCACCCCGCTCATGCTCCTGTAGGATGCTCCATCCACCCCGCCATCTCAGCATTCATGAGCCATGCCTGGTACCTTGAGGTATGTAGAAAAAACATATAAAGCTATGTCTATGGCCGAATCGCTGACTCTCCGAATCAGAATTGAATCTACAGATTCAGATTTGGCCAAATTGAATCAGGAGAGTGATCCAAATCAGCTAATCAAATCATTATCCCCCAAATCAGGCCAAATCTGAATCTGAATTGAATACGGCCTGTGTTGCACATCCCTACTGGGTATATACTAATTTCTCCAAACCTTTGCCCCTCCTTTCTTTTGTTAGTTTTAAATCTTCTACCATATATTTTCATGTTGTGTCCCCTAGGTCTAATATTGTGAGATGGAAAACAGGGATTTTTTTTTTTTTTTTACTTTTTTTGACCCATTTATTATTTTGTAAACCTCTATGTCTCCCTTTAAACATCTTTTTTAGAAGCTGAAAAGTCCCTAATTATTGTGGGCATCTCTACACAAAATGCTTCATGCCAATTGAACTAATTCTACTGAACTAATTCTACTTGTGAGGCGGGCAGGCCTCAACCTAATGTCATTTAATACAGAGAAATGTAAACTGCTCCATCTGGGGAAAAATAATCCACAATAAACTTAAAAGCTTGGCAGTACTAGGCTTGCCAACACCACAACTGAATGAGACCTGGGTGTCATGATTGACAACAAAATGAACATGAGCCACCAATGCAATGCCGTAGCTGGCAGAGCTAAATAAACACTGGCATGCACCTACCAAGGCATCTCAAGCAAGGCTAAGGATGCCATCCTCCCACTCTACTGAGTCTTGGTAAGACTGCAACTGAAGTACTTTGTCCAGTTCTGGGTGCCTCACTTCAGAGGGGATGTGGAGAAGCTCAAGAGAGTCCAAAGGAAGGCCACACACATGAGGCCAGAGACCAGGTCATACGAGGAGAGGCTAAGGGATTTGGGACTGTTCAGCCTGGAGAAGAAAAGACTCTTCACTCAAGACATCCCAAAAAGCATCTCTGGATAGGTAAATTTACACTTTTGTTTTTGGGTTTTTTTCCAATTTACAATAGTTTTATATGGCTATAGTAACTGATAAAACAACGTTTTATGATTATTAAAGGTTTTGATGGTGTTTTAATACATAGTCTGTTACCTATGTCTATGAAAAAGTTTCTGGTGATGCTTAAGGAGGTATCATTTTAAATTGGTGATACTCTGTCAGAGTTTGGGAACCTTTGCAAGTCTAATGCACAGTAGATTAGTCCAATAGGCATTAAGTGTCACACACAAAGTGTTCATCTGCACTAATATTCAGCAGCTTTAGTTCAATGGGCATTAAGCATCATACAAAAAGCATTCACCTGCGCTAATGCGCAGTAGCACAAGTTATAGTGCATTAAGTTAGTAGTATCTGTTATTACAGGTGCTAAACTTAATGCTCCATAATTACAGCATATTAATGAACATGTAAACATGCCCTCCCTCTCCCCTCCATGTTCCTCATTGTCCTTATTTCACTTCCCTGTAACTTTCCTAGTCCTTCCATCACTTTTTGAGGTAAGGGGAGCAGAACTTCATGAAGTAAATTAAGTACAGTGGGGTAAATCAAACTAAATTTTTGCACTATAAAATCATGCTGCTATTCCCATCTAGCCCTGGTGGTGCTCTGCCAAGATACTAGAAGGCTGAACCACATTCAGGTTAAAAACAAAAGAGGGATAGGCTGTCAGTTTGAATGACAAAGAATTCCAATTATCCCCATTGTCCCAGGAAAAAGTGTTATTTCAGAGGTATTTAGGGTGGGACAATGGGCTTGTAAATATATAAAATCCCAGAATAAAGGGCTTTGTGGAAGAAATGCTTGTAGGTCTTTGACCTCAGAAAGCCTTTTCTGCACAGTAGCGGTGGGGACATAGGGACTGAGAAAGATACATGGTAATTTGTCTTATATCTCATTCATGCATGCCAAGTGAATAAATGTATATTGGAAGAACATTCTGTTACTGAATACTCTGCACAGGCAGACTACCTCATTCAGTGCCCGGGGCATAGACTTGGGGGCCCTCATTTGCAAACCTCAGCTATCTGTTAAGGCCTTGTTACACACTAGATTGTAAACTGAAATGTTGATCAGTGTTAGCGCTAGCTTGAATTTGCAAAGGTCACACATTCGGGCCAGCAGAGACATGGAGGACTGAAAGGTAAGAATTCCCCCTGCCCTTTGGGTCCTCCACTGCCCCTCAGGGTTCCCCTGTGCCTCTTGTCCCCACATCTCCTCTGGGGTTCCCCTGGTTCCTCCCCATCCCCAGGGCTCCCCACCTGCTCCTCAGATCAGGGGTGCGCAACTACCAAACCACAGGCCAAATCCAGCCTGAGTGGCTCCACACAGGTCAGAAAATTTTGTGGCAGGAGAATTGGTGGTCATTCCTCTACTGTTGCCAAATTTCTAAGGCTTGCCTGGCTGCTGCTGACCAGTGGCTTCCATGCACCCGTTTCTGGACAAGGCTGGGCCATTGCCACACTGCCACTGCCAGACAGTCAGGCCAGGCCATGTCATTTCTATTGTTGTGTGCCCACCCTGTGCACTGCACTGGCCTAGGCCCATGTCAAGGTAGGCCAGAACCCTGCCAGGAGAGTCCCAGGCACCTGGATGGGCCTATTGGTCAGATCAGGCCTGTGGACAGGCCTGAAACTGTTGATCCAGCATGCAGAAAAGAAAGTTTGGTTACTGCTGACAAATATTTAGAAAATCTTTTTGGCTAAGCATTCAAAGGAGATTTAAGCTCAGTTTTGCAGCACCTATCATTTGTACTGTGTTATTTGTGAACTTTCTATGTCCAGACTCCCCAAACAAGGCAATGACTTTGCAGAAGCTGATATGCTAAGCAGGGGCCAATAAGAAGCTGGCTATTAGGAAATGTTGAAGTAGTTAGGTGCATGAATCTAAACTGGGGAAAGTGCTTTCATTCCTTTGTGATTCAAAGTCATGTATCTGTTTCTGCAGCAGATTATCTGGGTCATGTCAGTCCCGCCTTTAAAAACAAAAATCATAGCAAACAACACCCCACCGCCCCCACTAGAGTTGTTCTTTTCTATGGGTTTATTAAGTAGGAAAGGGAGGATTTGTTAAAGCCGTCAGGGGAATGCTTGGCTTAAGAATTCTTGTGAAGGCTATCCTGCTTGAACAGAGGGGCAAGGAGGGTGAAATGATTATTCAATATCCTTTGGGAGAAGCATAGTTATTTGAGGAAGAATTGTAGTGGGAATCCTAATATCCAGTGATCTTAAACACCATCATGGTAAAATGGCCATTATAAACCAGCTTAGGTGCCCAAGTACCACTGCTGTGTGCCCTCTCTCTGTCTCTCTCTCCCTCTCTCAATTTTCCATTGGTAATATGGGAGTAGCTCCACTTCCTTTTGAACAGAGGTTTTATGGGCATCCATATGTTAAAATATTCTGATGCTCAGGGAGTGAGAACATTATGATAAGGCAAAGGATGGTAGCTTTCACATGCATCAACCTGTCTAGGAAAACCACCTGTGTTCCTTACCTCAGTTATTGTACTTGTGGGTATCTTTTTTATAGAAAATAGGCAGGGCCTAGTTCCATTTGTGTTTTAACCTTGGATGTATCCCTGATATATGGAAGATGCCTGACTACAAGGCAGCTGAGAATGAATACAACACAGGATGACAGGGCCAAGAGAAGGGCGAAACATTAGGTGGGGATTACGTGCACATTATCATCTTTTTCTTTTAAAAACTACAGTGTGATGCTGAAGACAATGGCCAGAATGGATTACAGGCATAAGCTGTGAGTGTAGGTAGAAAGTCAGTGTTGTGCAAAACTCAAGAGTGCCTCCTCCCTTCCCCAACAACTTCCAAGCACAAAACCTGGAAAATGATTCATTGCATAGGCTACAGAATTGCCACATAAAGCACAGGGAAAGGTGAGGCAGGGTTAAAAGAGAATTATTCCCCACAGTTTTTGATTGCAGGGATATATCAATCATGTTTGTGCTGTCCATATTCCAGGTAGGTGGGTGCATATAGTGATGGATAAATAAATAAACAAACTGTATTTATATGACAACCCTGGAGAGTGAATTTAACAACCAATCTCCGTGAGTCCTGCCATCAGGATTTTAAGAAAGGAGAGGGGGAGGGAGTAACTTGGATCCCTGTTTTGGGGGGGCTTTTATAGGCACTCCTTTATTCATGTCTATGCCTGATTATTTTCCTGTTTCAGTAACAAAAGTGTCATTGACTTTGATGGAAAAATTCTGAACCAAATAAGTGTCCTTCTATTTCTAGCATTTCTACTCAAGAATTGATTTAGTGCTAAATTACCCACAGCACAAAACATCTCTCTCTACTCTCTACTGGGTATCTGTGTGTTCCACCTTGTTCTCAGGTTGTTGGGCTGACATCAGATG
>NW_005842016.1:2531212-2536145 GCF_000455745.1 Alligator sinensis
GCTTAATCTGCTATGCAAGAAGTTGGTGTAACTGTGGCCTGTACAGATCAATGTTTGTTGTAGTCTGCATGCTGAGCTGAAAGCAGTCTCTTCACTTCCATTTACTGCTGAAAGCAATAAAAGCTTTATCTTACCCTAGAAGTAATAATGTATGAGTACTGTGTAATTTAAAATCACATCACTTATGCTAAAAGCAGAACTTCCTTGCCTGATAAAGAGATTGGCATTTGCTGCTGACTTAGAACTTCAGAGTAATATGGTCTACTTCAATTAATAGCTGTTAAGGCAAAGCTGTTCCACATGCCAGACAATTACCTAATAGTGAATTACTGATAACATCAGTGATACAATTTAGGGGCTTTTTACACATTAATTTTAGGGAGCTCCTGGAGCACTTAACCCATGGATTGTCTGTACGTTAGCACCTGAAACTAGTTTTAAGCACACTTCAGCCAATTTACAGTTATGCCACTACAGGGAAGATTTATTTCTGATCTGTGCTACCCAGTTTATGTTGTATTAATGTATGGCCATATCCCACACATAAGAGGCCCAAGTTGCAGTTCTCCAGCATTCCAGGATACAGTGTCCCTTTCCCTCCCCTCCTGGCCTCAATATTCCCGCTAAGGTTTAGCGATCCGTGAGCAATCCTAGCTGGAACTGCATGGGTATCTCAGTGTGCCTGCCCCTCCCTGCTCCTGCAGCAGCCTGTGGCCAGGTTGGGGTGGGTGGCAAGTGGACAGATGAGAAGCCAATGCCGGTGGCACAGGGAGCATCAGCGCCCACTTGCTATGGCACTGGGTGTCTCCCCCAGGCCGGCACTCAGGGGCCATGGCTCCCTACCGCCCTCCCTCCCATCAATACACCACTGTGTGTGCAGGATTAAAAAGTTATTGTGTGGCAGGATTTTTTATTGTGTGTAGCTGCACACGTGCACAGCTGGCATGCATGCAGCTTAGAGGGAATGCTGCCTGTTCTGTGTGGACAAACTTTCCACCCCCTGAACACTACTGCTCAGGTGGTGGTTCTGGGACCAAGCCAACTCCCCTCCTGTCCCCAGGGATGTGGCCTTTCACCCCCAGGGATGCAACCTTGTTCAAACAGCCTGTACAGCACATGCCAGCCAGCCAGGTTGCAGGGCACAGATGGGTCCAGTAGTTGGATCTAGGGGCAAGAGTAAGGGGGGGAGAAGGTAGGGGATCAGGTTACATCCCCATGAGCTGGGGGTTCCTTCTCAGAACAGGGGCAGTAGCTCTCTCAAAAATATTTTTTCTCACCACTCCCATCTCTCAGCCACCCTGGGAAGCACTACCAACACCCCACACATCCCAACCCCAAATCCTAATTTATTAAAAAATGAAACCTTCTTTAATTTACTTCCTCTTTCTTTTTAAGTTTTGGAGGTTTTTTTACTTCTTGCCATTGTATCCTTCACTGGCTGACATCCTTCATTTTACCACCCTTTCCTCACCTCCATTTCCTTTCCACCTCCCATTTCATTACCCAGCTTCATTCCATTAACTCTCCACCTTCCAGCTTCATCTTTCTGCCCCCTTCAAGCCAACTCTCACACATCTGTAAGGGAGCACAGCACAGATAGAAATCTGTCCTGGCTTATCAGGCCTGCAGTGGCGAATAACAGATGTAGCTCCTACTCAGGCCCTTCCGTGCCAGCCTTCTAGTGGCAAGTCATAGCTATGCAAGTAGGGGACACTCAGATAAGATTTCTAACTTTAAGATGTGGCTGCTCCAAACTCAAGCTAGCACTAACTCCAGTCAACATTTGATCAGCACAAAGGGCCCTAAAACTGTTGCTTTAAAAGTAATTTAAGACCTGAACCAAAAAAGGTTGCAATAACCTCCAGCCAAATGTTCAACTCAACTGCTACTAAACCCTGGGGGTAACTATCCTTTGATGTTAAAAGGCCCTGGATACACAGAGTTGCATATCTGTTCATAGAATCATGGAAAATTAGGATTGGAAGGGAGCTCAGTAGGTTATCTAGTCCAACCCCCTGCTCAAAGCAGAATCAGGGTCTAGATATGGGTCTGAACATTTTAGATAAGGAATCAAAATGGCCAGATGAAACTAAACTGGAAACAAATATAGATTAAAAATAGGACACCTGGGGAAAGCCAGTCCTTCCTTCTGGGTGAGAAAGACAATACAGGTTAATTGAAAGTTAGTACTGAATTACTTTTGCTGTGAAAACATTTATCAGTGTTGTTGCATGTCAAAATGCAGCTGCTTTGAATTGATGGAGATTGAACATAGGGAGCTCAGGCAAATGCTGTTTTTGATGTGCTATGGGTATGATGCATTATAGAAATGTAGTGCAACATATATGGCAACAGATGTGCATCTCCCTGACTGGAGAACAACAAAGCTGACACATAGGCATGCTTTCCAGCCAGAGTGATGGGGGAATGTTCCTTGTTTCCCCCACCAGGGAAGCCTGTTAGTGACTTGGCCAGGCTTGCTATAGGCTTGCCTGAACAGCTGTTGCTTATATAGCAATAACTATTGGCAGCTACTGCAGAAGCAGCAGGTAGTTTCCAATATGGGGTTGTCTGTAAGCTGAGAACTTTTTGGGACTCCGGCTATTCCAGCATGGGGTATGACAAGGGGCACGGGACTGCCTAGACCCTACTTCTTGCAAATCTCCATGACAGATTTCTTGGTGGGCAGAAAATCAGGGAGACGACTGATCTCTGTCCCTCCCCCTTGGAAATGGGGAGAAGGGAGGAAAAGCAAAGTAGTGTGGGGTACTTAGAGTTTCTCAGATATGCACAGGCATTGACTTTGTGACAGAAAAGCTTCCTGTGACAAACACATCACTGTATCACATTTTTTTCATCCCTGATCCACCATTTCTGTGTCTGATTGGACATTTTTTTAGTGGGACAAGCAGCATGAACATGTGGCCATTTGCTTTTTGTCCCATTAAGCTCAGATATAAAGTGCCACAACCATGTTTGCCACAGTCTTTGAAAACCGTATTTCCATTCGCTAAATCAGTTTAAGCCATTTATAATCATAACAAAGCAAGACTGGAAGGTACCAGAAGAGGTCATGTAGGGGTGGCCATCCTGTGGCATTCATGCCACAAGTGGCACAGACAGCCTCTGTCTGGGGCACATGGCAGATAAGGGAGGGAGCAGAGGATGCAGTTGCAGATCAGCAGGGAGCAGAAATCAGAGTAGCAAATTAAATAAGGGAAAGGGCTCAGCACAGCACCTGGTGGAGTCATAAAGGGCTTTGTTTGTGGCACACCTGCCAAAAAACGTAACTTCAACTGATCTAGTCCAAATCCATGCTTAAAGCAGGAACAGCTGTATCAAAATGATCCCATACAGATGCTTGTCTAACTTATTCCTAAAACTGTGCATTTGATCCCTGACCAAATGCCAAGGAGAATGAGCATGGGATCACAGGGTCACAGAAAAGTAGAGCTGAAGGGACTTCACAAGGTTATCTAGTCTAGACCCCATCTCAAGGCAGGATCAGCCCTGACTCAAGGCAGGATCATCACAGTCAAGTGTCTATACAGCCTTAAAAAATTCCTGGGATGGAGATTCCACAACTTCAGTCAGTACTGCTCTAATATTTGACCACCATCATAATCAAAGGCACATCTACACATGCATTAATGCTCTGTAGTTACTGTACATTAAGTTTAGTACCTGTAATTTTTTATTTAGCGAATGCAAATCCACAAAGCCAAGCAATAGCCTGTAATAACAAGTACTAACTCAAGGTGCAGCACCTGGCACTACTGAACAGTAATGCCAGCACATACCTTTTTAGTGAAGCTAATGTGCAGTAGACTGATTGTACTGCACATTACTACAGCTTTTGTTGTGACATGCTAATGCACAGTGGAATTAGTCTACTGGGCATTTAGCGTCCCGTTAGATGTGCCCAAAATGTTTATTCTAATCTCCAGCCTAAACTTCCCTTGCTGAAGCTTGACACTTGCTCTGTTTTGTCCTCTACAGCCACAGAGAAAGCCCATTTTCATCCTTTCTTAGATTCATAGATTGTCGAGTCGGAAGGGACCACAATGGATCATCGTGTCCGACCCCCTGCCCCTAGCAGAAAAGAGGACCGAGGTCAGATGACCCCAGCCAGGTGACTATCTAGCCTCCTTTTGAAAACCTCCAAGCTAGGTGATAGCACCACCTCTCTTGGAAGCCCATTCCAGATCCTGGCCACCCTTACTGTGAAAAATTTCTTCCTAATATCTAACTTAAATCCACTTTCCACTAGTTTATACCTGTTATTCCTAGTCACTCCCTGGGGCGCCTTAGTAAACAGTACTTCCCCTATTCCCAGTTGACCTCTCCTAATAAATTTATAGCCAGCCACAAGATCTCCCCTCAGCCATCTCTTGTGAAGGCTGAAGAGATTCAGCTCTCTCAACCTCCCCCCGTAGGGTCTGTCACGAAGGCCACTAATCATGCGAGTGGCCCTCCTCTGGACCCCCACAAGATTCCCCACGTCCCTCTTGAAGTGTGGCGCCCAAAACTGGACACAGTACTCCAACTGTGGCCTGACCAGTGCCGCATAGAGGGGGAGCATCACCTCCTTTGATCTATTAGTCATGCATCTGCTAATGCACGACAAGGTGTGATTGGCCTTGTTGATGGCCTCGTTACACTGCCGGCTCATGTTCATCTTGGAGTCAGTTATGACTCCAAGATCCCTCTCTGCCTCCGAGCTGCTGAGAAGGACACTCCCCGATCTATAGGTGTGCTGGGGGTTCCTCCTTCCCAGGTGGAGTACCTTACATTTATCTTTATTAAATTGCATCCTATTTCTGTAATCATCTTCCTGATAATTGAAGGCTGTTTTCAAATGACCCTTAGATTTTTCTTCTAGGGATTAAATAACCCTAGATTTTATTTCAGTCTGTCCTCAAAAAATATGCTT
>NW_005842016.1:2536155-2537861 GCF_000455745.1 Alligator sinensis
GCACTGAACTCTTTCCAAAATAGTTCATATCTTTCTGGAAAGATGGTGCCCAGAACCGGACACAGGACTCCAGGAAAGGCCTGACCAGTGTTTAATAAAGCAGAAAAATCACTTTCCTTGATTTGCAAGTTATACTCTCATTAATAAAATTCAGCATGCTGCTGGCTTTTTTGTTTGTTTGTTTGTTTGTTTGTTTGGGGTTTTTTGCACAAAGAAGACACTGTTGGTTTATATTCACTTGTAGTCCTACTGTAATCCCAGGTCCTTCCCTGCAGTACTGGAACCCAGTCATTCATTTCCTATGTGTATTTGTGAATTCAATTACATCTTTCCAAGTCTGGGCCTTTGCATTTTTATTTGCTGAATTTCATCTGACTGGCTGTGGACCATCTCCCCACTTTACCTAGATCAGTCTGGATCCTAGCCCTACATTTAGATTATCAGCAGCTTCACCCAACTTGGTATCATCCACAGATGCCCCAAGTGTGCACTCAATCCTGTTGTCCAAGTTATTAATAGAGATATTAAATAGTACCAGGCCCAGGAGAGACCCCTGGGGAATCCCACCTGAAATCTCCTTCCAACTAGACATTGATATTTTGAAGACTTCTCAGGATGAAGAATGGCCTCTGATCCTGCTGTTTGTGAACATTGTCTGAAATATTTTCTATTCTGATTGGCAGTAGCTGTTTTTTTCATAATAACGTTCAGAAGTTGCGCAGCCAAAATATTTTTTAAATTCACTTCTTATCCTAACTATTCTTTCCTCATGTGTTAATAAGCTTTAAATAAAGGAACAGAAAAATAACATGTGACTGAGGTAGCCAGTCATCCACTATCCTTAATGTTAAACAACTTGTTCACAAGGAGGCATACACCCATTGATGTAAAAGAGGCCTCAAAAAAGGAGGTGTACACCCATTGGAAGGGAGGGGCCATCACAAGAGGGGGCTATACCTTAGTAGCTCAGGAATGTAGAGGGGCCGTCAGGAAGGCCAAGGTGGAAATGAAGCTGGGACTAGCGACCCAGATCAAGGACAACAAGAAGTCCTTTTTCAAATACATAGGGGGGCAAAAGAAGGTGCCAGGTAACGTGGGGCCTCTGCAGGACACGCTAGGAAATCTGGTCATCTCACCTGACAGTAAAACTGACATATTCAACAATTTCTTTGCCTCCATATTTCTGAGGAGGGACCCAGATATCTCCCCCACTGGCACCCTCGAGGGCCCTGTGGGTGGTACACCCAGGCCTAGGGTTAATGAGGACCTTGTCAGGGAACTTCTGGAGGGACTAGATGTATTTAAATCCGCAGGTCCTAATGATCTCCACCCCAGAGTGCTGAAGGAACTAGCAGGGGTCATTGTGGGATCTCTGGCACAGCTCTATGAGCACTCGTAGCGCTCGGGCAATGTGCCGGAGGACTGGAAAAGGGCCAATGTGGTCCCCATCTTCAAAAAAGGGAGGAAGGAGGACCCAGGAAACTATAGGCCCGTGAGTCTTACCTTGGTCCTGGGGAAGCTTTTCGAAAGAATTATCCTGGCACATGTCCAGGAAGGGCCGGCAGGGGAGGTTATGCTCAGGGGCAACCAGAATGGGTTCATTAGGGGCAGGTCTTGTCAAACCAACTTGGTGGCCTTCTATGACCAGGTCACCAAGTCCTTGGATGCAGGTGTCGCAGTGGATATAGTCTTTCTGGACTTCAGGA
>NW_005842016.1:2538863-2544420 GCF_000455745.1 Alligator sinensis
CGTTTGACCCCAGTACTCTTTCCTGCCACGGCAGGGGGTCAGACTAGATGATCTCCTCAGGTCCCTTCCAACCTTACCAACTATGAAACCAGCAATTAATTAGCTGAAATTTGCTAACAGTGAGCATATCCATACATGCAGGCATGTGCACTTGCAGCAGCTCAAATAGCAGTGGCACAAATGTATGCCAGAGATTTGTGCCTCAGAACACATGCCTGAACATGAACTTTGGTATGGGGGAAGTTGTGCCACTTAAGGTAAACTGACCCTGCCCTGCTCCTCCTAGGTCTGCAGCCAGGGGAAGCTGAAGGCTGGGGATAGCACCTGTTCTAGCTCCAGCAGTATAAAAAGCTGCCCTGGCAAGCAGCTCAGGGCTA
Source organism: Alligator sinensis (assembly GCF_000455745.1). Taxonomy (NCBI): domain Eukaryota; kingdom Metazoa; phylum Chordata; order Crocodylia; family Alligatoridae; genus Alligator; species Alligator sinensis. The sequence goes on from NW_005842016.1 coordinate 2,539,241, forward strand.
CTTGGGTGGCATGCCTTCCTCCACCATTTCCGGAGGCTCTGATATGACCGGTAGCTTGTCGTCCTGCAGGGCTTCTCCCTGCACGACCTGAGAGGGCTGCCAGAGTTCTACCAGGACCTCCTCTGGGCTTGGAGGCTGGTCTCTGCCTCCAGGTCCCCTGCAGCACTCGCTCAGGGTGCCAACCTGCTTATCAAACCCCTCCTCTAGAACCCCCAGCTGGAGGTGCTGACAGCAGAGGCACTCCAGTTGTGACAGAGGTTGATCCTGGCTGCTGTGAGTCTATTCAGAGGCCTCCTGGACTATGATAGGCAGGAGTGGGTGGACCCCATTGTGCTGGACTGGAACATGGGTCTACCCACGACACATGCAACCTGCTGTCTGGTCCAGGAGGTGAAATCTGCCCTACCTCCTGACACCCTTGCCCTTGTTGACCAGGTCCTATGCAGTGGCGGTTCCCACCTCCCCCACCCCATGTCCTCCAGCCCACTGGAGTTTATCGTGGGGCCGGAGCCTCTCCCAGCCTCATGTCGCCCCCCCTCCCCACCTAAGGTGGCTGGAGGACACTGGACCAGTCCACTTTTCCACCATCCATCACTGCCACCACTACACACTTCTGTGCTGCATGGTTCATCATGCTGCCCTTGATTCCCACCCAGACACCAAGTGGCGGGACCTGCTCGGTGAGAGCATGGCTGGGGCACCCCAATGGCTGAATCTGAACTCCATCCTCATCCCACAAGCCGCTGGGGACCTCAGCTGGTGGCTCCTCTATGGAGCCATCACCACAGGCATGTATGTGTCAAGCTTCACAAACACCACGGTCTCCTGCCCTTTCTGCAGGCAGAGGGAGACCCTGGCGCACATGACTCTGGAATGAACCAAGCTGCAGTCCTTTCACCTCCGGAACCTCCTCCTGAGGTTCTGGTCAAATTTCTCCCCCTACCTGTTTGGATTTGGTCACACCATCCACAGCCCCACCAAGTCCCTGGACCTTCTGGTCAACCTTCTCCTGGCCCTGGCCAAGTGGGTCCTGTGCTTGACCAGAAAGGAGGTTCTGGTCGGGAAGGTACCCAGAGATTGTGGGGCCACTTTCCTCTCACTTGTCTGTGCACATTTCCAGGCAGAGCACCAGTGGGCAGTGCCTACTGGCTCCTTGGATACCTTTGAGGACCAGTGGGTGCAGCTTGGGGGCTCTGCTCGGTGTACCCCTCAGGCACTCTTGTTTTCACATTTTGACCCTTTGACCCACACAACACACCTATCCATTTTTTTTCATTAGTTGTCCCAAGAATGTAGTTGTTTCATTTGTCCATTAGCCCCCATGAAAAACGGTTCTACTAGTTAACCAAGTGAGCCTTGCCCATGGTAATCAGATGGACAAATAGATAAGCGCTTCTGAGGCTCGAGTGCACCAGGCTGCAGCCACCTCCAAAACCTCCTCCTGAGATTCTGGTTGAACTTCACCCCCCACCTTTTTATTTTTGGGCACCCCATCCGTGACCCCACCAGGTCCCAGGACCTCCTGGTCAACCTCCTCCTGGCCCTGGCCAAGTGGGCCCTGTAAATAACCAGGAATGAGGCTCTGGCCAGGAAGGTGCCCAGGGACCATGGGGCTGCTTTCCTGTCACTCGTCCATGCATGTTTCCAGTCAGAGCAGCACTGGGCGGTGTCCACCAGCTCCTTGGATGCCTTTGAGAACTGGTGGGTGCAGCCCAGGGCACTCTAATCAGTATTTCCCTCAGGAATGCTCATTTTCACCTTTTGACCCTTTGACTCTCATGTCACTCCTATCCTGTTTTTTACTTTTGTTGTCCCAAGAAATTTAGCTGTATCTCTCACTCATTGGCCCCACACAATAGGGGCTATTAGTTAGTTGGGTGGGCCTTATGGCCCTCATAAATATGAAGGATACAAATAGACAGGAGCTTCTGAGGCCTGGCCACTTGACATATAGGGACACTAGCCCAGTGTGCCAGCTGCACTGCTGCAGCAGCCTTGCCCTAGAGTGGCCCCTGTGCCCTCTATCCACTGCAGCAGTCTAGGAGTGGGAGCTGCTGCCTGGCTGTGACCTGCTGCCACCTGCGACAGCATCTACCCCCTTGGACCTACAGCCCCATGTCTGTACACCTGACAGACCTGGATGGGGACCGCACAGCCATCTGAGCTGCGGCATGGGCACTGAAGCAGAGCCATCTGCACCTCTGGACCAGCTGCCAGTGGGCTGTGGCTGCACAGTTGGATTTTGTGAGGCACTGGTACCATGTGTGCCCCCACCCTGCCATCTGAGCAGCTATCACCTGGAAGATGTGCTCATTTTAGTGGCCCGCTTTGAACTATTAAAGCATGTGCTCCTGGCCCCAAATGATCAGGAGGTCAGCCACCTTGTTTGCCCTCCAGCTGGGTCTCCAGTGCCAGCCCTGGGCAGGATTCTCTGCCTGGGTCACCAGCAAGGATGCTGGTGTTCCCTGTTTAAAAATTGATAATTTGCTCATTACAAAATCCCAAATTCACTCTAAAATACCCCAAAATCTGTGTTTTTATATATAAAGAGAGAGAGAAAAAGAGAGGGAGAGAGAGAGAGTGATCAGTTGGGCAATGTTTTATTGAATATTTACCATTTTAAAGCAATTTACAAGCCTATCAGTGCCTCTATCATCATAATATTTTTTTTTTAATTATCTATATGCTTTGGTGTTTGCTTTTGGGTTTTTTATCATGTAAAATCAGAGCTTCCCCTGATTCCTTCACTAATCAGGATGTGTGGACAGATGCTCTTGTAACCACAGCTCCCACCAGAAGGCCCGTTCCTGTCTGGCAGCTGGGTATGCAGGGTGTGAGATGTGGGGGGACGTGGAGTTTGCAGGAGAGGGGTGGGAAGGGGTGAGGGGGTGGGTGTGGGGATCTTGCATGTGGGGGAGGTGTCTGGAGAGGTTCGTGGGTGGGTGTGTGGGGGTTGTAAGTATAGGGGGAATGCGGGGTGTGTGGGTAGGTGTGGGGGTGGGGGATGTGGGGTCTGTGGGTGGGGTCACCCCTTGTGATGCACAGCCCCTGGCACTGGCAGTAGCAGCCAACTGAGCCATTGGACCATGGCCCACTGCAAGCACAGCTCCACAGTGATGAAATGCCTTCTGACCCAGGATCTGTACATGGCAAATGGGCCTGGACCTGCCTACCCCAATAGCATGCGGCTTTGCACAGGAGCCACCAGTGATGGCAGGAACATCCCAGTCCTGTCCAAAGGTGTGCACTAGTGGGGCAGGCTGGACGGGGCTGAGTCAGGACAGGCCCATTTTCCATTTACAGACCTTGGGTCAGGTGGTGCTGCACTGCCAGGGGCCATGCATCACATGCCTGCAATGAAGCATGGCTCCAATGGCCCAGCTTCTACTGCTGCCAGGGCCAGGAATTGTGCACTTCAGGGGGTGGGTTGGGACATGGGCATGTGGGGCCCCCAAGATCCCCCCACACCTCTGATACCCACCCCAACACCCCACATCTCCCATACCCCTGCCACTTGCCACACCCTGAACATCATCCCCACACACCTACCCACATGCCCTACACCCACAACCCCCCCCACCCCAGAAACCACACAGTCCCCCAACATCTCTGCTTACCTGGGACAGCGCCTGGGTCTGGGTCATGCTGCAGCCTTGCCCCTCTCCTATTTGCTTCAGCACACGGAGACATCATGCTGAGGCAGTGTGTCCTGCTTTTTATACACGTGTTTTTATTTTGATACTGGGATTTCCCATTATTCGATTTAGAGTTCATGATGCAAATATGCAGCATGGGGTACATTTTTTTATTCTTAGCATGCCTTTTGTGGCATTTCAAACTATTTTGAGATGCTGCAACAGTCATGTTCTTGATCATCTGGACGTGCCAGTGTCTTATTTGCTGAATTGGATATGGGAAGAAGAATTAATCAGTATTTGAACATAAGGCTAATAGAAAGGGATCTGGGACCACATCTACATGAGATGCTGGCTGCACAGTTGTTACTGAGCAGTCATATAGTACTTAGTACTTACTAAATAGAAATACTAAATGACTACGTAATAACTGGAATTAGTGTGCAGTAGCATCCCTGAATGGCTTTTTGTTGGTGCTGACTGAGCAGTAGCTTGTTACAGCAAAGACAGCATCTTGTGTAGATGTGGCCTGATCACTAGGTGGTTGAATTTACTGTTCAGCCATGAAGAAACAATTTATTCTATACAATGGCTATGCTTCCAGGCATGACCTAGTTGAGTGTTTTATAGTATGTACTGTGGAAATATCCTTTTATAGTTAGCTACCATGGACATGGAGCATGGATCAATTTTCTTTCCTTTCATCCCCTTCTACATTTACCCATAATCCATTTTTTCATGCCCCTTTCCCCTCCCAGTGGTTTTCTCTTCAACTCCCTCCTGTCCTGGTGCCATGGTCCCACTTGTAGTCAGAACTTTATGTAAACTTCTTTTGCACTCTGTCATACCCTTGACAGCTTCATCCCATGTAAGCAGCACTCTCAAGAAGGACTTCTTATCTTTGTTGCAGTGTAAATTATTAAAAGCCCCACAGCATAGATATCTACAGCATGTAGGTAGGCAGGGAGAGGGCAAAAAAAATGAGAGACAGTGCTAAGGAAATTTATTAACAAATAGTTTATTCAGTAAAACTCCAATTGCAGCCAAAATGAGAGGAAAAGTCCTTCAAAAGCCAAACTTTTCAACATATTCAAAACATTGTTTTTGTTTGGTTTTGGTTGGGAGGGTGGTTTACTTCTTCCTTCCTTCCTTCTGCTTTGGACACCTCAAACTGAGCTCACTTGGAGCTGCGTGGGGTGATGCTGAGCATAAGTCTCCCTGGCTTCCTATCTCTTCTTTTCTGACTCCCACCTGTCTAAAGATGTCCTGCTTTTGTCTATCTCCCTTTCTGATTTTTTTCTTGCATTTTTGCAGGGTTTTTTCTTCTTTTTCTCTATTCTCTAGCCCCTCCCCCTTCTACTTCTGGTTTCTCCATCTGCAAGTTGCATGTGTCTACTTCGCTGTTTCTCTCTTACTGTTTCTCTTTCTGTCTTTCTTTTTTGCTTGTCTGCTGTGGGGAGTTATTTTATTTTGAGGGGTGCTCTCATCCCCCCACTTTTATCTCTTTTTCTTTTTTGTTCTTCCCCCCCCTAAACCCCAAACACT
>NW_005842016.1:2544451-2558271 GCF_000455745.1 Alligator sinensis
ATATATACATTTTTTTTCCATTCCCTTAGTTAATTTTAGCTTTTGGGATTAACCCTGTCCTATCAGGAATGGCCGCCCCTACACTCAGTGGCTGGCATGGGGAAGCCTCTCAAGACTTCCCCCTTAACCATAGCTTGAGGGTCCTTACCCCTCCCCATGTCGGGGCGGAGGCCTGCGCAGGTGCCCTAGCTGATTTCCTGGGTAAGTGCATTGCATGTTAAAATGGTCCTGGTGATTTACCTGAGCACTCCCACCCTGGTCAACAGAGTGTGTGCAGAGGGCCTGGACATCTGAGGCATACATCCTGTCATGCCCCTATATACCCAGGCAGTGAGGGTGGTGATATCCAACATGACCCCACACCTGTCCAACTGGGAGCTGGCCAAGGGACTTGAGCCATATGGATTTCCTATAAGTCCTTTTCACCGACTGGATTGCAAGCATGACTGGACAATTGGAAGCAAGGACCCAAAACGGAAGCATGTCCTGTCCTTTCAAAGGCAGGCCTTCATGCTCCTCAGGGAGGACTCCTGGTCTCTGTCTCACTCCTTGAACCTCAGGCTCGAAGGTCAGAGTTTTGTGATTTATTTTTCCTTGGAGAAGACCACATGTTTCCAGTGTGGTAGCTCTTCCTACCTAGTGGCCCTGGACACTGGGGAAAGTGGCCAGGACACTGGGTACTGCAGTAGCACCGAAGGATGGCACATCCACTTCTGGGACACAGGACCGCCCAGTGAGACTGAGTTCTCTTCCTGTCCTCCTTTCACTCCTGTTTCATCTGAGGAGGCTGGGGTTTCCAGCATGAGAGCACCATCCAGCAGAGGATCTGGGACTACTGCACAACCCTCTTCCCCCACCCATCCCATCTATGGGGCCTACCTCTCTGATGCAGAGGCCCTACCAGGCAGAGGGGCTTATGCCTCCACTTGCCCCCTGCCCACCCCAACTGCCCCAACTGATGTGACTAGGGTGGCCAGTGACGGTGGCACTGGAGCCCTGTCAGACGATGGGGATCGGGCCTCCCCCGGCTGCTGTCCATCGTGGCCTTGTATGAAGTGAACCGCCCCAGAGGGGCAGGCTGGGAATGGGCCAGCCCATCCCCTATGAAGGGGTGGCTGCCTGCCACTCCTCCAAAGAAGAAAAAGAACAAGGAGATGAAGATTAAGGGAGCCCTGCAGGACACCCCACCCCCACCAGGACCCTCCTCAGCCAGTGCTGGGGGGTGCCCAGTGGAGAGCTTGACCCTGCTTCAGCTGCCCCACTGGCAATCCCATTGAACATGGCCACAACCAGAGATGACTCCGCAGCAGGGGAGGCAACAGCAGGGGTAATCAACCCCTCTCCTGTCTCCCAGCTCCCAGAGTTGGGTGGCAGTGAAGGTGATACAGAATGCCTCTCTTCTGGAGGCCTGACACAGGGGGCAGCAGAGGGGTTTTGTTGACCTCTTGGTCACATCCCAGTTTACCGAATTGTATGAGGAAGCTAGTGAGATGGAGATCCAGCTTTCTGAGTGTTGCAAGAAACCTTAAGAGCAAAGCAGAGATTGCTCTCCTGGAGCCAGTCCTTGACCTGGACAATGAGAAGAGGCTGCTGTGCCTGGACATTGAAGACACAGAAATTGTATTTTTGGGCAAGCTCCCACCTGGGGTGCAGCCTTGCCATTCTTCTGTCAGAAACATCCAGCCCAAGTTGGCAGAGTCCCCACCCCCTACTGGTTTGCCCCTGACTATGGGGGTCTCCTGACCTTTCTTAAGCAGACCAAAGGACAGAAGAATGTAGTGGGGTGTATCACCCAGTGGTGTGCAAAACCTAGGCTTTTTGTCAAGGCTGCCAGGGCTGTGGCCAAACTTATGCAGCATGATCTAGACACTCAGCAGATAGCTTACTGTCTGGAGAAGCTTGCACAGTGGGTGAGAGATGAGTGGGGTCTGGGAGGGTCCCTGGACTAGAGCAGCGCATGATAGGCCTTCCCCAACCTGTCTCTGCTATCTTGCTCTGCTCTTGGGTGCTCACTCTTCCACCCACAACTTGCCTCTCTCTTCCTCTCCCATACCCACACCCATGGCAGCCACGACCATTGGCACTTTTAACATCAACAGGTGTTGAGATCCGGTGAAATGGGAGGCCTTCCTGGAGCTCCTGCACCAGAAACAGATGACCATCACCTTCCTCCAGGATGCGCATTCTGATGTGCTAGGCCAGGTAGGCTGGCATGCTGCCGGGTGAGGCCACTTGTTCCTGAGCCATGGCACCAACCAGGGTCATGACTCTCCTATCACCACAGCTGCAGCTTCACACAGCGGGGCATGGAAGGTGGTCCCCAGCTACCCACTTACTGTCCATATCACCCTAGCACAATACCACTTGCTGCTCATCAATGTCTACACACCCACTGATGGCCAAGAGAGGGTCATTTTCTTTGAGACCTTGGCCACCCTCCTGCATGATGCTAGTGAGGACGATGACTTGCTCCTCATAGGCAGTGAGTTTAACTGCATCTTTGATGCCTCACTCAACTGTACATGGCCTGAGCCCTCAGCCCACAAGCTGCAGTCTGCCCTGGAGACCGTGGACCTTGTTGATGTCTGGCAAGCCCTGCATCGTGACATGTGCCAGTACACTTGGGTCAGGACTAGTGCTGGCGGTCTAACCATGGCCCACCTTGACCACCTTTATAACACCAAGCAACGTCTGCCAGTCCTGCACAGTGCATAGCATGCCCAACAGGGGGCAGCCCTGACAGATGTCCCTGTGTGCAGGGAATGAAGTGCAGAGCACGCTGTTCACCTTGACCAGGCTGGAGGTGTCTTGGTACAAGACCTGGAGGGCCCTGGTGAATAGGTGCCTGAAGCCAAAGGCCCCCAGGGTCTGGAAGAGGTAGGCATGGCCTACCCAGTCAAAGGCCTTTTCCTGGTCCAGAGACATGAGGCTTATGTCCAGGCCAAAGAGTTCACTGGCTGTGAGTAGGTCACACAGCAGGAACAGGTTGTCTTGGATGGTTCTGTCCAGCACACAGTAGCTCTGCTCCGGCCCAGTGATGGAGGCCATGATGGTGTGGAGGCAGGTCACCAGCACCTTGGCCAGAATCTTGTAGCCCACATACAGCAGGGAGACAGGCTGCCAGATCTTAATGCAGCCAAGGTCTCCTTTCTTGGGAAGCAGTATGAGCACTGCTGAGAGGCAGCTGAGTGTTAGGACCTTGCTGGTGAGGCTCTTCCAGAAAACGTTCAAGAGGCAGGGGCTGAAGAGAGGCCAGAAGGTCTTGTAGAACTCTTCAGGTAACTCTTTGAGGGCTGGGGCTTTGCTGGTGGCAAGGCTGGCCACAGCAGTGGCCAGCTCATCCAGAGACAGTTCCTGCTCAAGCTGTCTGGCCTCCAGAGTGCAGAGACATGACAGGCCCTTGTTGAATTCCCTCATGGCCTCAGGGCAGGACAGCTCAGCTGCAAAAAGGTCATGATAGAAGGCAACAGCATGCTCACACACCTCGCCCAGGTTCATGATTACCCAGCCCTCAGGGGTCTTGAGGTAATCTAAGACTGCTCACTGCCTGCAACTGCTCCAGGTTGAAGAAAAAGTGGGTTGGGGTGTCAGTTTCTGCTAGCTCTTGGCAGTGGGCATGGATCCTCACTCCACAGTCTGCACTCTCTACCAAGTTATGCTGGCATTTCCTACAGAACCAGAGGCTCTCGGGCAGCGCTGCTGGTAGCCAGCAGGACAGCCTGAAGCTCTGCTACATCTTTCTCCAGCTCTTGGATATGGCGGCTGTTACCAGATTTTCCCATTACTTTGGGGTGTGCTCATTTAAGGGATACATTTCTAGGATCTTGGTAATTCTGTCAATGTGCTGCTTGTGTTATTTGTGCTTCTATACGAAGCTGTATATCTCCCTTCTGTAAGTCCTCACCCCCAATGGATCTATGTTGCAGGACTCAGTTTGTTACGTCTCATCTCTGTATTCTTGGGCAACCCTGGCACAGGATGCAGTCTGTCTGACTCACAAAGGACTCATCCCCCCTCCCTCCCCTCCTCTACCTAAACGAATCTGATTAAGATGCAGTGAGAGACACACCTAAGACCCTCAAGATAAGGGTGACAAGAGTGAACCAACTGCCCTAGGTCTCATTTACATCTGAGATGGAAACACCCAGCTCAGCATTTATCAGACCAGTTCTAATCTGGATTTACTAAGGACTTTTCCCCCCCAGACACACACACAGAGCTCTAAGTTTAATAGGCATCTCGGGCCGTACATTCCCCGGTCCCACTATGGGAGGCCTATTTAAACTTGATTGACTAAAACTCGGTTGCCGGGTTAGGGAATGCTGAGGCAAGAGACCGAGTCAGAGGGGGTATGGGCAACATTTGAACAATGGTTAAGGGTTCATCACAGCATCCAGCCTGCTGGAGCCCTAATCCCAGGTGTTGTCATACTTTTCCCGAGACGACTGGTGGGAGTCCTCTCCACAAAAGGTTATGAGCACCCCAATAATTGCTTTAAGTCTGTTAAAAGACTATAGTAAGATCTGGAAAAGTCATGCTAAGCTGAGGCTTGTGCACAACAAGTAAAAATCCAAAATCCTGATGCTGCAAGCTATCTATTGTTCCTGAAGAAACCATGAGATATCCCATCAGTATATCTGCCACCCATAGGAATTTCAAGCTGGCTCCCAAGTATTTGGGTTACTCCCTAATCTTAAGTGTTTCCTGATTATCAATCAGTTTCCTGAGATGGTCCAAACCAGATAACCCCTTGTCAATAGAAAAGACAATGATTTACACTACTGAGGGTGCTACGGAGCAGCTGAACTGAGGGTATAAAAATCTGTAAGTGTGTGTGCTGCAAGAGAAGAACAGGAAGAGGAAAAGGAAGGAAAAGAAGTAGAAGCAGGAGGAAAGAAGGAGAAGAAGAAAACCCCTGTGCTGACACCATCCCCTGTCGTTCTTGGGACGCTGGAAGAACAGATCATCTCTCCCTTCAAGGACTGTGCTACAGACTGTGCCTGTCAGCTTTGCAGCCTGAGTACCGTGGACTAGGTGAGATCCCAGCGTTCTCTGTCTTCTTTCTAGGCATAAACTTCTGAACCTGAACTGTATCAGTTAAGCTTGAGCTAAGTTTCCCCAAATACTTAGTGAAACCAGGGTAGTATTGTCATTGTTGGTGTTTGTTTTTCTTTTGCATGTCTATTACTACTAGTACTATTATATATTTCATATGCTTAGCAATAAATAACTTTTATAGTCAAACTGGTAGTAATTGGGTATATTTTTCCTTCTCTGCTTCTCTTTCCTCCCGTGCTCTGCAGCAACGCTTCTTTTACCTATGCTAAAGATCCCTGTGAAGCCCAAATTATTGTGGGGTCTGCTCATCAAGAGGCCAAAGATTGGGACGTGCTGAGTTTGAAACACATAAGGGGATCAGCTTGTACAGGCTGATTGACCCAGTTTGACTCAGACGTGCCCTTATGAACTGAATGCTGGCCCATGAGGGTGTCAGCTGGACACCCAGCCGGATTCAGAGGGATTCTGTTTACCTGTGTGCTTGTGTCTGACTGCATTTTATTGTTGCTCTTATGAACTGATTCTTGGCATATGAGGGTGTCAGCCTGTCCATGCTGATCAGCCCGGCCAGGTCAGGCGTGTCACGTTAATTTGTGTGTGTTTGTGTGTATGACTGATTTGGTGACTGGAGGAACCCAGTCCCATTGAGATTGAGTCCTGCAAGATAGCTCCACTGGGGGTGAGGGCTTGCAGAAGGGAGAAATACAGCTCCGTATAGTAACACAAGCAGCACATTGACAGAATCACCAAGACCCTAGAAACTATCCCTAATAAATGAGCACACTCCAAAGTAATGGGCAGATTTGGTAACAAAATTGGTGGAGAAGGCTGGCAGCACGTGACCCTAATCACGTGGTAATTGTTGAGTAGTTGCTGCAGAGTGGTAAACTGAGGCACTGACAGTTCTCCTGCTTCGGGTGTTCTGTGTACCCAAGCTTTGTGGGCTATGCGTGTCCAACACTGTCTTGGCCTACACCCCTCTGGCGCTCGGGCCCTCCGTGGCCTTGTCTCTCTCTGGGTCCTTCTCCGCAAGGCTGCCCTCCCACAGGGCTCTTCTCCGTACGCCGCACTGTCTCTCGGGCTCACCACGCCCGCACTGGGGCTGCTCCACAATGCCCCCTTCTCTGGGCTTCTCAACTGCCCCTCTCTGGGGCTGGGGTCTATGTACCCCATATGCAGCACCATCACTGGGACTGGGGTCCCCACACTATTGTAAGTCCCCTATGAGGCCTCCTCCATCCCTTTATAGCCTCATCCAAACAACCGGTGTAACAATAGCAAACATAAACCGTAGCATAAACACCAGCCTCTTGGCAACAACTAAAACATAAGCCACCAGCTATAACTATGCTCAGGCCTACCAGGTTTTCTCTCCTACCACAGTGACCAATGCTGCTCTGGCATTCAGGTTTTTCTCTCTCCTGGCAGGGAGCTCCCTCATCCCTAGCTGCTGGTAGGGAACTGCCTCTGGCCTCCTGCCTGTGCTTTATATAGGGGCCAGGCCCTGCCCCTTTCTTCAGCTGGCTAGGCAGGTGTAAGCCATTAGCTCCCTTTGGTTGCCTCACCAACCAGCACCTGAAGGGTTATCCCAGCACTTTTAGTAGCAGGCACCCTAGTGCCCTGCTACATACACAAACACACACAGATTAATGTGACACGCCTGACCTGGCCGGGTTGATCAGCATGGACAGGCTGACACCCTTATATGCCAAGAATCAGTTCATCAGAGCAACAATAAACTGCAGTCAGACACAAGCACACGGATAAACAGAATCCCTCTGAATCCAGCTAGGTGTCCAGCTGACACCCTCATGGGCCAGCACTCAGTTCATAAGGGCACGTCTGAGTCAAACTGGGTCAATCAGCCTGTACAAGCTGATCCCCTTACGTGTTTCAAACTCAACACGTCCCAATCTTTAGCCTCTTGATGAACAGACCCCACAGTATTTTTGGGCTTCACAGGGATCTTTAGCTTAGGTAAAAGAAGCGTTGCTGCAGAGCACGTGAGGAAGGAGAAGTAGAGAAAGAAAAATGTACCCAGTTACTACAGTTTGACTATAAACGTTATTTATTGCTACATATATGAATATATATAATGATACTAGTAGTAATAGACATGCAAAGGAAAAACAAACACAAACAATTACAGTACTACCCTGGTTACACTAAGTATTTGGGGAAACTTAGCTCAAGCTTAACTAATACAGTTCAGGTTCAGAAATGTATGCCTAGAGAGAAAAGAGAAAGAGAGAGCTGGGATCTCACCAGTCCAAGGTACTCAGGTTGCAAAGCTGACACAAAGCAAGCACAATCCTTGAAGGGAGACAATATGTTTCCTCCAGACTCTCGAGAAGAACAGTGGATGGTATCAGAGAGATTTTTTTTTCTTCTTGAAGCACACTCATGCTGCTTTTTTACAGATTTTTATACCCTCATTTCAGTTTCTTCAAAGCATTCTTAGTAGTGTAAATCGTTGTCTTTTCTATTGACAAAGGGGTTATCTGGTTTGGAACATCTCAAGAAACTGATTGATAATCAGGAAACACATAAGGTTAGGGAGTAACCAGATAGTTGGGAAACAGCTTGAAATTCCTATGGATAGCAGATATACTGATGGGATATCTCATGGTTTCTTCAGTAACAATAGATAGCTTGCAGCATCAGGATTTTGGATTTTTACTTGTTGTGAACAAGCCTCAGCTTAGCATGACTTTTCCAGAACTTACTATAGTCTTTTAACAGACTTAAGGCAATTATTGGAATCTTTATTACCTTTGGGCAGGAGGACTTCCACCAGTCGTCCCAGGAAAAGTATGACAACACTTGTGGTCAGGGCTCTAATGGGCTGGATGCTGTGATGAACCCTTTACCATTGTTCAAATGTTGCCCGTACCCCTCTGACTCGGTCTCTCGCCTCAGCATCCCCTAACCCGGCAACCGAGTTTTAGTCAATCAAGGTTAAATAGGCCTCCCATAGTGGGACTGGGGAATGTATGGCCCGAGATGCCTATTAAACTTAGAGGTGGGGGTGTGCGGGGGGGTGAGAAAGTCCTTTGTAAATCCAGATTAGAACTGGTCTGATAAATGCTGAGCTGGGTGTGTGTAAATGTGGGTTGATTAGCATTTGGAGCACAGATTCCCCATCATGCAGTGCTCCCCTGCTTGTCTGATCAGATCAGTGCCAGGGTTGCCCAAGAACACAGAGCTGAGACATAACACAGTGCAGTTTATTCATGGCCATCTGGGTGTACTGCTGGCAAAAAGCCTGGATCTGTACCTTGCCCACATCCCACCATAGCTTCCAGGAGGAGTAGCTCAGTCTTGCATCCTCCCAGCCCCGCCAAAAGTAGGCGAAGCAGTTCTAGAAGGAGGAGTCTTGAAGCAGGCTGATGTTGAAGCACCAGTAAGGCACCTGCATACATGCTCTGCTGGGCAGGCTCAGTTCGCAGCAGGCCAGACCATGATCTGACAGGCCCAAGGGAATGGTGAGCCTGTAAATTCAAACAAGCACTTAAACTCATCACTAGAACTGAAGCCAACTTCTACAGCTCAAAGCACAAAACCTGCCAACTACCTCTAGTACCCCCACAAACTGCACACCAGAATCTATCAAAGATTCTGGTGTGCAGAATCTATCACAGCCCCCCTTGGTGCTGTGATAGATTCTGCAATCTATCTAACTGCGGGAGAAACTACCTGTTTCTCCCGCAGCATCTTGCTCCCCTTGGTGCTGTGGTGGAAGTAACCGACCACCTTCCTGTATCTTGAAATCAGCTGGTTCATAGTGGTAGTGGTGGTGGTGCCATCACCAGCAGCCCTGTCCCCCTCCAAGGCATCCCTCACTATGAGGTGCAGCCTGTGTGCCACACAGTGCATGCCAACAAAGTTAGCATCATGGACAGCCTTGACCATATTGGCCCCATTGCTGGTGACCATGAACCCGTGGTTGAGGACCTGCCCACTGAGCCACCACTGCAAGCATGTGGCTCATGGCCACCACGGTCTCCCTTGCCATGTGGGACTCATCCAGCACCTCAGCTTGGAGGACAGCCCACTGGTGGCCTGACTGATCACACCAGTGCCCTGTGAGGAAGAGGTAGGCATGACTGACACCTCTGCTGCTCCAGATGTCCAAAGTTGAATTGCAAAACTACCTGTGGCCCTGCCTTGTGCAGCTCCTCCCTCAAGTAATCCCTGCATGCCTCATACAGGGAAGGCACCACTATTCTGCTAAAGGTGGTGCATGCGGGCACTTGGTAAGATGGGGCCACAAGTGCCATGAGCTGCCTGAACCCTGGCTACTCAACTAGCGAGAAGGGCTGGCTATCCAGAGCAAGCATCTTCCCAATGGTCTGGGTGATCCCACTCACCTTGGGAATGTGCCCCCACCCCCACCCCCCATCTGCAGCTTTCCCCCACCACTCCAGGGTGGCCTGCCTGTGTTTTGGGGGGATGGAGCATTTGGAGCCAGTGGGTGATTTCCCTTTGGGCATGCTCACACTGATGCAAGGCTGAGCAGGAGCAAGGGCAAGGGGGTACTGCCTCCTGAGATGCAGCAGCATCACCATGGTGTTGAAGTGTTTCATCTCCTTGCCCCGGCTGATCTGTTTTTGGCAGTGCTAGCAGATAGAAAACCTGGGATCATCTGCCAGCTCAAACTGATCCCATACTATTCTAGTCATCCGCTTCTGGGTTGAGGGTGGGGATCCTGCCTTAACCCTGTCCTTAACAGGCTGAGGCACAACAGCAGGAGGAGCTGCTTCAGCTAAGCCACTTGCTTGAGCCTCCACATGTTCCTCAACCTCCTCCATGGTGATGCTTTCCAGAGAAGAAGACTTTGGTCTTGGGGAACTTTGAGGGGTGTGGAGCACAAACTCTGATTCCTCCTCAGTCCCCAGAATTGCTTGAGCCAAGGCGCTCAGGTCCCCTGGTTCCAGCTCCAGCTCCACATCTGGCAATGGGAGGCTCACACTGGGAGATGATATTGGAGTGGAGGAGACATTGATGCTGCTGCTGGTGCCTATTTCTAGAGTTAGGGGAGGTGGTGAAGGTGCAGAGATGTCAGGTACTGTGCCCACCTCCTTGCTTCCACTGGGAGCAGAAGCCTTATGGTTGCTCGGGAAGAGGATGCATCTGTGTTTGGGGGAGGAGAGGAACTTGCAGCTCTACCTCTCCCCTACCCCCTCTAGCCCCTCTCCCTCCCCTGCCAGGAGACCTAGCACCTGCCTTTCCAGCACGCTTCATATTCATCTTTCCTGTGCTGCAAAAGGTGGGGGGGGAGGGTGTATGACTTCTCTGTGTGTTTCTTTACTCTCTGTGTTGTGTACTGGAGTCTGCTATGATTATTATGATTGATTATTAATAACTATATATGGTGTATTCTTCTGTGATGTGCTATTCATGGGAATGTGTGACTACTTCTTGTTCTTCTTCTGTGTAGTGTACCTAAAATAATATATCTCCTTCTTCTTCTGTGAATATCTGATTTTTTCTTTTTCTCTGATGTGTGTGAGTATGTGCAATGTGTGCTTCCCTGCACAGTTATGGATCCCACTGCCAGGGAAAACACTGAGCTTTCTCTTTCAGAAGTATTGGGGGGGGGAACAAATATAAATTGAAAAAAAATGATTGGAAGTAGAGAGATGCTAAGCTAAGCTATGCTAAATCCTATCCAATCGTTTCTAACAGCAAAAAGTATCAGGCTACTGACTAGGAAGCCAGGCCAGTAGCCACAGTACCTTTGAGATGCTGTTGCTCAGACAGAAACAGATAAAGAAAGGGACAGAAAAGACTGTACACAGAAGCTTTTATGCTGTTTCTATGTCCCTTCCCCCAGACACTGTAATTGGAAGGGCAGTCAGAGAGAAATCAGAGTCACTGGCCAGCTAGAGATATCAGTCCTTCCCCTGCTGCTTCCCCCCCCCTGACCCCCCTCCCTCTTCTAAGTTTCTGTTTCCCCATAAAGACTGCATTCCAAATCTCCAAATCACTGAATCTCTTCCATGTTTCAGGGGTGTACTTGGTATACTTGGACTTTGATCCTGAAAGCTTGCAGAATAGGACAATTTTCTTGCTATTTTCGAGTTGGTCTAATAAAAGGTATCATTTTAGAACCAGGAGTTCAGTTCTAGTTTTTTGTATGTCTGAATCTCTTCCAAAACTTTTCCAAATTGATTCAGAGGTTCCAAATAGATTCAGAAAGTTTTAAGCTTCTACCAATTCGATTTGGATTCAGAGATTCAGCCTCCAAATTGGCCCAAATCTTCTCCAAATTGAATCATGAACTGAAGCTTTGCACAGTCCTACCATCTTCCTCAAGACCCAGAAAGGCGTGTGGGCCCTGACGGACTGCCAGCAAGCTTATGAGTGTGAATCCTTCGCCTGTAACAATTGGACAAAGAGTGATACCCTTCTGCTCAGTGCATGGACCAGTGCAACCCCCCCCCAGCTTTTTTGGGGGGGCCTCACCTGGTGCCATGAGGAGATCAAGGTCCTGGGCATATTCCTGGGCTGCCGACCTTTATGGCACGCAACTGAGATGGCCTTGCGGAGGGGGTGGAGGCCCACCTGCAATGGTGGCACTGGCACCTACCCAGCCTCTTCTACTGTGGATGGGTCCTCATCACCAACAACCTGGTGGCAGTGACCCTGTGGCACCATTGAACCTTACTCAACTCACCTCTGAAGCTACTGCAGCACCCTGTGCTGAGCCTGGCCTCCGCCAGCCTCACAGACGCCCTCATCTGGATGCATATTCTCCACCTGGGCAATCTCCTTAACCCCGCTCTGTCAGCCTGGCTCTCGCCCAAGGCCCTGACCACCCAGCTGGGCATGCACTCCATCTAAAGCATGGGCTGTCTCCTGTGTGACATCCAGGCTGCCCTCCCACTTGAGGCAGCAGCCACCCTGGACTACCATCCCCCGCTGTGCCAGGTCCCCCTCACCACAGATGCCCCAAGCGAGGTTTTCCTCCCATTGCCGGTCTCCCTGGCCATGGCTGGAGAGCTGGCCAGTGGACCTGGCACTCTGCTAATACTGCCCGTGCCTCCTGACAGTAACACAGGTTACTCCTTGCTTCCCTGCCTTGTAGAAGCCTGTATGCCTGGGTGGCTCATGTCCGCCATGCCCAGGTGCTGGCGGGTTGCCCAAATACACTGTGGCAACAGCACCTGGGGCCACAGGATTCCCCATTGGCCCACCCAGCTTGGCAAACAGTGTATGAGCCAGCAACCACCAAGAAGACTGGCAACCTGAGGTGGCTGTTGCTGCATGTCATCCTAGCCACCGGCATGTTTGCGTCCCACTTTGGCCTAGCCACCGCAATGGCCTACGCCTTCTGCCATGGAAGCATTGAGAAGAGCCTCTTTTTTGCCTTCCTCAACTGTCCCTGCCTGCGGCCACTCTTTGTCACCCTTGAGCCGCTGCTGTGGGCACTGGGCAGGAGCCTGTCAGAGAACACCTACATGTGGTCTTACCCATACTGGGCAGCCGAATGGGGTGCCATCTGCCTGGCTAACTTTCTGCTGGGTCAGGCCAAGATGGCTGTCCTCAAGAGCTACTGCAACTGGCTTGATGGGACTGGCTCAGACAATGCCCTGTGGCTTTTCAGCCTCCTGGTGCAGGTGCGCCTCTCACTGACGTTTCAGCATGCTGTGGCCCTTGAGGGGGTGCTGTGCCATGTGGAGAATGGCCACCTTCAATATGCACTCTGATATCATGACCAGTCTGAGCGACTGGGTAGGCTCAGTGGCAGACTGCAACTCCAAGCTTGCATTGTGCCCTGGGCTCTCATCAGGCTGCTTTTTGCTTTTTTTCTTTGTCTGGGTAGCTGAAGGTTTTGTTACATGTACTATTGGCTAGAGCAGGGTAGGAATACTTTGTTTATAGAGGGCTTTGGTCTGTACAACTGCATGGCCAGTGTCCTGAATGCATAATAGCATGTTATGCACAACATGTAATACTGTGAAGGTGTCTATCATGGTGTGATGTTATGAATGTAATGGAATGGTGTTTTTAGTTTGATGGTGATTTGTCTGTCTTTGCTTTTCATATTGGATCTGGATCCCAGAGGGGCCAGCTTTTTGTAGCCTGAACCCCTGAATAAAGTAGCTAAAATGTTACAAAGTCAAAAAGTAAAAAAGCCAAAAGTCCTTCCTTCCGCCAAAATAGGGCTAATGTACACGTCATGATTTTTGCACTTTTTTGAGTTCCAATGGCGTTACTGTATGCACATACGGGTTTTCCCGACACTTTAAAAGTCTTTCTGATACACTAAAGTGAAACTCATCTGGGCGTAGTTTAATTTAGATCGCCACAAATTAAAACGTTGTGCCCACATTATCATCCCCTCATTCAGTCCATGAAGGAAGACCCACTTGGGTGCCTGTAGGGGGTGCCATGTGCTGATTTCATTTTCCTTTCAATTAGACCGAGCAAATGGCAGCCACCTTCTCACTCATAGCATGTAGCTGTCATGCTCCCTTGTGCTGGTGGCCACACCAGTTATTGATTGCACAGTCTCACACCACAGTCAGAACCACCCTGCTTCACTCCCTTGGCCATGCCCTGGACAGGGTGACAACCATCACCCCATAAGATGCCCCTGCCCCTGTCCCTGCCCCTGAATGAATGATGCTTTTTTCCTTGGCTGTGGCTGCTGGACCACTCACACTCAGACCCATGGCATGGCAGCAAGTGAGATGCCCTTAGAGGTACTGGCGCCCAACTGCCGGTAGCCCGTAGCCAGTCATGGCTGCAAAGAC
>NW_005842016.1:2558287-2564293 GCF_000455745.1 Alligator sinensis
CCCCCCCCCCCCTACACACACACACACACTCACTCCCCCCAGCCATGCCCTGGCCTGAGTGATAACAGCACTATCACCCTATAAACTGCCCCTGCCCCTTTCTCTGCCCCTGCCCCTGAATGAATGCCGCTATTTTTTTCCTTCCTCACTGTAGGACTCAGAACCCTGAGCCACCTAACTCATGAACAAGGCACCCCGGGCCCTGGTAGGGCCCCCCCAAATCTGCAGTACCCTTCCATCCCTGCACCTCCTGTGTATGTACTGGTTTTTCCAGTTTGGCAAGCTAGGGAACCCTCCCTAATGTTGCAAACAAGTGTTCATTTGGCACAAAGGCTGGCACCTTGACCTGATGATTTACTGATGGCCGCCCACATGGAAAGAAAAGAAGGCAGAAATGTTTATTTACATAATTATTTTTTACAGATTTATTAACCATAATTTAAAGAAATAACTAATGTTTACTGATTATTCAAGGTAAGCATTAGCAAGAGGCAGGCAGTATGCAACTAGTTTAATTATATTAGACCTTTTTTACAAGCACACGGTAACCACAGGCATTATTTATGATAAAATCAACAAGCAATGGTTAAAGCAACAAACAGGGGATGACCAGTAATTATAAGCAATTATGACTACATAAGCAACACTGATTTTCTGTATTTCCACACTGGACAGTCCTTCTCTCTCTCTTTCTCAAGAATATCTCTTTCCACGTTGTCCTGGCAACAGTCAGTCGCACACTTGGCCTGCCTATCTTGCTATTTACCTCAATCATACCACACAGGTACTGATGGCACTGACAATCTTATCTGTCTGGCCATCATTCTCAGATTTCCTATGTACTCTGCATTTTTTCAGTCGTGGTGACATTTCTAGCAGTGCTGGAAAAAAAGGAATGGGGTGGGATTATTGTGTGCTCTGAGAATCAGATGAACAGATAATAAGCATTGTAGAAAATAATCCAAGAAGGGCTTGACTGCCTGTCTTCCTGTCTGTCTGCTTGTGCAAGTTGTTGGACTGCAGGCCCTGTCCAGGTTCAGACAAGTCACCACCATGCTTTTTGCTGCCCTTCACCTTCGAACAGGACATTCCATCCCCCTCCCCGCACCACCACCTGTCAGTTAGTTGTCACTTGAATCAACTCCCACATTTCCACATCTCATGCCAGTTAATTGCAATCCCCCAACCCACCCCCTCACATCACAGCCCAGCCTTATCTCAGATGTCAGCTCTGATGTCAGATGTCAGTTCCCCATGACTTAACTTACCTGCTGTGGAGGATGTCCCTAGTCTATCCTCTCATCTGAGTCATTGAGGGCCAATTCTTTTGAACTTCCGCTGCCTTCCTTGCTTGAGGCAGGAGGACTCGCAGTCAGACCCATGGTCGGCAAGCTGGCAGGAGCAGAGGATAGCTTGTAACCCTCAAGTCTGGTCTGTGCTTGGAATTTGAGTATCTCCATTAATATTTGGAGGTACTGATAATGCAGTACCTTGTGCACAGGGGTGCCATTCTAATAAACCTTTGCTACTCCATGTCAGAATGAAGCTCTCACATTCTTGGCTTTCATCCTGCACTGGACTGCCATCTTGTTGTGCCCCCACTCAGCAGGTCTCCTGGATACATCCAGGTAGATGTGCAAGTTCATTTCCCCACACACACACCCCATCAGTGGCTGGTGCAAGGGAAAATTCTTACATTGGGAAAAATATGGTAACACAACAGTGCTCCCAGGACTTTTCATGAAAAATAGCAACCTTGACTAACTGATTCTAGCCCCCACCCTCCTCTGAAATGTAATTTTAGCCCTGCTGTGTCTGAATTTCCAAACCCCCCCCTACCCAAAACCACTGATTCACTTGCCAGACTTACTTCCATGACCATGTGGGACCATTAAGCACGGCTGCCCACTTTATGAATACTTATGAAAAATGGGTCATTTATTTCCTCAAGATGTAGGAATGCACACACTAAGCTTTACTATAGGGTAGATAGAGTGGCAGAACAGCACCGCCCTGGCTTCTTGGTCACACCACCTCAGAAGACTGCCATACAGCACACACACACACACAGGCATGATAAGATTCACACACCATTTTAATTGTCACCCCCATCCCCAGAACTGTGCAGGAGTGAGCATGCCCCTCACATGCTGAGGAAGGCATGCACTTGCTGAGCAAGGAAATATTGTCCTCAGTATCAGGGCTTAGGGTCATGTGGCACTGTGACAGATATCCATCCAGGCATCAGTGGAAGCTACGTGGCAGGCCATGCTTGCCCCCTGGACTGTCATAGTTGTGTGTCCTGAATAACAAGCATAGGTGTGCACAGGGCACCAGCAGGATCATCATCAGCAGAGCATAGTGGCTAGGGTGACCTATAGCCTGCACAAATAGCTCATTGCACATGGCCCAGGGCACACGTAGCAGTGGCATGCTCTGTGCCCATTGCTGTCATGGGTGGGGCTGTCCCCAGATCACCTTCCCAATGAATGTCCCAGGGGGCTTGGCGGCTGGTCAGCAGGACCCTCGCAACAGTTGTCCTGCAGCCCCATGCAACATGACCCCAGGCATCAAGGGCTGTACAGCAGCACATCATAGTAGTTGTCCTAGAAGCACAGGAAGGAATGATCTGGCATGGACATTTCCCCAGTATCTTCTGCAGTAAATACCATTGCAAAGAATTTTTTTCACTTCTCTGCTATGGCCTTATCATCCCTGAGTGAGCTTTCTAAACCTTGGTCATCTAATGCTTCCACTGATTCTCTAGCTGGCTTCCTGTTTCTGACGTATTAAAAAAAGTTTTATTATTAACATTAGCATCTTTTGCAAGACACTCCTCAATTTCTTTTTTGGCCTGCCTTATTTTGTTTTTACACTTGACCAACCAATTTGTAAGCTTTCCTATTTCCTCATTTGGGCATACCTTCCATTTCCTGAAGGATGTCTTTTTACCTCAAACGGCTTCCTTACCTCTGTTATTAAATTATGCAGGGGTTTTATTGTTCCACTTGGTACCCTTTTTGATTTGTCATAGACAATTTCCCAAGCTTCTAATATGCTATTTTTAAGCTGCTTCCAAGAAGCCTGTGGACCTTTTGCATTTTTGGCTGTTCCTTAAAGTCCTTTGTAACTAACTTCCTCTTTTCTGTGTAATGTCCCTTCCCAAAGTTATATATTATCATGGTGGACTTTTTTTACTTCCTTCTTCCTGCTAAAATGTTGCATGTGATTATTTTATGATTACTAATATGGAGTGTCTTACCAACAGATACTTTGGGAATGAGGTCCAGTGTGTTACTTGGGATTAGGTCTAGATTGCTTCCTAGATTGCTTTTGGGTTCTAAAATAACCCATTCTATGAAGCCGTCATTTGTCACCTCCAGGAATTCTATCCCTACATCTTGCCCTGATGAGGTGTTTACCTAGCCTATGTGAGGGTATTTGCAATCTCTTGTTATTATTGCTTGTCCAATTTTAGCATATTCTCTAATCATGCTGAGCATTTCATAATCACCTTCACCTTCCTGATCAGGTGGTTGGTAGTGCAGTCCTAGCACCATATTCTTTTTATGCAAGTAAGAAATTTCTATCCACAGGATTTGATGGTAGTTTTCCCTTTGGATGAGATTGTAGGAGTTTCAATTATGCTAAGTCAGGTGTGGGCAATTATTTGGTCTGGACGGCCACTTAGGGAGTTTGGGCGAACTGTCATAGGCCAGTTCAGTACCCCACCCCCAAAACAACTCACCAAAATTCCCTCAGTGACTAAATAATTGCCTACCCTGATTTTGGGCAGAGAAAACAAAGGTTAAGATCCCCTAACTTTTGTTCCTCCTTTTTCACTGCATCCTTCCCTCCTCCCCAAGTCCTAAACACATGGCCAGGTGGTGCTGCATTGTATTCCCATGCACCACCTTGGGCCATATGGGCATAGCTGGTGCAGCTCCTGCCTGACCAAGCTGTGTGCCAGGGACTCAGGGTGGGGGAGGGGGTGCAGGGAAAAGTGTGTGGCGGGGAAACAGAGCACAATGCTAGCCTGGCCAGGCTTGGATGATGCATGGCTCCTAGCCCCCTTCTCCCTGCACCCACCCTCCTCCCCTACCCTGAGTCCCTGGCACACAGCCAGGCATAGCCAGGCCAAGTTGGGCAGGAGCCATACCAGTTATGCTTATATGGCCTGAGGCAGTGTGCAGGAACACAGCACAACACTAGCCTAGCCATGTGCCAGGAGCTGGGGCAAGAGAGTTCCTGCAGAGAGAAGGGGGATGGAAGCTGTGGGTTATCCAGGCCCAGCCAAGCCAGTGCCATGCTGTGTTCCCCAATTCTCACTGCACTCCTCCCCTCACCAGCTGGGCCAGTGCCATACTATATTCCCATGGACTGATTTCGGCCATGTGGGTGCAGCTGGCATGGCTCCTGTCTGACCGAGTCATGTTCCAAGGACTTGGGATTGGGCAAGAGCCATGCTGGCTGCTCCAGTTGCACTCACCTGGCACAGCCCAAAGTGGTATGCAGGAACATGGCATGGCACCATGTTAGTGGCATCCATGCCAATACCAGGCTCTGGCTCAGCAGAGCCCAGATAATCCATGGTTCCTGGCTCTCTTCTCCCTGCACCCCTTCTTCCTCCAGCAGGGAAAATTTTATGTTAACTTTGATTCATCGGGGATCACACTGTCTGGTCTGTGAATAACCATAGGGTCATGGCAGTGCATAGACAGCGTCGTCAGGAAGAAGCTTGGCCAAGATCTTAGTGCCCCCTGCCCTGGAGCATACACTTGGGGCTGGGTGGTAGGACAGGGTTGTCCAGCCAGGGAGGGAAGTGGCTGATGCCACTGGCAGGCATTGAGAAGGGAAAAGGTTGAGAGACACTGAAAGTCAGGGCAGCCACAGGCTGGATAGAATTCTTCTTCAGAGGACCAGCTGCAGACTGAATAAAATTATTTGGTGGACTGAATCTAACCCATGGTCTGTATTTTGCATACCCTGTGCTAGGTCATAGTTGTGCTAACTTATAGTCAAACTAAGACACAATAAAAGACCTTTGGAGTAACAGACTTCACTGACCGTTGGATGACCAGATATAAGACACAGTTAGTGAAAATGCTAATGCAAAGTAAGTAACAGTAGCTGAAGTAAGTAACTTTCCATAGCATTTCAATCTGAAGCATACACCAAACAGGAGAAATTTCATCCTCAACAGTTAAAGTTTGGAAAGATTTTAGCAGCTGAAAACATGGGGCATTTATACACCTATGTTTGTCTGCTCCAACGCCCCAGAAATCCAACATGTCAAAGCAGACTCGAGCACAAGAACTGAAGCGCCCAGTGCTGCTTTGCATATATTTGTATAAATGGTGAAATGCATGTCAGCAGCAAGAAAATGGCAGTGGTGTGCTTTGAAACTAAAACACCTTTGATGTGTTTTAGTTCAAAAGTGCACTGCCACCATTTTCTCAATGCTGATCGCCATTTATACAAACGTATGCAGTGCAGCACTGGATGCTTTTAAAAGTACATGTGCTTTGTGTAGATGAAAGCTCTTTATT
This sequence comes from Alligator sinensis, assembly GCF_000455745.1. Taxonomy (NCBI): domain Eukaryota; kingdom Metazoa; phylum Chordata; order Crocodylia; family Alligatoridae; genus Alligator; species Alligator sinensis. The sequence continues at coordinate 2,563,837 of NW_005842016.1, forward strand.
ACTAGAATATTCTGGGAAAGATCAGGTTTTTAATATGGAAACAAAACTTGTTCTTTTCCCAGAGCTCAGATGCTTGGAACTTGATGAGATTGGATGCTTTACAACCTGTGATGATTGACAGCTGCAATGCATACTCTTTTAAGAATAAATTTATGTTGATTGTGCCAGAAGCCTTTTTGTAAAAATATGACCAGCAAATGAGCACCCAGCCAAGCTGTCACCCTGGAAAAAACAAGTTTTACCCAACTACAACAACTATAAGGAAAAACAAATAAGGAATATGAAATAACCAGTGGTCATACAACTAATCTGAGTTTCACCTTAAAATCAGCTGATCAGGAAACATCACTATAATAGCACTATACTATGTGAGTTATGTGTCTAATATAAACCACTTCAGCTTTGGGAATATTGGACATTTGTAATTAAGTGCTGGCAAACAAGCAATACAGCAGGA
>NW_005842016.1:2564303-2566676 GCF_000455745.1 Alligator sinensis
AAAGCACTTCAAATAAGAGATACATCTGAGGAACTCACCATCTGTGCCCAGACTCTCAGCATGTGACATCTGTCAGATATTGCTGACACACATATGTTGCATGATCATGATCTCATGATTTTTTTCCTTCCTCCCTGCAGTGAGAATGATCTTATGTTTCAATAACAGTTTCTTTCTAACTGGAACTGATAAATTGATTTTGCAAAAGGGGCTCTGGGAACACCAAATGGCACACCCTACCTCCAATCTCCTATCCTCACTGATATGGGCAGACTGTGCCATGGGAGCCTCCACAGATTTTTTTAAGTCCCCAAAGCAGGTAAGGATCCCCTCCTTCCCCTCCATGCTCAAAGGCATGTCTCCTCTCCTTTCTCCCCCTTCCCACCTGCCTCTGATGCTTCCTCCTCTGCCCCAGGGGCAGGGGAAGCTCCAGAGCCATTCCTTTTTATTTCAGCCAGCCTCTATGGGAACCAGACTCAGCTGGGTGGTGACAGTGGCAATAGACATGGAAATTCCCCTTCCCACAGTTGCTTCTAGGGGAACTGGGCAACGAAGGGGAACCTACCCTCCTACTGCTACTGCTGCTGCTGTCTCCAGCTGCTAGCAATAACTGGCCTTAATAAGAGCTAGAGTATCAAAGAAAAAATCATTATAAGTCCTTATCTGCAGTTGTATTAAGGTATACCTAGAAGCAAGCAGCCCTGGGAAAAGAGGTGAAAATGCATCATGAAACACGATGTCTGACGGTAAATCATTGAAACATTCTTGCAGTCTTGCCACATAAATTCTGTAATTTTATATTCCATCTTCCAAATTGCCCTTGTTCAGTTGGAGTAGAAAATATTAATGCTGCTTCTTGCAGTCACTAAAAACAAGATAATGAATGCCAGTTAAAGGGAAAACCCTTCTGTAGGTTTGGTATATCCACAAGAAGGGAAAACAGTGCTCCCATTGAAATAGATTTGTGGATACCAGACATCTTAGTATACAAACATTTTGAAAATCTACCCAGTTGGCATGTGGAATAGGAGTGCCTGGAAATGAAGAGTTTTATATGTAAGGGCCACTTCACTTGTAATCTTTTTAGAAGATCTACCTGGTTCAGTGGCAACAAGTTGAGACCCAGTTTTTGTTTCAGAATTTGTTGATATTGTGAAACCTTTTCTGTGAGAGCTAACATCAGCAGAACTCACTAATGGATATGTGATGTTTATCAATAGAGAAGACTTTCTGCCAGATTAATTACACCACCTTCCTGAAAAGCACAAACTAAGACAAGAATAAATCTTTTTTGTTGGCATAGCTGTATCCACCTAAGGGGATTTGTCTGAAGAGCTACTTTGGTTAAGGGTTGTGATCTTTTCATACACCTTGTTGACATAAATGTGTTGACAAAACTATGCACTCAAGATGAGATACTAGAACTCCCACTCAGCTGCGTGTCATCGGGCAAGTCACTTTTCCTGTATGTGCACCTGCTTTCCCATTGTATTATCTACTTAGCCTGCACATACACAACATGAGATTTCCCATTTACGCCACTGCAACTGCATTTGTGTTTGCACGAGCGGGATCTCCCACCACTTTAAAAGTCTTTTCAGCACATTGAACTAAAGCTGCTAGGTCACAGTTTAGCTTGCGTCACTGCTGATTACATAATCATATCTATGGATTCATGGTGTGTAAACATGGGGGGGGATGGGGAGACGGGGGGGGGGCATCTGTAGTAGTACCCTAGCACAGAATACTTAATACAGAAATAAATGAAGAAATGTAGGAGCAACCCATATTGCCAATTACTGTTGTATACTACCCTCTAGTAGTGGTCCTGCCCATACCTCCACTATCAGCCATGTATGCATTCCCCCCCACACACACCCATGCTCCCTACCCCTGCGCCCCCCACCCACTGCGCCCACCATGGTGCTGGTGTTCTGAACTGCTGAGCACAGCAGGATCAGTAGAATGCTAAGTTTGCAACCATGTTTGGAGTGTGGTACCTCTTAAAACTTCAGCATTTCAGAGGTAACCTTTCCTATTTCTTATAATTGACATTGCCATTCCAGAAACACAATGAGTAGTGCAGGCAGATACTGTATGCCAGACCTGCCCCCCAGGATATGCAGCATCCCAGGTGATATATAGGTAAGATCAAAAAATGTTATTTCTACTAATGGGGGGGTGGGTAAGAGGGAGATGTTTGTATTGTGGTCCAAACCCCCATCCTCTTCCTCTTTCTTCCCTTCCCTGCAGAAGACTTTCAAGATCAGAAATAAAAAAGGATCAATAAGAAAAGCATCAAGAGAAACTTAGGGAGCAGCATGAGATGCACGGGTGAAAGCCCATCACGCCCCCACACCCCAAAGCCCCCCC
>NW_005842016.1:2572539-2614956 GCF_000455745.1 Alligator sinensis
CCTGCCGCGGAGCCCCCCCCCGCTGACCCCCAGCAGCAGCTGGAGGTAAGCAGGGCCTGTGGTGGGAGAGGACTAGCTGAGCTCAGCTGCGCCCCGCCCCGGCCCCTATTTTGCCCAGCCCCACAGGGAGCCACGTGACCGGAGCCATGTGAAGAGGCTGCGCAAACAGGTGCACTTGTCTGCCCAGCACATGAGTTAGCATGGAGTTCACGCAGGAGGGTGAGCGGGAGGGCCTGTGGCCCTGCCTGTGAGCCCCCCTAGGGAAGCCAGTCCCAGCCGTAGCCAGCCCACCAGCGGCATGGCATGGATGGGCACACACCACACCCCAAGCGTCCCCTCAGGGTCTGCGGCCCCCGCTTTGGCACCTCTGAGTACTCCACCCAGACAGAGCCCATGGTTCCGGGCTCCATGCAGATGGAGCCTCTGGCTCTCAGCTGCGGGGGCTGCCTGTTGATTTTTCAGGCTCTGGGGCCCGGGGGTATGGGGGAGTATGGCCACCTCCCCTTGTGAGGTCTGCTTCCTACTGGGGTCTCTGGCACGCCAGCTGGGGGAGCTCCAGGCCACAGTCCAGAGACTGCATGCCATCAGGGACTGTGAGCAGGAGATAGACTCCTATTGCCAGGCCCTTCTCCCCTGGGAGACGGAAAGTAGACCACGGTCACCCTCCAGGACAAGGGAGGACCCAGGGACCTCCCATTCTGTCCAGCCATGGAACTGGACCAAGGTGGTCAAGGGCCCCAAGGCCAGCTGCACCAAGGCCCCTGCCCTGCTGGAGCCTTGCAACAGGTACAAACATCTTGCAGCCCCAGCAGAGCCTGCTAAGTTGCTAGCTCCTGCAGGCAACACAGACTGAACTGTAGCTACCGCCCCTGCTCTCCCTAAGACACAACACAAAGTGTTTATCATGGGAGACTCCATCTTGAGGGGAATGGAGAGGGCAATCTGCTGCCCCGACCCCTTGGCCTGGGAAGTTTGCTGCTTCCCGAGAGCCCATATCCGAGACATTGCGGAGAAGATCCCTAAACTCCTCCAGCCCACTCACCACTACCCTATGCTCCTCATCCACGTGGGCACCAGTGACCTGGCTCGGAGTGCTCCCAGCCGGGTCATGAGGCGCTACCGGGATTTGGGAGCGGGGCTTAAGGGGTTGGGGGTGCAGGTGGTGTTTTCCTTGATCCTTCCAGTTTCAGGCTATGGGCTGAGGAGGGAGAGGAGGATCCAGGTAGTGAGCCAAAGGCTGTGGCACTGGTGTCATCAGGAAGGGTTCAGCTTCCATGACCACAGTCCGCTCTTTGGTGAGAGAGGCAGTGAGATGCTGGGAAGGGGTGGCCTCCACCTCTCTCCACTGGGGAGGAGGCTCTTCTCAGCCAGAATGGCTGACCTGCTCCACCGGGCTTTAAACTAAGCCTGCCGGGGGACGGGGGGGGGGCCTAGCGCCACTGCTGGCCCGCTGAGCAACCCTTGCAAAGCCAGCAGGCCAAGGCAATTAAGGGAGTGTAGCAGGACACTAAGGTGCCTACTACTTTTGGAGCAGTGAGGAAGGAGCCCAGCTGTGGGTTACTATGGCAACTGGAGTTAGCCAGTGACCCACACCTGCTAGCGGTCAGCTAACTGGAAGGGGCAGGGCCTGGCTCCCATTTAAACCCCAGGGCGGAGGCCAAGGGGGGAGTTCCCTGCCAGCAGCCAAGGGGGAAGGAGCTCTCCCAGAGCAAGCAGAGGGGAGAGGCCAGACTGCAGGTAGAGCCCGAGATTCAGGAAGGATGCAGCACCCCTGTGGTGGCTGGAGAATGTTATAGCCGGGTGGCTAGGATGTATGTTATAGCCCAGGGGCTTGTGTTTCATTTGCTGGTTTGACCAGTGGCTTGGGAGAAGCTATTAGGGAATGGAGGAGGCCAAATAGGGGGTCCACGGCAGCGTGAGGACCCAAGCACCAGAGGGTACAGCATTGGGGGTGTGCCGACCCTCCTGAGCGTCAGAGAAGGTGCAGCATTGGGGGTGAGCCAACCCTGAGCATCAGAGAAGGTGCAGCATTGGGGGTGCGCTGACCCTGAGCACCAGAGAAGGTGCAGCATTGGGGGTGAGCTGACCCTGAACACCAGAGAAGGCACAGCATTGGGGGTGTGCTGATCCCGAGTGCCAGTGAGGCGCTGAGCAAGACAAGGCTGTGGAAAGCCAGAGCTCCAGTGAGGCACAGGGTGAGACAAGGCTGCAGAGAGCCTGAGCGCCCGTGAGGTGCAGCGCGAGACAAGTGTGAGACAGGGCTGCGGAGGGCCCAAGCGCTAGTGAGGCACAGTGTGAGACAAGGCTATGGAGGGCCCAAGCGCCAGTGAGGTACAGTGGGAGACAGGGCTATGGAGAGCCTGAGCACCAGAGAAGATACAGAGCGAGACCGGGCTGTGGAGAGCCCGAGCGCCAGTGAGGCACAGTGCGAGACAAGTGCGAGACAGGGCTGCAGAGGGCCTGAGGACCAGTGAGGCACAGGGTGAGACAGAGCTATGGAGAGCCTGAGCACCAGTTAGGCGCAGTGAGAGACAAGGCTACAGAGAGCCCAAGCACCAGAGAGGATGCAGAGTGAGACAGGGCTACAGAGAGCCTGAGTGCCAGTGAGGCATAGTGCGATACAAGTGTTAGACAGGGCTGCGGAGGGCTAGAGCACCAGTGAGGTGCAGGGTGAGACAGGGCTACGGAGTGCCCAAGCGCCAGTTAGGCGCAGGGTGAGATGGGGCTATGGAGAGCCTGAGCGCCAGTGAGGCACAGTGCAAGACAGGGCTACAGAGAGCCCGAGTGCCAGTGTGAGATAGGTCTATGGAGAGCCCGAGCACCAGAGAGGGCACAGAGTGAGACAGGGCTGTGGAGAGCCTGAGTGCCAGTGAGACAGTGAGAGGCCAAAGAACGTCAGATCCATCAGCGAGGCTTGGGGCGTGGTAAAGGCGTGGTTGGAGCCACGCATAGCCCATACAGCTGGAGTGCACCGAAACACCCATTACAGAAATGGGGCCAGTGTACAGCAGGAAAACCGTGTCCCAGAGGACGAAAAGGCAGCCTCCCTATTATATATTTAACATCAAAGAGGTGGCAGGTGAGAATTGAGGGTGCTTTTTAGGCTAAGTTGGCACAGTAAGGGGGCATTAGGTTAGATCACGGTGACCCCTAGGATGCCATCCTGTTACAGACAGCCTACCCCTACCCCAGCCCTAAAACAAGCTCCGGGCAAGACAAGGGCCCCCAAGGGGACACTTGCATGCCTGTACACCAATGCCAAGAGCTTGGGGAATAAACAGGAGGAACTCGTCCTCCTGCTAAACACAAATAATTATAATGTCATAGGGATAACAGAGACCTGGTGGGACTCCATCCATGACTGGACCATGCGTATAGACGGCTTTATGCTGTACAGGAGGGATCGAGTGGACAAAAGAGGCGGAGGTGTAGCTCTCTATGTCAAGGAGAGCTACGCATCCCTACAAGCTGACATCAGCACCCAGGGTGGATGACTAGAGTCCCTCTGAGTTAAAACCCACAGGGAACATGGCATAGGAGATACAATGGTGGGAGTCTACTACAGACCTCCCTCCCAGCGTCAAGAGCTTGACCAGGAGTTCGCCAGGGAATTGGCTGAGGCCGTGCGCTCCCATTCCATGGGTGTCATGGGGGACTTCAACTACCCGGACATCTTGTGGGAAGAGCACTCGGCCAAATCCAAATGGTTGCAAAGCTTCCTCACATGCATGGATGAGCTCTATCTGACTCAAGAATTCTATGGGCCAACAAGAGACTAAGCGCTGCTTGACCTGGTACTGGGAACCGGGGACAACCTAATCAGTAACCTAATGATCGAAGAGAAGCTGGGTGACAGCAACCATGAGCTGATCATCTTCACCATCAGCCAAAAAGCTATCAAGTTAGTCAACAGTACAGAGGTCCTTGACTTCAGGAGGGCTGACTTTGATGAGCTCAGGAGACTTGTCAGTGAGGCCCTAAGGGACCATAACTCCAAAGGGAGGGGAGTCCAGGAAGAGTGGTTGCTCCTCAAGGGAGCGATCCTAGATGCGCAAACTAAGGCTATTCTGTCTCAGAGGAAAGGCAGCCCTCTTGGCTCTCCAGGGAACTAGAGATCCTCCTGTGTCTAAAAAGACAGACCTACAAAGGATGGAGGACGGGAGCCACCTCCAAGGAAAAATACTCTGTACTGCTCTGGACCTGCAGGGAGCAAACCAGGAAAGCCAAGGCTGCCATGGAACTCCAACTGGCTACAAGTATCAAGGGCAATAAAAAGTCCTTTTTTAGATACGTGGGGAGCCAGAGGAAAAGCAAGGGCAACATTGGACCCCTGCTAAACCAGATGGGACAACTGACAACCGACGCCCAGGAAAAAGCCTGCTTGCTAAATGGGTACTTTGCTTCAGTCTTTCACAAGTTCCATGGGATGCCCCTGCCCATTACGGGATGGGAAGGCCCAGGTGAGGGAGATTCCTTGCCCTCCATCAATGCTGACCTCATGAAGGAACACCTTGAGAAGCTGGATACCTTCAAGTCAGCCGGCCCTGACAGTTTACACCCCAGGGTACTCAAGGAGCTGGCAAGCATCATAGTTCAGCCCCTGGCATGGATCTTCTAGAACTCCTGGAGCTCTGGTGAAGTGACCAAAGATTGGATGAAGGCCAATGTGGTGCCTAGCTTCAAGAAAGAGAGGAAAATGGATCTGGCAAACTATAGGCCCATCAGCCTGACCTCTATCCTGGGCAAGGTCGTAGAAAAAATCATCAAGGAAGACATTCTTAATGGATTGGCCAATGGCAACACCCTGAGGGACAGCTAGCATGGGTTTGTTGTGGGTAGGTTGTGCTTCACCAATCTCATTTCCTTTTACGACCAGGTGACCTATCACTTGGACAAGGGAGAAGTGATTGATGTCATATATCTTGACTTTTAAAAAGCCTTTGATCTGGTATCCCATGATCATCTCTTAGCAAAACTGGATAACTGCGGCCTTAGCCTCACCATTGACAGACCCAGAGGGTGATGGTTGATGGAAGTCAATCATCATGGTGCCCTGTGACTAGTTGGGTCCCTCAAGGCTCTGTCCTTGGACCTATTTTGTTTGACCTCTTCATTAATGATGTGGACATTGGAGTCAGAAGCAGACTGGCCAAGTCTGCCAATGACACCAAATTCTGGGGTAGTATACACACCTGAGGATAGGAGGGTGATGCAGGCAGATTTTGACAGGCTCATGAAATGGGCAAATGGGCAGATGAAAACCTGATGGTGTTCAACACTGAAAAATGTGAGGTTCTCCACCTTGGGAGGAAAAACCTGCAGCATGTCTATAGGCTTGGCAGTGCTACACTGATTAGCACTATGGATGAGAGGGACTTGGGGGTCATGGTTGACCACAAGATAAACATGAGCCTTCAATGTGATGCTGCAGCTATTAAAGCGAGCAAAATGCTGGCTTGCATCCATAGATGCTTCTGAAGAAAATCCCTGGACGTCATTCTCCCGTTGTACTCAGCCTTGGTGAGGCCACAGCTGGAGTACTGCATCCAGTTTTGGGCTCCACAATTCAAAAAGGATGTGGAGAGGCTTGAGAGGGTGCAGAAGAGAGCCACACACATGATCAGAGGTCAGGAAAACAGCCCTTATGATGAGAGGCTGAGAGCCATGGGGCTCTTCAGCCTGGAAAAGCGCAGGCTTAGGGGTGATCCAGTGGCCACCTTTAAGTTTATCAGGGGTGCTCACAAGGATCTGGGGGAATGTCTGTTCACCAGAGCACCCCAAGGGATGACAAAATTGAACAGATATAAACTCCTGCAAGACCATTTCAGGCTGGACATAAGGAAGAACTTCTTTACTGTCCGAGCCACCAAGGTCTGGAATGGCCTGCCATTGGAGGTGGTTCAAGCACCTACTTTGAACGCCTTCAAGAGAAACCTGGATGTTTTGCTTGCTAGGATCTTATGACCCCAGCTGACTTCCTGCCCCTGGGGCAGGAGGCTGGACTCGGTGATCTTCCGAGGTCCCTTCCAGCCCTAATGTCTATGAAATCTAGGAAATCTATTAAATCTATGAAGAATCCACACCCAGTGGAAGCAAGTTATTTAGTAAAAGTGTAATTGTTAAGTAGTTTCTAGTGTATGTAATAAGCAGGGTATAGTCTTACAGTAAATAATGTATAGTTAAATAGTGTATATATGTAGTTTGTAGATATAAATAGTGTATAGAAGCTAGTGCTTTGATAAACAGTGCTGCATAGATATAGACATTCTGGGAAAGGAAATCCCTTTTTTTTTCCTTTTTTCTTCAATTTTCCTTTTTTTCCTTATTAATTTAACAATTTTAAAAATTTTATTTAATTTATTTATCTCAATTTTTTTCAATAATGCCTTTTTTATTAAAGGCATATTAAATAAATATGGGGGGGGAAATGCACCACATTTTTAACATAAAGATTTGAAGTTGTGTATATGCATGGTATGTTTTCTTTCATAGGCAGGTTGGCATGCATGGTAGTCTGTCCATGCGGTTTGGGATTGGGTGGGTGGCGACAGGTAATGACTGCACCCACCCACCTCAGAGTGGGGATCCTTTGTATGGGGGCCTTTATGGAGTGATGGAGTTACTGGAAAGAGTTGCAAGGTGGACTGTTATGGGAGGTCCTGTGCTTGTTTTACCCCCTATCCCAAAGTACAGCGATCCTGTAAAGCCTCTCTGAGGGTGCAGCACCTTTTTGCAAGAAAGACTCATTCTCCCCACCTACCACCACACAGAGCACCATATCCCAAACCTGACAGACAAGAAAAAAGTGGCAATACCTTGAGCATAACAAAGGGTGACCTGAATCTAATTAGGTTGAGAACCACTGGCCTATTGATTCCAGAGATCATAGTAGATACCAAAATTCTACTTTAAATCACAGCTGCCTAGCCCCTCTAATATACAAGTATTTCATAGATTTCATAGACATTAGGGCTGGAAGGGACCTCAGAAGATAATTGAGTCCAGCCCCCTGCCCAAAGGGCAGGAAATCAGCTGGGGTCATAGGATCCCAGCAAAATAAGCATCCACTTTGCTCTTGAAGGTGTTCAATGTGAGCACTTGAACCACCTCCAGTTCCAGGCTGTTCCAGACCTTGGGGGCTCGGACAGTAAAGAAATTCTTCCTTATGTCCAGCCTGAAATGGTCTTGTAGTAGTTTATGACCGTTCGACCTAGTCGTCATCCCTTGGGGCGCTCTGGTGAACAAACATTCCCCCAGGTACTGGTGGTCACCCCTGATAAACTTATAGGTGGCCATCAGATCACCCCTGAGCCTGCGCTTTTCCAGGCTAAAGAGCCCCAGGGCTCTCAGCCTGTCATCGTAGGGTCTGCTTCCCTGACCTCTGATCATGCGCGTGGCTCTTCTCTGGACTTCATCCTGTTCTTGCACAATGAGCTATATATCTTACAACACTACTATATTGTTAGGAAAATGCTTGCCTAAGCAACTTGCAATGTTACTTTTAACATACCATTCTGCTTTGTGGTTAGCAGCTTTGCTAGGCCACAGGTTATAGCCTTTTATTCAGCTGCTAATCCAATGCTCTCAAGATCCAGATATAGTCACCCTACAGTAAATAGTTTGTTAAGTCAGGAAATGATAGTAAAAATGCTTAGCTTCTGGTGTGGATGCTTTGCCCCAAAGTCCGATGTCATCGGCAAACTTGGCCAGTCCGCTTCTGACTCCAGTGTCCACATCATTAATGAAGATGTTGAACAGTATGGGTCCAGGGACAGAGCTTTGGGGGACCCCACTGGTCACAGGACACCATGATGAGTGACTTCCATCAATTACTACCCTCTGGGTCTGACCACGGAGCCAATTTTCCAGCCAGTGGATCGTGGTGGACCTAAGGCGACAGTTGGCCAGCTTCACCAAGAGGTGATCATGGGACACCAGATTGAAGGCTTTTTTGAAGTCAAGATATATTTTGATATATATATTTAGATATATATCAAGAACAAGATATATTTGTTCTGTTTATATGATTTTTATGTGGAGTTCAAGTCCCTCACTAAATAATTCCATGACTGTCCATATCATTCCAATTCTGTGTAGAAGGGCCACATGGCTGGAGGAACCTTTCACCTTTTAGTCACATCAGTAAAAATCAGAGGGAACTCCGTTAAACCAGTGAAATTATCTTACTATGAAATGGATATGAGAAGCAAATCAGGACCCCAGTGTGCCCACACAAGGAGATGAAACTCTGCTAGCTTTCCATCCCTCAGGGATTGAACACAGGGCAGGGGATGTTAAGGGTTTCTGTACAGGAATCACTTCAAGGTTTGTTTGAAATTTTTTTCATTAAACTTTTTTTTTTTTCATTGGAGCATAAGCTCTCAACCAGGTTCCCACCCCCGAAACATTTGTTGCTTTCAACTGAAATATTTTGATTTTTGTCAGGAACCTGAAAACTTTGGTTACTGAAAACTTACAAGTTTTCAGTTTTCAGATGAAAACAAAATATTTGCTATGATTTTTGGAACAAAACAAAAAAAAAAAACCTGCAGGAAAAAGTCAAACTAAGCTTGAAGGCTGTGCTGAATATCATATACATGCAGTGGGGACCATAATGTTTTGTTAACTACAGGCTGAACTACAGGCTGTAACTTCAGGCTGTAAATTCCTGTGTGCCCTAGTGCTGCTTCAAGTGAAGAACCTAGTATCGGATTCTTCCTTCCTTGCCCCTGCTCCATCCACCCTGTCCCAAAGAAGGAAATGTTTCATTGGGAAAGAAATGAAGTATTATAGCAGCTCTAGAGGAGCAATATGCTGTGTTGGAAGAGAGAGAGCTCTGAGAAGTCTATGTTTCAATTACTCAGCTGCAGAGATTTAAGTATGATTGAGCTCCAGCTTCCAAAAGCTCATTTCCAATGAAGCTTGCCCTTCTGTCTAACCAGGAAGCCCTCAGTACCCTACATAATTCCCTCTGTGATCTTTGCATCACAAAAGTACCACCCTTCTACAAGGAATGCATTATGACCCCATTATCAGTGTAACAGGGGAACCTTCTCGGGGCTGGTCTGCCATTGGCCCACCCACCTGTTTCTGGGCCAGCCACCTGCCTCCTCACTTGCCATGCCTTGATGATACATAATTATGGTGTTAATTAGGCAGTAGGCTGCCCATTCTTGCCCCAATGCCATGGGGTACTACCGCAGCTCATGTCTCACAGATGGCATCCAAATGACACAATGCTTCTGGTCTACAGCTGGACCAAGCTTAGCCCTCATTGTCAGACCTCAGACACATACGCATTCATACCACCCTCCTCTCACTAGGGCCTCTCACACTCCACCCCCTCTCACAGCGTCTCTTTCATGAACCAACAACTTATACCACCTTGCTCCCTCCCAGAGCAGATCCCTTCGGCCAGAAGCTTTATCTAGCTCATACCTTGGGTGGCAGACGTACCATCTTTTGGGCCTCTCCCATGGCCCTCACTAGGGTAGTGGCCAGCCAATTATCTGACCAGGTCCAAGCTTGCCCTGGTCCCTCCTGGGGTAACTCTATACACTCACACACACATACTAGGCTCCCAGCCCTCTGGTTTCTCCCTCACTGGGGCTCCTCATCTCTGCCCCCTCACCAGGGCTGCCCCCTCACTGGGGCCACAGGGCTTCTGTCCTTGATGGGGGCTCAGGTGGCCATAGCTGTACTTGGCCCCATCTGGGTCTTACACCCTCCTTAGGCTCAGGTGGCCATAGCCACGCCTGGCCCCCTTGTAGCCTTAGTATTGTGGGGGCTAGGGGTTAAAGCACCCCAACCCACCTTTCACCAGGGTGATAACTAGCCTGGTATTTCCTGGGGGCTCCTGCTCCCAGCAGGGTGCAGTTTTAGGTTATGCCCAGGACCTGGAGCCTCCAAACCATCCCCTTAAGCTCCTGCCCTTACTTCTATAATGTTGCATACAGCCAGGCAATGTTTCTACCTGGCCTGCCAGCAGCAAACAGTTCTGTTTATATAGGCAGCCAGAATTTTAAAATGGCCACCATAATCAAGCACCTGCTGGCTGTTTGGCTCAGCCCTTAAAGTGGTAGGCACCAACAGTGCTCTGCCACAATCAGATATTAGCCTTAAAGCTTCACTGCTTGTAATTTGAATCACAAAAGCAGTAAACATGATTCTCTTCATGTTTTGAGCCACCTTGGTTCTTATGGGTCCTGGGGTATGTCTACACAGCAAAATATACATGAGCTTGTAGCACATGCTATCATACCTATGCCAGGTGTATTAATTATTACACATGTAGGGAAGATGCACCTGTCCAGGTTTTAGCATGCAAAAACAAACAGGGACAAATCCAGGGTCCCAAAAGTTTTTATCTTTGTTGCTCACACATGATAAATTTGCTGTCACCATAGTTTTACTGCTATTGTTAACCCTTATAACTCACATAGATAGAACATGAATGCTAATACATGCTATAGTTGCACCTTTGCTTGGTCACCACTGGTTGTCCACCTGGGCTCATGCCAATACCTGCAGGTGCTTTTAAATGGCAGATAAAGCAGATAAAAGGCGCCAGAAAGAGAACCAGGAGGATGAATACTTCCTTGATTACTCCTTATCAGCAGGCCCTTCTGAAGCCTGTACCCTCAGAGGGTGAACAGACAGGCTTTCTCTCATCAATGGCCCCCTGTAGTATAAGGGGTACACCTCTAGTCAAAATTTTAAGACCCACCCTTGACAAGTACCCCAGTCCCTATCTTTGCCACCATCTTGAAACTGGATATCCAGTCCCCAACCCCTGAATTTGGTATCGGAAGTACTCCTTTTGGGAGGAAGTTTTATGTCTTGGAACTGGAAGTTCAAGCCTGCCACATGGTCTCTAACTTCCCACCCATGTGACCCCAAAACGCATACCTTTTTGCCACAGTGTTGGCTACTATGTTGGACAAAGTTCCAGAATTCCCTGCTCCTTGTAACATAGTCTGTGACATCAGAAGGTCCATCCACCTGACCCAAAACCTACCACCTCACCACCATGTTGGCAGCCATCTTAGCTACCATGTTGGTCCCAGAAGACCCTCCTATGCTATATGGTCCATGGCATCAGAAGGTCTACCCCTTGACTAGGAAACACTGCTCCTCCAGAGGGCCCACACTCATGGTGCATGCCTCACCCCAAGAGCCCCAGAAATTCAACCTCTCCTAGGGCCACGAGACACAGGTATGATATATCAGCTAGCATGAAGTTATGACCCCTCTAACAACTTGTCCCACCACCCTTAAACAATTTTCAAGGGATTTGGGGTCTTCAGATCTTCCAAAGAATGACACTAAACCAAAAAGAACAAGTATAAAAGTGGGCCTTAGACCAGAAGCCCCTGACTGCATGTTTTTCAAATCCTATTTGGAAACCTTCCAAAGCAGACCATGTGTTATCTGAGGCCACTTTAATGAAGTCAGAAGCAAATATGGATTGTTACATTACACCAGTAAAACCCTTCATTACACTTTAACACCAAGGCTTGCCAAACACTTACCAAGAAATTGCTACTGTAGTGACAGTTCTGAGGAAGAGAAGATAAAGGTATGTAGTCTCCTAACCCAATGGTTGCCTGATACCCAAGCAAGTATGCAGAAGGCCAGTGAGCCTGATATCCAGAAGCACAGAGAAAATGCTGAGGATTCTTGACAAGAGGGGAGACTTATGGTGGACTCCAAGTGGAAAGAAAATATCTATGAGGTAGTGGATACATTGATAAGAGTCTTGAACAATGAACATGGGCAGTGTAACAGACAGCCAGGGACTCCTTGCTACTTTAAGGAAGTAATGTGCATTTGTACACATGGTTGTACCACAGCGCAGGTGCTTTTAAATGATGAAATGTGCATCAGCCCTGAGAAATGGTGGCAGCACACTTTTGAACTAAAATGCATCAAAGGTGTTTCTGCTCAAAAGTGCACCACTGCCATTTTCTCAGTGCTGATGCACATTTCACCATTTACACAAATGCATGCAACAGCACCGGGTGTGTCAGCTCATGTGCGGAGTGGACTCAATTAATTGAATCTGCTCTGATGTGCTGGAGATCCAGTGCATCAGAGCAGAAAAAATGTATGTGTATAAATGCCCCAAGGGCCCAGGGAGAGCCCCAGGTGGAGGAGAGACTGAGAACGGAGGCTCAGTGTTTCAAAAGAAGCTGATGGAACTAACTGAGCCTGTCTCACCTCAAAAACAAAAGTAGTGGGAAAGCCTTTATGTGTGTTTCTTTTTATGGCACCCATAAATATTCCTTGAGAAAGTGGCTTTTTGAAGGCTGCATGTGTTGTGCCCTATATGCACCAGGGCAGGTAAGCCATGACTGTGTGAACTGGTCAGATGAGGACATAAATCAGACAATTTAGGATTTCTTTGCTGAATTGTCTATGGAAAGTTGTTTAAATGTTGTTAATGCAGGAGGATATTTTAAATAGTAAATGGCTGCACATCACAGAGAAATATTCAGCCCAGGGCATAGCAATTATAAATGCTGTTCATTTTTCTGAAGACCCTAAAGCTGCTCTGTATGGGCTGATAACTGAGGATGATAAGCCTCTGGTGCTCTATATTGAATGCTTAATTGACTCTAGAAATTGTAAAGACCTACTTAGGAGAAGGCTCTAACTAGTGAGTATAAGACTAGCCAAAGCAGGTTTTTTTACAAATTTTGATGGAAATAAGGACTGTTTTAAAATGCATTCTCACTGGTGTTGTGTGCTGCTCCTTCAGTTCCTTGGGAATTTGGTTTTGGGGCCCAGAGGGTGCGTTGTGTGGGGTGCAGTGAAGCAGCCCTGGAGGGTATGGATAGGTGCAAATTCTATTGACCTAAAAATATTGCAAAAGGTCTAGCTGGGGCATGTATTGTCACTTCTCCTATATAATGAGTGTAAACAGAGTCCCCTCAAAAAGGCATATTAGAACATGACTCAGGAAATCTGAAAATGTGTGGAAAATTTTGATGAGCACTCCTCCCTGCCCCCAATTAATGAGGTCTGTTGACCACAACAGACTTGGAGGTTTTCACTTAAGAATATTACAATGGGCCAACCAGGATGGTACTGCACCAGGGTTGCATGAATTAGATTACATCACAATGATTCTACATGTGCCCCCCAGATCTTGCACCCTCCTGGGGTGCAAGCAATGGTGGGAGCTGGCCCCCCCACCATGAGCCGCACCTCTGTCCGGTGCCCCCGCCTCCCTGGGCAGCACCTGCCCCTGCCCCCTCCCTACCTCACTTAAGGGGTGTTGATCTGTCCCCGCCCTTTCCTCCCCACTTCCCTTCTGATTCATCAGCTGGAGGCAGCTCTCCATGCTGCCGCCCTGCTGTGTGCTGCGCTGTGGCTGCGCGCAGCATGGGCATTTATTAGCCAAATTATCCGCCCCATCAGGCTGATATCTGATACATAAAATTTTCTTTATATTGCTACTAATATTATATTGGACCGATGTATCGGTGCACCTCTAATTATTTTATCTCAAATGTGACCGTGATTGATATGTATCTATATTGGCCGCTTATTGTCCCCTCTCCTTTGTTGGTTGATCAGAGGAAAAACACGGCACATAAGCAGCAAAGCCCCCTGCAGTGTTCTGATACCTGTGGCTTTTGTATTAGACCCTCCCCCACCCCCAACTGTGTGATGAAACCAAAAAGCAACACAAGCAGGAGAGATCAGACCCCAAGCCTAATTGGCTAGTGGGTAGCGTTCTTCTAAATTAATTGCTTAAGAGAAAAGCAGTAACCATGTCAATCCCTGAGTGGAAAACTTTGGGTGATGCCATGACAAAGGATATAGGAGTCTCCCATCTGCAACTTGAGAAGTCTGCAAGCAGGAGACAAAGAAAGCTCAATGGGTAGAGAGCTGGAAATAACTGGTTGGCAAGTTAAGACCTGGAAAATTTGGGACAGGCTTAAGGCCTTGAGTGGGATAATACTATGGGGGTATTAATTCCTGAAACAAGATGACCAGCAATGAATTTCTGGCAGTTTTGGCAAGGATTTAAGGCCTGGCAAATTTGGGTCAAGATTGAGGCCTGGCACATTTTTTTGTTGTTGCAATTTTTTTTGTCTCCACTCAGTTGTGTGACCCAGTGTATTCCAAACCTTGGTGCAAATAGACCTGGCTCAAACTTCGTTGCTGTTGCAATTTCTTTTCTCTCAGCCTAGTTTGTGTGACTGAATCCTGCTGTATTCCAGGCCCTGTTGCAAACAGGCCTGGCATCCTTTTGTTGTTATGCAGCTGTTTTGTCTCAGTCTAGCTGTTTGGTTGAGCCCTGCTGTATTTCAAGGCCCAAGCTAGGATAGGCTTAGCTGCTCTTCTGAGTTCTTTTGCATCTATTTTGTCCCAGCAAAACTGTAGGATTATAACTAAGACTTTTTGGGGTGCAGTAGGCTCACTGGAGCCCCAGTCATCTCCTCAAAGTTACTACGTGGAAGTAGAGATTAGTGCCTTACAGCTTCCCAGGGAGCATTGAGAGGCCTCTTGCATTGCAGAAGGACCTTAACTTTCTAGCAGCTACCTGAGGCGCAGTGAACCAAAGGAGCAGCTCATAGGATTCTCAGGTGTGGGCTCTCCTGTCAAGTTTTTTTTTTCCTGAATAGCAGTTATAGGGGTGCAGACCCCTGGGACTAACCCCTTGGGTAAACTACCTCATCTCAGACTGCCTGGGCATGGGTGGAATCTCCCCAAAAGGGGTACAAACTAGAAAATATGCCTTGTAGTTAGAGTGTTTGAATTGCATTTGGTGTTTCCCTTTTTATTTGTTGTTTTCTGTAATATATCTGCCCTTTTGTGTTTATGCTGCTTACAAGGAGACAATTTTGTTTATGCAGGACACCCCAGGCAAATTCAGTGACCCTAGATTTCTAGTTGGGGGCTCGAGTTACAGAAAAAACTTATTATGTACCCTAAAGTTTGAACCAAGCTCTTGTTGCTGCCAAATGGTGCCTAGCACAAGGCTTACATACACACACACTTCTTTCTGCTTGAACACACTGTTTTTACTCAGTATTTCACTTGATATTCATTATACAGGGCCTTTCTAATGGGAAAAGAGCAACTACCACCAGCAGTTTTACATGGCGAGGTATCTGTTATGGTCTTAATATAAGGGCTGTAGTGTACATTACATCATTATTGCTGACTGTAACTATGGTTATCCACCCAAACAGAAACACTCGCCTCAAAATGGGGAATCAGAACAACCAGATACTTAGCCCGGCAGGACAAATTATGCTGAGAGGAAACCAGCCGGGGTTCGTAGCAGGCAAATTGTGCCTGACTAATCTAGTCTCTTTTTATGACGAGGTTACGAAACGCCTGGACACAGGAGTAGGGGTGGATGTCGTATACTTAGACTTCAGGAAGGCCTTCAATACGGTATCCCACCCCATACTGGTGAAAAAGTTAAGAGGCTGTGACTTAGATGACTACACAGTCCGGTGGATGGCGAGTTGGCTGGAGGGTCGCACCCAGAGAGTCGTGGTGGATGGGTCGGTTTTGACCTGGAAGGGTGTGGGCAGTGGGGTCCCACAGGACTCGGTCCTTGGACCGATACTCTTTAATGTCTTCATCAGCGACTAGGAATGACCTGCTGGGTGGCACGCAAGTGGAAAGGGATCTTGGAGTCCTAGTGGACTCCAAGATGAACATGAGTCGGCAGTGTGACGAAGCCATCAGAAAAGCCAATGGCACTTTATCACGCATCAGCAGATGCATGACAAATAGATCCAAAGAGGTGATACTTCCCCTCTATCGGGCACTGGTCAGACCGCAGTTGGAGTACTGCGTGCAATTCTGGGCACCGCACTTCAAGAGGGATGTGGATAACCTGGAGAAGGTCCAGAGAAGGGCCACTCGTATGGTTAAGGGCTTGCAGACCAAGCCCTACGAGGAGAGACTAGAGAACCTGGACCTTTTCAGCCTCCGCAAGAGAACGTTGAGAGGCAACCTTGTGGCTGCCTATAAGTTCATCACGGGGGCACAGAAGGGAATTGGTGAGGTTTTATTCACCAAGGTGCCCCCTGGGGTTACAAGAAATAATGGCCACAAGCTGGCAGAGAGCAGATTTAGATTAGACATTAGGAAGAACTTCTTCACAGTTCGAGTGGCCAAGGTCTGGAAAGGGCTCCCAAGGGAGGTGGTGCTCTCCCCTACCCTTGGGGTCTTCAAAAGGAGGTTGGATATGCATCTAGCTAGGGTCATCTAGACCCAGCACTCTTCCCTGCCTATGCAGGGGGTCGGACTCGATGATCTAGTGAGGTCCCTTCCGACCCTAACATCTATGAATCTATGAATCTTATATGTCTTTACCTTGTAGTGAAAGGTATTATCTGAAATCAAGATTTTGAAACTGTGTGTGTGTGTGCGTGTGTGTGTGGAGCATGTGCTCTTCCATCTCTGTGGAGTCTGGTATCTGTCTATTAGCGTCTAGTTTGGTCTGAGTGGTTGTGGAATTCTAAATTTTGTTGAGTTGCTTTTTCCAGAGTTGTAGCCTGCATGTGAAATTTAGTTTGGCATTTATTTGTGAAAAATGCTTGGGAAATATAAAATTTATATCTCAGTGGCCATGTCTACATGAGTGGTGGACTGTGCAGTTGTTACTGTGCAGTCATTTGCTGTACTGTACATGAATGTACAGTAACTGGCATTATTGCACAGTACCATCACCACAAAGTTTTGGCCAGATGCTACTACACAATAGCAACAAGCTACTGTACAGTAGCTCGTTACTACTGTGCAGTACAGTCACTGCATGCTTAGTGCCTGGCAATGCTACTTCATGAAAGCAATGAGCTCAGTAGTTCATTGCTACTGCACCATAGCTTCTCATGTACATGCCTCCAGTATCAAGCATTCAATCTCACACAGCACTTCCAAAGACAGAAGTCATGCTTCAGAGAATCAAGCCCTAGAAACACCAGAGGGATTGGAACAGGACTGAAGGCCTTTAAGAAAACTAAAAGTAACCCAGAGAAATGCTCAGCCTGAGAATCACAACACCCAAAGATCAGAATGCCAAAAGGATAGAGCAGAAGAACATGTGGGAAAAAAAAGGTGGCATTGTTCCTCAAAGGTAAACACATCACCAAACCCTGAGAGAACCATGTGTAAAAATACAAGGATTCACAATTCCAAATCTGGTTCTCTGGTGTTTGTAAATAAGAAACCCAGGATTGAGTGTTCACACACTCCAGATGAAATCTCAGGAGGAGGAGTTTCTTTATCTGATTTTGAAAGAACATGATTATTGTGAGAACCAAAAGTGGAGGGGGGGTGTGTTTCATGGTGCTGGCAGGTATATACACCACAGAAAATGTGCACAGAATGCTTTAAAAGATCATAAATATTGTGACAACAAAACTGGATGGTCTTTGGATTATTTCGGCCAATGTATACATTGCAAAAAGAGTGTGAATTGTGCTCTAGAAAAGCATGCATCTTCTCTGACTGTGGGTGCCTATCTTGCCTTGAAAAATCATGATTATTGTAAGACTATAGAGACAGATTTTGTATAGAGAGGCGGTGATCTATATGTTCTTCACAGCAGTCATGGCATACATCATAATAGGGGAGTAGGTAAGTATGAGGGGCTAATGAATAAGTAGCTTTCAGGGGGAAAAAGTAAGGGCTTGGTTAAAGATAAGAGGGGAAGGCTAAACACCTGTTGAGAAAAAATAAGACATCCCCTAGTGATGGTGATGGATGTGATTTAGAAGCAGCTCTGGGGGGGGCGGGCTCAAATACTCCTCCGTTACTGAGTCTGTGAAACCAGAAAGCTGGAATGGTTTAGAAACTATCCTGAAGCGGGACCCAACCACATCCTCTCCTCCTGTGCCTGTGGAGTCATAAAACAGGGTTAGTGAATGTGATTTATAAGAACCACTGGAGGGTCCCTCAAATTCTGGCCGTGATGGGGCTATGGAGGATACCTTACTGGATGTACATATGTTATGGGTGATAAGTTGGAAGCAGCCTGTATCTGTTTGGAGCCATGAGGTATTCAGATGTGTTTCATTTTGTGAATCTGGAGTTTGTGACGTTAGACATGGCTTATGAAGCCATAAGCAGAGGGATAGAAAAAAAAAATGTAGTGGATTTCTGCCAAAGATTAATGGCTGCTGATCATGCCCATTTATATACTGAAGTAGATAGCATGAGAAACTGATTACATTCTAAAATGATTAATTTAAATGACATGACTGTGTCAGGACACTTAGGGTGCCTGCCACTTGAAGAGGTAAGGCAGCCTGCAAAGATACTGACAGGTGCAGGGCAGGACTAATTGAGAGTCAGCTGACCCAGGGAGCTAGCAGATGAGAGAGTCATAGGACTCAGGAGGAGGGCTGGGCTTAGAGCAAGTATAAACCCAGGCCCTAAGAGAAGCTGGCAGTAATATCTGAGAGAACACCATCTCAGCAGGATGTCTGCAGGTCCAGAATGTCAGCTTGGAGGGTATACTTAAAGCAGTCCGGAGGTTTGGGGAGGAAATAAGGAGAGGAGGAGATTCTTAGGGCCCCAGGGAAGGGTCCAGAGCCCTGATAAAGGGGCAGAGTGTGGGACAAATTAAGTTCCAGGAGATTCTGAAAGCATGGGACCAGAAAGGGTTCAGGACCCCTAGAAGAGAGGCTGAGTAAAAGAGAACATCAATGAGGATGCCATCTGCTAGGCATGGAGCTGTTGGCACTGGATTTATGACCCAGATACCTTGTTCCAGGTAGACCCAAACCCTCAGACTGACCACAACCTCTCCATTCGATAATAGGCAAATTTTACTGATACACAGTATTAACAAACAAGAATAATGAAAACAATTCTATGTCTATCAGTCCTGAAGCTGTCACAGAGTCAAGGCACATCTGCCCAGTATGTGAGATTCACCCTGATGTTCCTTCTTGAATGTCACATATCAGCAGCCTGGAGATGGGCTGGTGGTGTACTTTCTGTCCATGGTGGACTTGGGTTCTCCTCTCAGGGACCCTTTGCTGCTTTGAAATCCATCCTTTTGTGTTCTTTCTCTACTCTAATGCTTGAATGTCAAATGTCAGCAGCCTAGAGGTCAAAAGCCAAGGCCCACCCTCCCCACTGGGTTGAGTGAGATGGGCTGGCAGTATGCTTTCTATCTATAGTGGCTGTGGATTCCCCTCTTGGGGACCCTTTGCTGTTCTGAAATCCTTCCTTTTGTATTCTTTCTTTCCCCTGATGACTCTTCATCTCCAGGCATCATTGATTGGTTTCCCTGTAGTCCTAATACTGTCCACATTCTATCCTGCCAACATATTTCTTTGTTTCACACGCCCATCACATGCACACATCCTAATGTGGTTTGTGACAAGAGCAGCTCCCAGGACTGGTACTAGTATTGCCCCACCCCTGTCTCTGAGCAAACCGCCTGCCTCTTTCTCCTGCCACGCTTTGATATCATATTATACTGATGTTAATAGGCGGGAGGCTGCCCTTCAATCCACCCTGGTGTCAGGGGCCAGATGTACAAGCTCCAACCATCTCTACATGTGTCCCATGCCTCGCAGATGTCATGATATACACATAAACAGATCTGGCTTGCAGCCAGGTCAAATATAGCTTCTTATAAGGCCACTCACATATTACCCTACTTGGGCCTCTCTCTTATTGCCCCACTCTCACAAGGGCCTCTTACATGCTGCCTATCCAGGCCGCACTCCCATCGCCCTACTCCGGAGAAATCCTCAGGCTTGTCCACTCGTAATTCAGACAGCCTTGGCCCAGCCTTTTGGGTCCCTTCTGCAACCTTCATTTGGACAGTGACTGCTGATTCCTCAACTTACTCTCTTCAGTCAGCCCTGGCCCAGCTTTTTGGGTTCTCTGTGACCCTCGTCCAGGTGGTGACCACTGATTCACCCCACTCTGGGCTCTCTCAGGCCCTACCCCCTCACCTGGATGTTCCTTACACTCACCCCCTTGGGCAAACACCACCCCCTTCCTACTGGGGCCTGGGGTTGAACACCACTTTGGGACTCAGCAGCTCCTCCCTGTGCTTAACTAGCTACACTACTCCACCCTGTCATTCTCAGGGCCCAGGGTCTTGCACCCCTACAGGCTCAGGTGCTTCACAAAGCATGCCTGGCACATCAGGGAGCAGTGTCTAGGTTGCAGGCTGTAGCAGTTCCCCTGCCCACCACAGCCTCACAGCACCTGGCAAATGAGCCCCTCCCTGGGCCCCACCTGCCCCAGGGCTTCTGGTGGCTGGAGCAGTCCCTGTCCCTCTAGCCCAGGGCTCCCTAAGACACCCTGAGCCTCCCTCTGCCTTCTCACTCATGGGGAAATACCAGTGCAGTCTCCAGCCTTTACCCCTGGTCCTGCATCCCCTCCCCTCCTGTGCCCACCCAGCCACACAGGACTTGAAGCAGGATCTCCTCACAGGCAGCAACTCTGTGCCTGCCCTGGCAGGGCTCCACAGGGAGGAGAGGGAGAAAGGACACAATGTGTCTCTCTGGTGCAGCTTCTTGCTACTGCCTCTGGAGGGCTCTGCCAGGGGCTCTGTGAGGCATGGCCCTGTTGAGGCCCTTTCCCTGACCTCCAGCCTGTCTCCCTTCCCCTCTGTTCTCCTCAGGGAAACTGATCCCCTCTTTTAAACAAGCCTTCTCAGCCAATTCCAGGCCAAGGCTCTTCCTGGGCTTTTGCTAATGTTCCTCATTTAGACCCCTGCTGGCGTTACATCATTACTCCCACTACAAAGAGAGCTACCTCCAGAGCAGCTTCACTTGCCCTTAGGGCAGATGGTGTCCCTACTGGGAAAAACTGTCTCTTCACACTGTCCTTCTGCAGGGCAGCCCTTCCTATCCCTTCAGGTAAGTACAATATTCTGCTGCTACATAAACATTCCAAGAGGTTTGAACTGTTCTAAATTGGCTTGTATGTCCAGATGCTTGCCTTTAAACTGCACTTCAAGCCATTTAAGTTCTTTGTCTTTCCATGTATTAATTGTCCAGCCTTGCTTGTTACAAGGAAAAGTCTGAGAACAAATGCAAATGCATTCACTTATCTCAGGAACCAAAAGGCAAATGCAATGGATCCAACACTTGGTGAGGAAGGATTTCACTCTCCCAGTGGACACAGTCACTTGGCAACTAATATAGTGGTGCCAGGGCTGCAGTAGCTGCTGTATGAGATAAGACACAGGGTCCCTTCCATGAATGGCAAGAATGGTTGATGGCCCATTCTGTATTCCTGGCTTTTCTGCCCCATGTGTTTCCAGGTGTTGGGTTCTAACTAGCTCCTGTAAGGCAGTGTTCTACAGTATACAAGGTATATAGTGTATGTATGATTACTGGAATCTCTGTCTCTGCCCTGCAAGGTAGCTTGGAAATGGATGCCAACCTAACATTGAGCTGAAGTGCCAGGAAATGCAAGCCTGAATTTCAATGAAGCTAACTGCACTTTGGACAGTGATAATCTCAGAGGCACTCATCCCATTACAGCATTAATAGCATCCTATAGAAACAGCAAGTTCATTAAATCTCTCTCCTTAATGGTCTGTAATCCTTTGGCACACAATTAGGGGCTCTGGAACTTTTCCCATATAACAGTGCTTGTAAAAGCTTCAAAGTGCTGACACGACATGTGTGCCTTTTTCAAGTCAAACAAGACTACAGGAAACATGCCTTCACCAACATAGCCTAGGCCAGGAATTCCCATTATGTAACAAAATGGGAAACCAGTCCTGAGACTGTTCCCAGCCCAATGAGTGCAACATAGTAGCTTCTAGTCCTGATAAGATGGGAATCAGTCTCAGATGCACAATGCACTCAACTTCCCAGTGAACTCAAGTGGATTAATTATGCATGAGAACGGCCTGAGGCGCATACCACCTCTTGTAGTCATCAGTGGGAAAGACACATCTTTGAAGGACAAAAATCATCATTTCATATCTTGGAGAAAAGGACACTCTTTTCCTATGCAGCAATTCTCTCCATATACAAAATTATCGTAGAACAGGAAAGCAGCTGCAGATAAAGGAGGTTTGGTCAGAGAAGATATACACCAGACTGGCCATTTAGCTGGAGTCAGATAACCAAATCAGTGCTGTAGGAGAAAGCAAATTATCAGAAGTCTAAGAAGTTCTCTGTTCTTGTCTTCTGAACTAATCCTTTATCATCTGAGTTAGGGAATGTGCATATGTACTTATCAAGCCTCACTGTCAAACTTCAAGCTATTTCCTGGACAATAATGACCCTCTTCTTTGGGCACTGATCATCTGGGACTTTCAAGGGATTGGGATGGCAACTACTATTATAAGAAAAAGAAAGCACCCCCACAC
Source organism: Alligator sinensis (assembly GCF_000455745.1). Classification (NCBI taxonomy): domain Eukaryota; kingdom Metazoa; phylum Chordata; order Crocodylia; family Alligatoridae; genus Alligator; species Alligator sinensis. Next base: position 2,594,873 of record NW_005842016.1, read on the forward strand.
CCAGAATCTGTAATGGGGAACACTGTTTTGCCTTTCAGTTCCTATGCAAAATTCAGGTTCTGTTCATGACAAATAAGGAAAGATCCTGTGGCATTCACCACAAGTGGAGGGAACTAAACCACAGGGTACTGAACAAACATTGCTTGTGTTAAGCTGGGTTGACCTCTATGCAATAAAGCTTGTGCAAAAGGAAAGCTCCATGAAAAACACTTTCTCATTTGCTCTGCCAGGGAATGTGGAGCTTCCCATTCTTATCCCCTCCACACAGCAAGCTACAGGGCCTTGCCTAGTCTATATTTCTTGAGCATATTTTAACAAACTACTTCCTGTCTTTGAAGTGACAGGGGTTTGACAATGCCTTTATTTATTTGCTTTACCTGTGACAAGTTAAAGGGTGTTTTTGATATTTTGTGGCAATATGCTTGGTGGTTGTGATGAGAGTTTATTCCCAAATTAAAAAAAAAAAAAAAACAGAATCAGGGCAGAGTAGCACATTATAGACTAACTCAGAGAGAGACATGTTTTCATAAGCAGTAGCTTACTTTCTTAGATGCTATTCTATGCTCTGGTAAAATGGTAAAAACAAGTTATATCATTACTATAACTAAGGTAGGGTGACCAAGGCAGCTGACTTGGGGGTGGGGATTGGATATATAACAGCAGCCTCTGCTCTTGGCTGCCCATACTGATGATGCCAGAACCCAGAACGGATCATTGCCCAGTGTGTTACTGCTGCTCTTGGTGTCAAGCTACCTGGTTATACCTCTGAGAGTGGTGTTACACATTTCCTTAAAAATGTGTTAAGGGATCATAAAACAGGAAGGTCCACACATGGAAGGAAAACACAAACTAAGGACTCTCTGAGTAGATCAGAGATAACCCTCTTCCAGAGAGGTTTTAGGCAGTGTTACCTCTCAGCTCCATGTTCTTGGGGAACCCTGGCACAGGACACAGCCTGTCTGACTCACAAAGAATTTTCCCCCTCCCCACCTCTACCTGAACCAGACCTGATTACAAAAGACAAAGAAGTTGCAGTGGGAAACACACCTAAAGCCCTCCAGATAGGGGTGATAAGAGTGAAGCAACTTCCCTAGGTCTCATTTGCTTCTGAGATGGAACCAGATGACAATTCATTTACATGGGAGATGGGACAGAAAGCACTTTCATTAGCATTCAGGATAGAGAACAGAGAGCACGAAGCAAAGACTGCAGTGAATTCTGGGATCAGAGAAGCAGGGGAGCGCTGCATGATGGGGAATCTGTGCTCCAAATGCTAATCAACCCACATTTACACACACCCAGCTCAGCATTTATCAGACCAATTCTAGTCTGGATTTACAAAGGACTTTTCCCCACCCCAAACACACACGCACCCCTCCCCCCCCCCCCCCCACCTCATCTAACCAGAACTAAGCAGAAGTAAAGTATAATAGGCATCTCGGGTTGTACATTCCCCGCTCTCACTATGGGAGACCTATTTAAACTTGATTGACTAGAACTCAGTTGCCAGGTTAAGGAATGCTGAGGCAAGAGTCCGTGTCAGAAGGGCTATGGGCAACATTTGAACACAGGTAAAGGGTTTATCACAGCATCCAGCCCATTGGAGCCCTGACCACAAATGTTGTCATACTTTTCCCGGGACGACTGGTAGAAGTCCTCACCGCAAAGTTTATGAAAACTCCAATAATCCCCTTAAGTCTGTTAGAAGACTACAGTAAGATCTGGAAAAAGTCATGCTAAGCTGAGACTTATTCACAACAGGTAAAAATATAAAACCCTGACACTGCAAGCTATCTGAGAAGAAATAATGAGGTATTCCATTCAGTATATCTGCTATCCATAAGTAATTCAAGCTGGCTCCTAAGTGTATGGTTAGTCCTTAAAAACATATGTTTTTCCTGGTTGTTAATCAGTTTCTTGAGATGTTCCGAACCAGATAACCCCTTGTCAATAGAAAAGACAATTATTTACACAATTAAAAGAATGCTTTGAAGAAGCTGAACTGAGGGTTTAAAAAGCTGTAAAATCAGCAAACAAATTTGCTTCAAGAGAGAAATCTCTCTGACACCATCCACTGTTGTTCCCAAGAAGCTGGAAGAAACAGATCATCTCCCTTCAAGGATTGTGCTAAGAACTTTACCTGTCAGCACTGGAACCCGAGTGCCTTGGACTGGTGAGACCCCACCTCTCGCTCTCTCTTTCTCTTTCTCTCCTCTATAGGCATAGATTTCTGAACCTGAATTGTATTAGTTAAGCTTGAGCTAAGTTTCCCCAAATACTTAGTGAAACCAGAGTAGTATTGTAATTGTTTTGATTGTTTTCCTTTGAATGTCTGTTATTACTGGTATCATTATACTTTTCATATACGCAGCAATAAATAACTTTTATAGTCAAACTGGTAGTAACCGGGTATATGTTTCCTTCTATACTTTCTTTCCCCACTTGCTCTGCAGCAACACTTCTTTTACCTAAGCTAAAGATCCCTGTGAAACCCAGAAATACTATGGGGTCTGCTCATCAAGAGGCTACCGCTACTAGGACAGATAGGGCAAAAGATTGGGACGTGCTAAGTTTGAAACACATAAGGGGATCAGCTTGTACAAGCTGATCGACCCAGTTTGGCTGAGACGTGCCCTTGTGAACTGAATGCTGGCCCATGAGGGTGTCAGCTGGACACCCAGCTGGATTCAGAGGCATTCTGTTTACCTGTGTGCTTGTGTCTGACTGCATTTTATTGTTACCTTAATGAACTGATTCCTGGCATATGAGGGTGTCAGCCTGTTCATGCTGATCAACCCAGACGTGTCAGGTGTGTCACGTTAATCTGTGTGTGTTTGTGTGTATAACTGATTTGGTGACTGGAGGAACCCAGCCCATTGAAACTGAGTCCTGCAAGATAACTCCATTGGGGGTGAGGACTTGCAGAAGGGAGAGATACAGCTCCATATAGAAACACAAGTAACACAAGCAGCACATTGATAGAATTACAAAGACCCTAGAAACATATCCCTAATAAATGAGCACACCCCAAAGTGATGGGCAAATCTGGTAACAGCAGCTCATGTTGTAATCATGTGTGACTGCCCCACAAACCCAAGACCAGGAAACATCACTCCCAGCCACTCTATTCTCTCCCAGAGTGACAGTGGGGGCAGTTAGGGAACACCTAAAGGTAAGAATTCCCCCTTCCCTTCCCTTCCCCTCCCCTCCACTCATATTTTGTGTTTCTCTTATCACCCACAGCCCCTGGGACTCCCCGTCCCTCGTCGCTCCTTGGGTATTTATTCTTCCCTAAAACCCCCGGGATTCCCCATGCCCTTTAGGGCTCCCCAAGTTCCTCATCTGTCCCTGAGGCTGCCCCAGGCTCCTCCACCCCTGGACCCTCCCCCTATGCCCACCAGCCCTCACAGCTACCCCTGCCCCCTATAACCCTTCTTACCTAAACTGCTGGTGTTATGCCAGGGGAGAAGGTGGGGAAAAGAAACCTGGCCACCACTGCTGCTGCTGTGACCAGGTCACCACTGCTTTCTAAGCTAAGCCCAGCCCAGGGAGCAGTAATGTTGTAAGGCTCCTCTTCCCTATCTGCTCTTCTGGGACAGCACCTGCAGCCACAGTTGAGTCAGGAGTTGGTGGGGGGCGGCATGGAGCTGATCCCAGGGAGTGTCCCATGTGCTGGGAGGGGTGGGGATAGCAGGCCCAATCTCAGTGGTGGGAAGCAGAAGGACCAGTCTGGGATGGCAGTGGGTCCGGTTCAGGTCAGGTAGCCTAATCCTGGGTTGCTTGGGAATGGTGGGCCTGATCCAGATCAGTTGGTTTGTGCTGGATCCAATCCTGGTGGAGATGAAGAATGGACCTGAGCCTTGGTAGTGTGACCAATCTGGGCCAGCAGAGACTAAGTGTAAGTGGGCAGAGACTGGTGGGTCCACAGAGGGATGCTGGAATCCCATTCTGGGCTGCAGAGACCAGGCAAGTCAAGCAGGCACAGAGGCAACTTGGCTCCTAGCCACATCCCTGATTACCAGCCATCTAAGGGAAGGTCAGAGCAACACATATTATAGCGGGTATTAACCTGTAATGTATAACTGTTAAAAGCACATGCTAAATTTAACACCAACTAACAGTCCTTAAGTTAGCATGTGCTAATTTTAAGGTGTATCTAAACTCTGACTTTAGATGACCCCTGAGGGACTAGATGAGCCCTGAGGGCCCTTCCAGACATGTTTTATAATGACCCTGGACTTCAGAAAACAGACGTTGACCCCCTCAGGGAACTGATGAACAAGATACCCTGGGAAACCAGTCTGAGGAGAAAGGGAGTCCAGGATTGCTGGTTGTATTTTAAAGAAATCTTACTGAGGACACAGGATTGAACCATCCCAATGCTCAGGAAGAGTAACTAGCAAGTATGGCAGAAGAGTATCTTGGCTTAGCAGGGAATTCTTCAATGAGCTAAAACAGAGAAAGGCAGCTTAGAAGAGGAGGAAACTTGTACATACAACTAAGGAAGAATATAAGAATATTGCTTAGGGATGCAGGGAGGAAATCAGGAAGGCCAAAGTGCAACTGGAGTTGCAGCTACTAAGGGATGTGAAAGGAAACAAGAAGGGTTTCTATAACTATGTCAGCAACAAAAAAAAAGATTAGAAAAAGTATGGGACCCTGTAACAGAGAACCCTGGCCCTGTTACTGAAAAGTGGTGCAGCTCCTTTAAGGGAAGAGTCTTTGTAGCACAGGTAGCCAGTAGAAGCAGGGTTAAAGAACAGCCCTGTAGTCAGGTCAACTGACAGGGGCATCACAAGACCAGAAGAGGTCCAGAGAGGATGTGGGGGAGCAGGAATAATGCAGGGTGATGAGTCTTTAGTAAGCCTGTGAGAAGTGGCTAGTATTATCTTCAGATTTGGATTTGGCCAATTCAGGGGGCAGTGATTCAATTTGGTGATTTGAATCACCATCCCGAATTGATTTGGCCGAATCTGATTCAGAGATTCAGCCACTGCCAAATTGGCCAAATCTCTGAATCATCCCCACCCCCCACCCACTCTCAATGACTGCCCTGCCCGCTCTCCCAGCTCCCTGCTTTTTAAGAAAAAGCCCGCACTCACTGGCTGCTGCCAGGCAGAGGGGCGGTCCCTGCTACCCCCCACTGCCCCATGCCACATGGGGGGCACTGCAATGAGGCCTCAACACCCGCCCACTCTCCCAGCCCCTGCCATGGCTTCCCTGCCCACCCCAGCTCCCAGCCCTTAAAAAAAAAAAAGCCCCCACTCACCAGCTCCTGCCATGCAGAGGGGTCAATCCCCATTGCTTCCCACTGCTCCCCACTGGCAGATTCAAAGAGCTTTGAATTAGGGCTGCATGAAGCTTCAGGTGCTGATTCGATTCAGAGGAGATTTGGCCTGGTTCAGTAGCTGAATCTCTGAATCCGAATCGAATCAGGGGACCATTTAAAAGGTTTGAATTGATTCGAAGCTCTCCAAATTGATTCAGAAAAGATTCAGAGAGCTTTGGAAATTCGGGCATTCCCCGCTGGCTGCAGAAGGGAGCTGGACCTGGATTCCATGCTGGTAAGTAGGGGGAAGGAGAAGGGAGGATGGAGAAGGGGGGAGGGGGCCATGGGGGGACCCCTGCCAGGCCCCATCCCCTGCCTGCTCCTCCAGACCCTGTGCCCCTGACCCCTGCTCACTCTCCCAGCTCCTGCCACGGCTGCCCCGCCCAGCCACAGTTCCCAGTTGCTTAACAAAAAGCCCCTACTCACCAGGTGCTGCCAGGCGGGGGGGGGCAATCCCCACTGCCCCCCACTGCCCCATACTGTGTGGGGGCTCTGCCACCTGCCCCCTGACCCCCACCTGCTCTCCCTACCCATCCCCAGCAGCGGCCTTGGAGCTCCTGGGGTCTCATGGAAGAGTCCCCCATGTAGCATGGGGCAGCAGGGATTGTCCCCCACTGGGCAGGAGCCGGTGAGTCTGGGGTTTTTTATAGTTTTTTTTTAAAGGGGCAGAAGCTGGGGTGAGCAGGGCAGCCATGGGTGGGCCTGGGACAGCAGGTGGGGGTTGGAGGGTTCATAACAGAGTCCCCCCCACCACATGGTGTGGGGCAGTGGGGGCAGCAGGGATATCCCCCCACCTGGCAGCAGCCGGTGAGTATGGGCTCTTTTTTTCCAAAGAGCTGGGAGATGGGCCCAGGTGGGGCAGCTATTGAGAGGGGCCAGGGAGTGGGGCCTGTATGGTTCGGAGATTCCGCTTATTTGGCAGAAGCTGAATCTCTGAATCAGAGTCAGCCCAATTGATTTGGGACAGTGATTCAAATCAGCGAATTTGAATCAGATGAGAGGATAAGAAGTATTCTGGAAAAACCACCAAGAAAGGCTTGCCTGTTTCTTGCCTATCCAAGTTGTTGGACTGCAAACACTGAGTGGCTGCAAACAGTTCACCAGCAGAGCCTCCCTGCTATGTGTTGCCCTGCACCTTCCTGCATGACAATCCAATCCCCCTATTTGTCCATTTAGATGACAGTTGAATTAACACCCACCCCCCGCCACATCCCCTTCATGTCACAGCCAAGCCTAATCTCAAGTATCAGTTCAAATGACAGTCGACTTATAGGTTCTCCAGGGCTTAACATACTCGTTGTGGAGTACAATGTCCCCAGTCTCTCCTTTTTGGTGGACTTGTCAAGGGTCACTACTAGTGAATTTTCACTATCTTCCTTGCTTGATGCAGCAGGACTTGCAGTCTGACCCATTGTTGGTGAGCTTTCAAGAGTAGAGGACAGCTTGGATACCTCTAGTCATCTCATTGTTTGGTGTTTGAGTACCTCCATTAGCAGTTGGAGGTACCAGTAATGCAGCATGTTACATACGGAGGTGCCCTTCCGCTGAGCTCTTGCTACTTCATGTCAGAAAGCAGCTCTCATATTCTTGGCCTTTACCCTGCACCGGACTGACATTTTTTTGTCCCCACACTGGGCAAGTTTCCTGCGCATATCCAAGTAGATGTGCAAGTTTGCACTATGGGTGTTGCCAATGCCAAACTGGGTTAACACATCAAGGTCCCCAAGCACCCACACCAGGTTCATAGTTTCTGCATACAGCCAAGTTATCCTAGTCTTATGTGCCCAGGTTGGCTCTCTTCTCTCCCTGTTCTGCTGTCTTCTCTCCTCAGTGTCAGACATCTGGGATCAATACGGGGTACTCATATACAGGCCCCTGTGACCTCAATTTATAGGTCTCTTTTTGAGTAGGTCAGGAAAGGCTCACCCCACTCCAGCCCTCATTTTGGTGCAAAAGGCTTGTAAAACAGACATACTGGTGCCATCCTGGCAACTTTGTTTCCTTTGGACATACTTTCTCCAGACATATTTTTGCAATTTTTGCCACCTAAAATCTATAGACAGTGTAGCTAACCAAAGAGCCAGGTACTGATGGGCATGCCAAGGAGGCTTATCCACAGGGTCCCTTTCAGGCCATGGCCATGGCATTACAATGTTTCAAGGTACCAGTCCTTGCTCCCAGTCTCCATACCTGTTGAGTCAGTGAGTCAAGATATATATGAATGAATGAATGAATGACATACATATTGAATGACTGAATGAATGCATTACTGATGTCAAACTTATGACGAAAGACTAACGGGTCTGGGACTTCCATATGGATAAAACATGGGGGTAGAGTGGGACTTCGTGACAGTCTATAAGTACATAATGAGTGAATACCTGTAGCTGGGAGAAAAAATATTCACTATGGCATACCCCAGGGGAGGACAAGGAACAATGTCCCTAAACTGTTAGAGGATGATTTCGGTTTGGATGTAAGATTGATGATCTTTGAGGTCCCTTCCAGCCTTAATGTCTATAAGGAAGAACTTCTTAATGGTAAGGGTTACCAGAAAATGGAATACACTTCCCAAGGTGGCTATGCAGTCCCCAACTTTGGAAGTCTTCAAGAGGGAACTGGACAGACACCTTCCTGGGATCATTTGATCTCAGTGGTATTCCTACCCTGAGCAGGGGGGTTTGGACTGGATGATCTTTTGAGGTCCCTTCCAGGCATTAATTTTGATGAAGCATAAGCATAAGCATGTCCACTGAACACTGAAGTGGGCTCATTCACACATTGAGCACCACAGGTGACAGCAGCCAGCATGCCCACCAGGTCCTTGTTGCTTCTGTCAAGTCCAAGTGTTTCATGATTAACAAAGGTATACTGGCTCCCAGCACCCTGGTGCCCATCCATTCATCCAACACTGACACAAAATTAATAATTACTTCTCTACTTTGAGTGCTTTCATTTGCCCTTTAAACTATCATGTGGTTCTCCAATTCCATGGCTGCACTCATTGGGGAATTACTTTGTCCCATGTTAACCACCCCTCTCCCCTGCATTTTGATCAGGTAATATAGAGGCCAGACTTGAGGCTTCTGCCTGTGCCATGCCAGGAAAGGGGCATCCATGATCATAGTTGGTCTGGAGTGGAGGCAGTTGAGCAGGGGTCCCCAATACCAGTGCCTGGGTCAATGGGTCACAGTGTCTGGGTCACTGAGGTTGGCAAAGGTTCTTATCCTCAGTCCAACTCCTGAAGGCCCCCATCAGTAGTGACAGGCAGTTCTGAACAGCACACTCACAAGCATCAGTGAAAACTGCTACTGTTGCATTGCAGGAAATATGTTAGCAGAGCAGAGCTTCCAAGACTTTGCACAAAAGCAGCAGCTTTGAGGAATCATGGTTACCTCCTAACTTCCACTTAAAAATAACTTTTCACTGTGCTGTGAGTGAATTTCCCAACCCCCACTTCCCCAAACCACTTATTCACATGGTGTTTTTACAGAAACCATGACAAATGGTGTTCTGTGATCTGGCAGGACCATTAAGCACGGCTTCCTACTTTATGAATATCAGGTCATTTCTTTCCACAACGGGCATGAGAACTGTCACTGAAGATCTGAGTATTTTATGGATTACTATTACAGTACAATGGCACAACAGCACTGCCCTAGCCCCTTGTTCCCACCAGCACAGCACACACACAGCATGATAAGGTTCACACTTTTATTTATCATCCCCTTTCCTTTCCCCAGTGCTGGGTGGGAGCATTCCCCTCACATGCCAAGGAAGGGATTGATTCCTATAGCAATGGCATTCTTGGTATCAAAGGTCAGGGTTGTGTAGTGCTGTGACAGGAATCTGTCCAGGCTTTGGCAGAGCTTACATTGCAAGCGAGACTTACCCCTTGCACCATTGTAGCTAAGTATCCCAAACCAGGAGTGCAAGTGTGAACAGAGCACCAGCTGGATCAGCAGCAGCAGGGTGTAGTGGCTCAGGCAAACTTCAGCCTGCACAAAAAGGTAATCTTCCATGGCCCAGGGCACAAGCAGCAGTGGCACGCTCTGTGCGCATTGGCATAGTTGGGTATGGTTGTCCCTAGGGCACCTCCCTGGACCAAGGGATGGCACCCACCAGGAGATGGCAACTGCGTGGCAAGACACTGGCAACAATTGTCCTGCAGCTCCATGTAACGCAATCTTAGGTGCCAAGGGCTGTGCAGCAGCAGAGAAGAGCAGTTGTCCTTCATGGGCAGATTGGGGGGGGGGGGGGGCAGAGTTTTAGAGCAGTAGCAGCAGTTACCTGCAGCCATCACCCAGAGGGACACTGGCCACAGTGGACCAAACTGCGGGGAGGGGTGCATATGGTGGTGCCCTGGCTGCCATGTCTGACCATTTGACTTACCATTCTCACTGCACACTACTGTGCATGGCCAAGCCCTGATATGAGAAAGGGCACTGTATGGCAATTGGTGCTGAGCATCTTATCCATGAAATGTTGCAAAGTTTCACAAAGGGCTTTTGTCTCTTGGCTCTGTAGATTCAACATCTGAAAGCAGGGGATAGTACAGCTCCAGGTACAGAACACCTCATGGTCACATGCTTAATAAATAAATTATGTTTAATTATGAAAATCTTAGTTTCTCTGTGCCTGAATTCAGCTTCCATGAGTGTTCTGGCCAAAGGGAGCCAGTTGTGTAACTTTTATGGGCAGGCACTTTCTCTTTCAATGTGAGATATTATCCAGCCTGTGAGAGTTAAGCTACGCAAAATAAATCACCATCTCTTGTTTTAATATGAACTGGTTAATTTCCTTTATTTCTCTCCCTTTATGATTTTGATGGAATCAGGTACAGAAATAAACACATCCTGAGGGATGAGGAAGATATCATGTCTGTGGTTCAACAAAAATAACTCTTCTGCACAACTATTATGTCTCTCTTAGATAAATAACATCTTATATATATTTAGTTCCCTCTCTCTTTGAGAACTCTCAGTTTCTTGGTTGCTTGCCCCGTTCTCCTCTGCACGGGTCGCAAGCAAATAGCAATCCTAGGTCACCTTGTATTGACTATTGATATCAAAATTGTGGGGTTCTCTTCTCTTGGTTAGTTTTCGTCCACTCTCATTCCTCTCTCTTAATTTTAAGTCTCTGGGATGTTACTCCATGTCTTTAGGTATCAGACTCACCAACTCAAAGTCTTCCTTTGTTAATTCACTTCAGATTCCCAGGTAAGTCTCTCTTCAGGACCCTTCTTACATTCCCTTTTCTCTTTCATGTAGTTTCTCCCTGTTTCTTCTGGGTTGTTTTTTTTTTTTTTCCAGCTAAATCTGGGTTACTTCCTCTTTAAATCCTTCCAGCCACCTGCTGCCTCTCTCACAGCCAACACTTTCTCCCTTTGCAGGTGCTGCTCTCTTTGTTTATGTTTTCATCCGGATATCTCTCTCCCCCATCCAGGTAGCCCCACCCCTTTTCTCCTGGGACTGGTTGTTAAGGTAAGTTTTCTGCTTTCCTTCACTCCCCCGAAGTTCTGTGATGGGGCAGACTCAGTGCCCCATCACACAGCAACTTTACATTTCTAAGAGGGCAATTATCACATACTCAGGCCAGGCCCCTTGACTTTGTTCTCTTGCTGCAACAACCAGAGCAGTTGACAGAGGCACCCTTAGAGGGGTTTGTTAAAATTTTAAAACAACTAAACCTGTTAAAATTGCAGTTTGACTTTGTGGAGGGTGTGGGAGGACCAAAAGAATTGCCAGTAGCCAAGAGGAGCATGGCAGAGGTTGGCACCCTGGCCACACAAATCTATGGCAGGTGCAGATCTAGCCAGGCCCTGTTTGCTGATAAGGACAAACAAAAGTGCCTCCAGGTGCCCATGTTAGGCACCCAAGCATTTCTTAAGTCCTTGCATAAACCACAGGCTGATTGGGGGGCAACATGGCATGGGTTGTCACCCTGGCATGGACATATGGAAGTGTGCAGCATGGTGCAGGTGACATGGTTGCATCAGCTGCTGCCCGCATCCTGCCATTTGCCTCCAGATGCCAGTACCATTGTCACTATGATACTATGGGGTAGACAGCCCATGCAAGCACCCAGTGTTGGAGCACCCCTCCCGCCCACACCAGAATTCCATTCTGCCGTAAACACAAGTTCATAGATTCATAGATGCTAGGGTCAGAAGGGACCTCAACAGATCATTGAGTCCGATCCCCTGCCTAGGCAAGAAAGAGTGCTGGGGTCAGATGACCCCAGCCAGATCCCTATCTAATCTTCTCTTAAAGACCCCCCAAGGTAGGGGAGAGCACCACCTCCCTTGGAAGCCCATTTCAAATTTTGGCGACCCTTACCGTGAAGAAGTTTTTTCCTGATAGCTAACCTAAATCTGCTCTCTGTCAGTTTTTGACCATTATTCCTTGTTACCCCAAGAGGCATCTTTGATCCCTTACTGTGTCCCCCTAATGAATTTGTAGACAGCCACAAAATCACCTCTCAGTCTTCTCTTATGGAGGCTGAAGAGGTCCAGGTCCCTCAGTCTCTCCTCATAGGGTTTGTCCTGTAAGCCCCTAACCATGTGAGTGGCCCTCTTCTGGACCCTCTCAAGTCTATCAACGTCCTTTTTTATGTACGGCGCCCAAAACTGGACTTAGAAATCACCTCTCAGTCTTCTCTTATGGAGGCTGAAGAGGTCCAGGTCCCTCAGTCTCTCCTCATAGGGCTTGTCCTGCAAGCCCCTAACCATATGAGCGGCCCTCCTCTGCACCCTCTCAAGTCTATCAACATCCTTCTTGAAGTATGGCACCCAAAACTGGATGCAGTACTACAACTGTGGTCTGACCAATGATTCATAGAGGGGAAGTATCAGCTCCTTGGATCTATTTGTCTTGCATCTGCTGATGCATGATAAAGTATGGTTACCTATGCTATTGATTTCATCACACTGATGACTCATGTTCATCTTGAAGTCTACTATGCCTCTGAGATCCCTTTCTCCTTCTGTGCTGCTGAGAGGGTCACTTCCCAGCCAGTAGGTGTGCTGGACAGGTGCAGCACTCTGCACTTGCCCTTGTTTTACTGCATCCTATTGTGTACTGCCCACTTTTCTAACCTGTCCAGGTCTCCCTGCAATCATTCCCTACGCTCCGGAGTGTGCACTTCACCCCAAAATTTAGTATCATCTGCAAACATGGACAGAGTACACTTCAAACCCACATCCAATTCACTAATGAAGATATTGAAGAGTACAGGTCCAAGGACAGAATCCTGCAGGACCCCACTACCCACATCCTTCCAGGTCGATACTGACCTGTCTACTACCACTCTCTGGGTGTGACTGCTAAGCCAATTTGCCACCCACCAGACCGTGTAAATGTCTATTTCACAGACTCTTAATTTATTCATGAGGATGGGATGAGATACTGTATTCAAGGCCTTGCTAAAATCCAAGAAAATGACATCCACCTCTGCTCCTGCGTCTAAGCATTTTGTGACCCTGTCATAAAATGAAACCAGATTGGTCAGGCATGATCTACCTGCTACGAATCCATGCTGGTTTCCCTGATACATTATTTTTCCTGCTGGACTCCCATAAATATGATCCTTCATAATCTTACAAAGACCTTTCCAAGGATGGAGGTGAAACTGACTGGCCTATAATTACTCAGATCCTCCTTCCTCCCCTTCTTGAAAATAAGGGCCACATTGGCCCTTTTCCAGTCCTTTGGGACCTGACCAAAGTGCTCAAACAGCCATGCCAGTGGTTCTGCTATGACACCGTCCAATTCCTTCAGTACTCTTAGATGCAGCTCATCCGGGTCTGCTGACTTAAACACATCCATTCCTCCATCCAAGTGACTCTGTACCAAGTCAGTGCCAACAGTTGGTGGGCTGGTGTCTCTCTGATGCCCATCTAAGAACCCATTAGGAGACTTATCTTGACCCCTGTTCAGGAACAATGAGGCAAAAATTTCATTGACTAGCTCAGCTTTGTCCACCCTGTTTGTCACTAATTGTCCCTTCTTGTTCAGTAGGGGTCCTGTGCTGCCCCATGACTTCCTTTTTCTTCCCTACATACCTAAAAAAAAAAACCTTTTAATTGTCTTTAATTTGTGTTGCCAGCCTCAGCTCTGTAGCTGCTTTGGCTTTTCTAACTGGCTCCCTGCAAGTGCGGGCCAAGTAGGTATACTCTTCCTTGGTAGCTACCCCCTGTTTCTACCACCTATATACCTTCTTTTTAAATATTAGGCTCCCCTGGATTTCTCTGTTTAGCCAAGGAAGTTTTTTTGCTCCTTTCCCCCTGTTCCCTCATACTGGGATAGTCTCCCTCTGTGCCCAAAGGATCGCCTCCTTTAGAAATGACCACCCTTCCTAGACTCCCATCTCACCAATACTTTTATCCTGCAGTGCATCACTGATTACACTCCTAAGCACACTGAAATTAGCCTTCCTAAAGTCAAGCACTTCCACCCTACTAGTTACCTTACCCACCCTATGCCATATGGTGAATTCAATTGATTGGTGGTCACTGTACCCAAGGTGACCACGAATCTGCAGCTCCCCTATCAGGTCGTCCCTCCCCCCACATTGCCGACACCAAGTCCAGTAAGACATTCCCCCTAATGGGACAGTATACCTCCTGTGTTAGGTGAAGGTCCTGTATGCAGGTTAAGAACCTACATGAATGTTTGGATTTGGCTGACTGCTCCTCAGTGAAGTACCCCTGTTCTTTGTCCCCCACAACATGTCACAGGATGCCCACTCCCTGATTCCCTGTTTACAAACAGCATCACCTAACAAATAGGAACCCCTCTCCCATCAGTTGGCTTTCTTTTCTGACCATGCACCCCACATCTAACCTGCCCCTTGCTCCTTGAACTGTAGCAGTGCTCGCCTGCCACTGCTAGAATTGGGATGCCCCTTGGTCACAGACAATGTGTGTGGGGCAACAGGTCAGTGGTCTCATTCCTGGCTACCTCTGGGAAAAAGGAAAAGAAGGCTGAGAGGAGACCTGGCAGCAGCTTACCGCTACACAAGGGGAGTACATCAAGTGTTCGGTGAGCAACTGTTCACCAGGCCACCCTTGGGGAAAACCAGGAGTAATGGCCACAAACTCCTGGAAGACCAATTCAGGCTCAGCATTAGGAAAATCTTCACAATCAGGGTGTCCTGACTGTGGAATAAGCTCCCTCCAGAGGTGGTGCAATCACCTACCCTGGAAATCTTCAAGAGGAGACTAGACAATCACCTTGCTGGGGTCACCTGACACCCAGTTATGTTTCCTGCCTGGTTCAGGGGGCTGGACCCAATGATATTCCAAAGTCCCTGTTGGCCTTACAATCTATGAAACATATGAAGCTATGAACTGTGTCTCAGTACCGGCAGTCAGTGGAATCAAGTCAAGTAATATTTCTGAACAACGCAATGATGAAAGGCATAGCCTGGCCCAAATCATCCCCCACTATTTACAGGATAGATCATAGTGCCCCACTGCCGATCATACTGAAGCATCTGTGGCTGACAGCTCTTCCTTCATGCACAACTTCCCCTATCCTCACTGTGCCAGCTAACAAGCACTCAGCTGTGCTGGAGTTGTATCTCATCTATAGGGAAGGGAAATTCAGGGATTGTACACTGCGTCTTTGACCACCAGAACCCCATTTTGTAACCAATTATCAATTGCATTATTTCAAGGAGATTGAGGGGCACCCAGAACTTGAAGTACCAAGTTAGGGGAGATGGCTGGGTCACAGGAGACCGCTATGCTCAGCAGTAATAGTGTAGAATGGGTGTTAATAATGCCCTATTCCAAAACTGGGTGAGGGTCAGTTATGAACCACAATGTATGGGAGATAACTTGATGGTTCTAGTCCTCAATGCCTGGCATAGGAATTCATGTGCTAACGGGAGCTATTAAGACATAGTGCTGTCCCCCACACACTTATGTTTCAAACCTGGTTTATTCCAGGGTGGAATACATTTATTCCACTCTGGATACTTCTTGTGTGTGCCCATTCTTTGATCCAGTAATCACCAGTATCTTCACCCATAGGGCACTCAGTCAGGTTCCTGAGGTCACCCTAAACCCCACAAGTTCCTAGTGGATGTGCAAAACATGACCTGCCCTCCACCCCTCAAGATACAGGCCAAAAGACAGGCCAAAAGTTCTTCTGTGCCAACACCCAGTGCATGGCCTCCTGAGCCCAGTAATCGTTGAAATGCAAAGAGTAAGTAGTTCAGTTATACTGCTACTAGATTGTATTCAGCAACAATACCTATTCAGATGACTCCCCTAGTGAATTTGGTGGTGCTGTGTGCTAAGCAGCCACCCTGCTGTCTGCTGCCAAACAACATAGTTTCATGGAATCCAGACAAAAATGAGTGAGGAGGACCAAAAGGAGTTGGGTCACCTGCTGATGGTCTTGTATTTTATCAGTAACATAGAGACACTGCTAAAATCGCCAACATATGGTATGCTGAACTTTCTACTAAGTTGTGATGACATAGCAGCACATAATCACAGCTCATGATTGAAGACTATAGCCTGTGTCGTGGATTGGGAGAACCAAGAGGCAGCCATGGAAATGGTGGCTGACAGGGCTCTGTGAATCAACCTAAGAGGCAGCCACTGCAGGGTCTTGGCCCACATGAGCAGCTCTGACTGGTGGTAAAGAATCATGCTGTCAATTTGGGATGATCAACAGTGCCTGGGGATGTTCTGAATGACCAGGTAGACATTTAGTCATATAGTTTTGATGCTGGGGCTACAAATAGCAAGGCACGAGACTGTCATGCCAGACAAGAGGGTGGCCATCAGGGCTGTACGAAATGTTGCCAGGTGTTTCATTTTGATGTTTTTGTTACTCATTTTGAGCTTGAAACAGCAAAATAAAAATGAAATGAAAGGCTTTGAAACAGCCTCAGAATGAAACGAGGGCAGTCAAAATGTTTTGAAAGTTTCTAAATGTTTTGAGTTTCGAAGCGGGGCTTGCTTGCAGGGAAACAGAAATTAAGGAGAGGGAGGTGGAAGATCAGGGAAGGACTGTTCTGATATTGATATGTGTAGCTGCCTAGTGACTGTGATACTTTCCTGAGGTCTCTTCCAGTCCCAGTGCTCTAGGGGAGGGATAGAAAAACAGCTGTGCCATAACACATACACACACACACACACACACACAGTCACACGTGTCATGAGTTTTGCTTGTCAGCAGCTTGAGGTGCAGTTTCCCAGAAACCCCTGCATCTATCTCATGACAACTTGGCAAGCTTCATGGGCTCAGCAGGGGCTACCAGTTCTGATGTTTTCATCCAAATCTGCCAAGAAATGACAAAGTTATAGGCAGTTTTGTGCTTCCCCATCACAGTCTATGGGTGAAACATTGAAAGCATTGAAACAGTGAAACAGTTTCAAAGAAATGAAACAGAACAGTGCTTTTGAAATGAAATGAAATGACACTCAAAACAAAACACTGTCCCACTGAAATACTGAAATGGAAGTGAAACTGAAACTGCCATTTCACACAGCCCTAGTGGCCATGGCCATCATGAAACTGGCCACCCCCACCAGCCTACGCTACATAGCAAACCAGTTCAGTGTGGCTCCCTTCATGACCAGGATGGTGACTGATGAGGTATGTCAGCAGCTGCAGGACATCATTGTAAACAACTTTATTTGCCTCAATAACCCCCAGGAAGCTACTGAAGGTTTGAATGCCATGGGGTTCCTTAGGTGCATGACTGCATTAGACAGCACATGCTCCCCTGTGCTATCCCCATCACAGGCAAACTGGTCATTCACAAACAGGAAGGGATTTGATTTGGTGATTCTGCAAGTCATGGTGGATTACTGGGGCTGGTTTACTAACATTTATACTGGCTGGCCAAGCAGTGCATAGGATGCATGTGTGTTTAGAAACTCACCACTGCCTGGTTTGACAGAGAAAGGACACTATGTGCCTGGAGTCCCCAACAGTGTGATCCATGGGGTTGCCTTCCCCTTGCTTATCATAGCAGACATGGCTTAACCCCTCAAGCCCTGGCTCATGAAGCCATGTAACTGTCCCCACAAAAGATGACTTTCAACTACCATCTGAGCAAAATGCAGGATGGCTGTTGAATGTACCTTTGGCTGCCTCAAAGCATGGTGGATGTCACTGAACTACAGTGGAGCCAAAAAACATAACTTGAGTTGGAGCCAGAAAACATAACAGCTTTTATAGTGGCAGCCTGCATGCTCCACAATATTTGCAAAACCAGAGGTGAGGTTTTTAGCAACTCGTGGGCTGAGGAATTGCGGGAGGCAGTGGGCAGAGACTTGGGTGGGCAGCACATAGCATCCAACATGATCATCAGGGAGATGCTGGTTGGGTGGCCATTGTGCAGGACTGCCTGGCTGCACATATTATAGATGCTGCCAATGGAGTCAGTTCTCTCTAGGCTGATGAATACATTCCCATTACCTAATGCTGAGTTTTTCTTGGAATAAAAGTAGAATTTTCATTGGAACACAAAACTTCTGTTTGTATCATCAAAACATTTTCTGTAGTGCTAGGGAGGAGGATATGGGGATGGTGGGTGGTGAAGGGGGTGAGGGGGTGTTGGGGATCTCTGTGTGGGCAGCTGTGACTTCCCATAGTTACTTGAACTATGAATAGTGAGCCACCACTGGTGAATGAAGCAGGGCATGAGGGAGGGGAGGGAGAAGCTGCCCAGGCGGGGGAAGGGGGTTTTCATTTTCAGAATGCTAGGCATAGTGCTGGACCTACAGCCAGGTCGGGTGGGAGGTCCATGCACGACTCACTGCCTGATACCCAGCATGGGTCAACACCCGTAGCCTAGCCCCCCTGGATGCTAGTGCATATAAGTGCATGCCAAGGAAAGACTGGTAAATGGGGGCCAAAGTTGCCCCAAAATTGCAAGTAGCCATCTGCACAGCCACATGCACTGCCAGTGCATCTGGGGAAGTCTCCATGGAAACCCTAGGTCCATGCTATCACAGCACAGATTCTGATAGGGTCTCCATGGAAACCATCCCAAGCCTGTTGGCTGCTTTTATTTATTTATTTAATTCCTTATTTATTTGTAATTAGTTATTGATTTTGAATTACTTATTTATTGGTTTTTACATAAGCAAGTCAAACGAGTGGTTTGTATACTGTGCTTTAGCTATTTAAACTTAGCTATTTATACTTTTAAATTTTTATAATTTGTAGATAATATTTAAACATGCAAATAAAGGTTTACATTTAAAATGTTCCTTCTGGGTGTGGTGCTTTTTTTTAAAAAAAGAAGTTTGCTGTGGGGATCAGGGGCGATGCGTAGGGGGTGCATGTGGGTGCACTTGCACCCCCCTGAGTGTGGTGGTGCACCCCTTGCAAAAAGGCACCGCTGACAGTGTCAGTGGCATCTGCAGGTGGTCACCATGCACCACCCTGCCGCCAACACTGCTGGCATCATCTGTGGGTTGTCCATGATCACCACTGACCACCACTGACGCTGCTGGCATCACCTGCAGGTGGTCACTGACCCCTGGTTGGCGCTTGCCACCCCCTCCCTTCCTCTCCCCTCCCCTGCCACTCACAGTGCTGACAGCATCTGCAGGAACTCACAGCTTACTGCCTCTGTGCTCCTGCTGCCACCACCATGCTCCCACCACTGCCAGCGCAGCTGTGCCCCCCCAGTCACTGGGGGCACGCGCCATTCATGGTGGGGATCCCTGGATAGACCTGCTAAAACTCCAGGAGCACCCACGGAAATGGCTGTACTGAGAGTTGTACATAAAAGTGCACGCCATGGCAAGACTGGTTAATGGAGGCCAAAATTTCCCTTCATATCAGAAAAGATTGCCCTCACGCCATGGCCATAGGCAGATTACCTTAAAGGATAGCTGATGGGTACTATGCAATGGTAGCTGGGCAACTGTGCTGGAGCCACAGTGGCAGGGGCATATAGTCCATCCATATGTCCCTTAGACATGTAACCTGGGCAGTACTCCAAGAGGTACCCCCTCTCCAATTGAAGGGATCAGAGCAGATGCACAAGTGGTGTGGGAGGTGGAGGGACCCTCCTTCCCCTATAAAGCAGAGCCAGATCAATAATGGGGACTTAACCTTTTAATGAAAGAACAGTACTGGGAACATAACCAGTATAAACCAGAGGGTATAGGGGACACTACAATGCCCCAAGGGGGCAGGATTCAACAAAGGTTAGACATTTACAATCATAGACATATTCATCCAGTTGACAAAAGACAGGGTTAACAAAATATAAAACACAAACAGCAGAACAAACAATACTGCTCAGATCCTTGCTGGATCTGGGGAGCCTCTCCTACTGGCCACAGCCTCTCATAGGGGATCCTGGAGCCCAGCAGGAAGCCTCTCCTGCCAGCCACACGCCGCGCTGCTGAGGGTCCAACTGCTACCTGCAGGTCCTACTCCTTCAGGTTCTTCTGGGGCATCTGCTCCCACCCCGGTGGCCCAGCTCTGCCAGTTCTTTGAAACTCCTTCCTTGTGGTACCTCACTGGTCTCCCTTGAGTCAGCTGCGCTGCCCCTTTTATCCCCCTCCAAGTGACCCAAGGGGCCAATCAGGGGACATGGAAGGTGAGTCTCTGGGGCCTGATTGGTGAGGAAAGGGAATCCCAAGCCCTCCAATCATCTTTTGCCCTTTCAAAACCCCTGGGCTAAGTCACCACCAGCTAGCCCATCACAGACATATAAGGCTACTCCTATATTTCTGGGAGTGGCTGGGGGGGGGGGGCGGCGGGGGCGG
>NW_005842016.1:2614971-2625311 GCF_000455745.1 Alligator sinensis
ATGGCCTAGCATCCTGTGACAGTGATAGTGTGACTTGGACCATGGCAGTCTTCACAGCTCTGCCCCAGCTACAGACCATGCTGTCACTGCTGCAAGATGCCAGGCCAGCTGTGGTACAGCTCTGTGCCATGCCATGCACCCTGAAAGCAGTGCCAGTGCTAAGGAGAGGCCAAGCCACCCCAAAGTTGCACATAGCTGCATGCACAACTGTGCACCATGCCAGCACATCTGGTTCATTCTCCATGGAAACCTCTGGGGCCACGCTATCACAGTGCAGATGTTGGTGGGGTTTCCATGGAAACCCAGCCATGTGGCCAGGGGCTGCTAGGAAATGTAGTTCACTCACAAAGAAAAGAAGATGGAGGGCCAGAGACACACCTACCCCACTGTGTTAACTGTGTACTGGCCATATGCAGTGGTGGTGCTGGTGCCAGCACCACCACCACTACTAGTGATGCTCCCCCAACCACCCCCATGCACTGTCTGAAGAGCTCCAGCAACAGGTGGAACAAATGGTAAGTTTGCAATTGAGGGGGTGTGCTTTGGCACATATTAGCATACTAATTTTGAGGGGTAACTTGAGTTTTTCTTATTATTGCCTTCCAGTAACCCCATGAATGGTGAATGCAGCATGCCAAACCTGTCCACATGTTGCATATTTAGGTAAGGAAAGATATAATTCTTAAATATCCCCTGGGATATTTTGTAGCCTGTATAGGGGAGGCAAAGAAGTTGCTTTTGGGAGTATGGGCCAAACCTCATCTTGTTTCTTCCCCTTCAGAACTCTCAGAAGACATGAGTTGAAGAAGAGAGAGGACAATTGTCAAGACAAGAATAGAGACAGTTGAAAAGTAAAATGATACATAATAACTGAATATAAATGGAAATGGAAATAGAATAGAATAGAATAATAGATTAGTGATAGAATAGAGAATATTGAATATAGTAGAATATAGGATAGGAATAGGGTAAAATATAGACTAGGTAGAATAGAGTTAAGGAAAGGTTTTTTATGTTGTTTCTGCAGGTTTGCTACTTTTATTTATTTATTTATTTATATAATTATTTGTAGTTATTTATTTATTCATTTTGGAAATGAGGCAGAACAGGTAAATTTATATTCTTATACAGTTTTTTTTTATATATATATATACAGCAAATTTGCAATAATATTATTTTATAATTTTAATTCTATTTATATTTTTATACCCTAATAATGTGCCAATAATACTTTCAGGCAACAAATAAAGGTTTCAATATTATACTGTTCATTCTGGATGTGCTGTGCTTTTTTTTTGGGCATTGAGCACCCTGCTGGCAGCTACAGCTTCAGGGGATTGCATTTTGGAGTGAGGGGATTACTGGTTTGCCAGCACCTCCTGCTGTAATTGAGTACCAAAGACATCAATGGGGTGGGTTATTATGTGGCTCCCCCATCTGTAATTTACTGTGAATTACACTCTGAGTTTAATTCAATTTAAAGGCTGTCACCTGTAAACAATGATGCGTCAATTTAAAACAAGTTATTTTAATGTTAATAAACCTATTTAATTTAATGAGGATTAAACTCTGTCACATGTACAAGATGCCCAAATTATAATAGAAAGCTACCCCCAAAAGAGAAAGTCTTGATTATTTACCTCAACAGAGTTCCTTCTTTTCAGATTTTCCAACAACTCTGTGCTTTCACACTGACAGTTTTGATGCTGGATTTATGTCATAGCTCCAGGGCCTCTTTTAGAGCCTGAGAATCTCTCTCAACCATCCACATCTCATCCATAGCATTCCTACAAAACCCCACCACTATCTTGGGGCTACCAGTCTAGGTTCCACCCCTGTACTTCCTCCAGTTGGTTCAGTGCTGGTCTTGGGGAAGTCCCTGAAAATCCCTGAAGACCCTGACATCCATGACAATTTGCTAAGGGCTTTAGGACAAGTTTTAAGTCATTAGCTCATAACTAATTCCCATCCCTACCATTGTCCAACCAGCCCTATCACCAAACATTCTAAGGTACCTACATCAATGGTTCAATCCTCTTATC
Source organism: Alligator sinensis (assembly GCF_000455745.1). Lineage (NCBI taxonomy): Eukaryota > Metazoa > Chordata > Crocodylia > Alligatoridae > Alligator > Alligator sinensis. The sequence continues at coordinate 2,617,014 of NW_005842016.1, forward strand.
AGTGTCCCCTCTCCATTGTAGACATCTTCTACTCAGGGTCTAGAAAAAGTCACCTCTCTTCTTCCGAGTCTTCAGTGTCTGCTCTAGGAGTCTTGGGCATTAGGCTCACCAGCCTGATGCATGCTTGTTCAGGTGTCCTTCCCAGGTTCAGGCATCTCAGGCATCTTTTGGGTTAGGGGGCTACTCCCCTTAATCCCCCCCTCTTCAGAACTGTCACTATAGTACTTTGTTTTCTCAGAAGGTGTCTGGCAAGCCTTGGTGAATGAAGAGGAATGAAGAGTCTTACAGGTGTATTGTAAGAATCCATAGGTGCTTCTGTCTCCATTAGAATGGTCATAGAAAACACATGGTCATCTTTTGAGGGTTTTCCAAAAAGTTTTTGAAAATCACCAGTCCGGGGCTTCCAATCTATGTCCAATCCCTATACTTGCTCTGATTCTTTCAGCACTGCTTCTGTGGAGGTCAGAAACCCCTGAAACCCATGATGATTGGCTGAGGGTGGTGGGCAATTTCTTAAATGGGTCACAATCCTCTGCTATCTGATAGGTTGTGCCTGTTTCTCAGGGCATAGGGGTACAGGATTTGGGGGCCCTTGCATTGAAGCATATGGTACGATGACTGGCCCTTTTGTGGGGACAGTGTTTCCCAGTCAAGCAGTGGACCTTCTGATGTCATGGATCATATGGCAGGGGCAGAGGCTTCTGGGACCAAAATGGTAGTCAAGATGGTCACAAACATGGCTGCCAACATAGCACTAAGAGGTCATGCTGGCAGAGATTTCAGTGTGAGATTCAGTGAGATTTCATGATCATGTGATTAGGCATGGGCTTATGGAACCAACATTTTGGGCATCATGTGGCAGCCAAAATGGCAGTGAGGGATTTGGGGCTCAAGTGGGTGGAACTTCTGGGAAATGGATCATGGATTGGACAGCTGCTTTTGGGACTAAGATATCCACCAACATGGCTGTCAACAGGTGGCCAACATGGTGGCAAGGGGGAGCAGGTTTTAGCATCATGTGGGTGGATCTTCTGGCTCACAGACCACGTGATGGCAGGGGATTCTGGAAAACTATGTCCATCAACATGGTGGCCAATATGGAGGTGAGGGGCAGGTTTTGAGGTCATGTGGGTGGGGCTATCAGGGGCAGGGAGCATGTGAACAGGGAGGGACTTTCTGCTTCCTGTTTCAAAATGATTTTCAAGATGGAGACATCCCCTTCAAAAGGGGTGCTTCCAGGGGAACTACTAATGGCAAAGGTCAGGGGTTAGGGGTGGGATTTCCTGTTCCTACATACATGGAGACCAAAATAACCATGCGGGGTGGGGGGGAGAGTACTTGTTAAGGGGTGGGGCTTCAAGTTTGAAAAGAGGTTTGACCCTTTTATATTTTTATATAAAACACATTACATTGACATAAACATTTACTAAATATGTATTTAATATGTAAAATAATTTAATAATTGTTAACAAGCCTGAGGGAGACAGGGTAACAAAAGAGATAGCCAGATAGCTCTTGTTGGATCTGAATGAATTAAAGTTGGAAAGCCTGGATGAGCTTCCTCCCAGGGTCCTGAAGGTGTGGGCAGAGGACACCTCAGACCCCTTGGCAATGATATTCATGAATTCATCAACTTTGTCAAAGGAGGAGATCAGATTTGTTTGACACAATTTATCTTTCATAAATTCATGCTGGCTTCCTGCAATTACACATTTCTCCTCCAGATCCTTCCAAATGGCCTTCCTTAGGATTTGCTTCAGTAATTTCCTAGGTATTAAGGTGTGACGGCACTTGAACCACCTTCATTGAACACCTTCAAGATGAAACTGGATGCTTATCTTGCTGGGATCCTATGACCCCAGCTGACTTCCTGCCCTTTGGGCAGGGGGCTGGACTCGATGATCTTCCGAGGTCCCTTCCAGCCCTAATGTCTAATGTCTAAAAATGTCTATGAAATCATGGAAGATGGGCCAGGAACCAGAGAACTAGAAAAGGGCCAATGTAGTGCCCCTCTTTAGAAAACAAAGGCAAGAAGGAAGAACCAGGAAACTAAAAACCAGTTAGCCTCACCTTAATACCTAGGAAATTACTGAAGCAAATCCTAAGGAAGGCCATTTGGAAGGATCTGGAGGAGAATTGTGTCATTGCAGGAAGCCAGCATGAATTTATGAAAAATAAATTGTGTCAAACAAATCTGATCTCCTCCTTTGACAAAGTAACTACTTGTGTGGATTGAGGGAATGCTGTGGATATAGTGTATCTGGACTTCAGCAAGGCTTTTGACAAGGTCCCACATGACCCAATCATAAACAAATTTGGGAAATGTGGGCTGGATAGAACTACTATAGGCTGGATGGATATCTGGTTCAATAGCCTCAAGTAAAGGGTAATTTTTAACCTGTCCATGTCAGAGTGGCAGGAGGTTTCAAGTAGAGTCACACAGGGTTCTGTCCTGGGTCCAGTTCTGTTTAACAAGCTTATTACTGATGTTGATGCTGGCATAGAAAGCTTTTTGAGCAAGCTTGTGGATGACATGAAACTAGGAAAGACTCTAAACACATTGGAGGATGTGAACTCAATTCAGAAAGATCTTGACAGATTGGAAAGAGCTAACAGACAGGGGTAGAGCTAACAGAATGAAGTTCAATGCAGACAAATGCAAAGTTGTACACCTCAGTGCTGTCTCTGGATTTAGGACCCAGAGGCCTTGCTCCGGGGGGAGACCCAACCTCGCACCAACCATGACCTCTCCATTCAATTATAGGCAAATTTATTGATACACAGTGATAACAAAAAAGAAGCAATACAAACAATCAAACAATTCTATATATCTAACAAATCCTAGGGCTGTCATCAGAGTCAAAGTACATCTGACCAGGATGCAGTCTCCACTGAAGATCTTTCTTAGGTGTCAGATGTCAACAGTTTGGAGGTGAGATGCCGAGGCCCACACCCCTCCTCCAATGGGGTGGATGAGACAGACTGATGGTGTTCCCTTTGTCCATGGTGGCCGTGGGGACCCTTCCCCAGGGACAGAGATGGGGACCCTCTCAGGCCGTGGCAACACATAGGGAGTGCACGGGGGTTCATGTGCACCCCTGACAGCACTGGTGCACCCCCTGAAAACAGTGTTCCTAGGCAGGGGGGCAGATGCGAGAGCTAGTGCCCCCCCAAGAGTGCTGGCCAGGGAGTGCACCAGGAAAAGCGGTCCCCCTGTGGCTGATCCCGCTGACCCAAAAGTGCCAGCAGTGCAGCTGGAAGTGCCAGCGGTGTGCTGCTGCCAGTTACAGGTCAGCAGGATCGGCCGCAGGGGACCCTCCCCCCTGGCCTTCATGATAGGACGCAAGGGGTTCCCCCCCCTGCCAGTCGCTGACTGTCTATTGGGGGCACAAGTGCCCCCCCCGACTCAGGAGGTACCAGTCACCTATGCTTTCAGGGACGAGGAGGAGGGATGGGGAGGGGCCCTTTGTTACTCTCAAGTCTCTGCTTTTTTATTCTCCCTCCTAATGACTCTTGATGACTCTTCATCCATGGTTATCACTGGCTGGTTGTTCTCGCATTCATGTCACTTTCTGGGCTTTCTTCTAATTTGTTCTTTTCCTCAAAACTGGGAATTAGGCCTCCCTGATCTGGGGCCTTGTTAATTGGTGCCACTTTATCTTGTGTTATGGGCAGTGTAATATATACTTTCTTTGTTCCCAGACTGTTTTTAAGACTCCATGTTCTTGTTGGCCTTGTTGTGTTAGACAGCCTGTCTGCTTTGATGGCTGGGGAAAAACTATGTGACTGTGTGATCCAGACTCTTAGAAGTAAATTAACCCCTGCTGCCCATCCTGAACCATTTTAACTCATATATCTATACCTATAAGCCAACTCCCAAAATGCAAACCTTTACATACCATTTCTAAGCCAACACTCAAGAGGAATAATCAAAAACACAAATACAAAATGGGGGACACCTGACTCAATGGCAGCACTATGGAAAAGGACTTGGGAGTCTTGGTAGACCACAGGCTCACTATGGGCACATCCAGACAAACGCTCACATGTGTCTTGCAGCATCTCAAACCCCTTTGAGATGCTGCAAGGTGCATGTGCGGGAACAAAAAAATGTTCCCTGCACTGCATATTTGCAGCACAAGGGCAAAATTAGACCCCTCGCTATCCAGGGATCAAAAAAAATGTGCGCGGAACAGTGGGTCAAGGCACAGGTCAAGACCCTGTCTGGAAGAAACCCAGGAGTTGGTCCTCCTGGAGAGAGGACCTGGTTTCTGGACAGAGCATCTCTGTGGTGCTCCTGTTGTCCCCGGCACTGTCAATGGTATGTTAGGGACATGAGGTGCAGGGGGTTATGGGTGTGGGTGGGCATGGGTGCGTGTGAGGAGTAGAAGAGGGATTTGGGGGGCTATGGAGAGTGGTGGGGGATGTCAGGGGGTGTCAGGAGTGGAGGGAGTTGTTGGGAGCTATGGGGATTGGTGGGGGGATGCTGGGGAGTGGAAGGAGTGGAGAGGGTTTTCGGGGGCTATGGGGAGTGGCAACGGGATGCTGGGGAGTGTCAGGGGCTATGGAGAGTGGTGTGGGATGTTGAGGAGTGTCAGGAGTGGAGGGGGATGTTGGGGGCTATGAGGAGTGGAGGGGGATGTCAAGGGGTGTGGGGAGCAGTGGGGGGGTCTCATATGTGGGTGGGTTAATGGAGGGCCTTGAATGGGGGCTGCTACACACCTGCCCTGCCACCTGGTCCCTGCAGTGCCAGCAGCAGCAGGCAATGTGACTGTGGCTATGCTGCAGGCACAGCCAGCATCAATGCAGCACTGTGTGACCCAGGCTTCATACATGCTGAATGGGTCTGGCCCGGCCTGCTAGTGCACAGCCTTGGACAAGCCGGGCCGAGTCCATTCAGCATGTACAGAGCCTGGGTCACACAGCGCCATGTCACCGCCTGCTGTCACTGCAGCAGAGCCACAGCCCTGCACAGCCCCACTTGCCTGCTGCCACTGGTGTCACAGGGGCTGGTTGGGGGGACAGGCATGTGATAGCCCTTGCTCAAGTCCCTCCATAAAGCATGCCTGATCCTCATGAAAAATGTGCCCCATTAGCCCAACCCAACCCAATCTGGCCCAGGCCATGCAGCTAGCATGCATTTGCACAGGAGCTACACCTTCCAGAGCTGTGCCTCCCAGTCAGGTGCAAAGCCAGGCTAGTGAGCCAGGCTGGGCCAGGTCCTGCCATGCACCTCCTCCTCGTAGGCACCATGGGTTAAGCAGCATTGCTGCCAGAGGCAGGACCCTGCACAGCACGCAGGGACAGCGCACCGAGCCAAACCATGTCCTGTTGGCACTGGGGTGACTCGCACTGCCAGACTAGACTGGTTCCATGGCAGCAGGACCGGGTGTGGAGCACAGAAACTGTGTGTCACACCTAGCCAGGTCCTGCTGACACTGGGACAGCTCACGCTGCCAAGCTGGGCTGGTTCCATTGCAGCAGGACCCAGCTTGGCATGCTGCACACTGTGCTGGGTCCTGCTGCCATAGAATTGGCCTGGCCTGGCAGTGCAAGCCACCACAGTGCTGGCAGGACTCGGCTCAGCATGACACATGGTCCCCACAAGTGGCACCAGCCCCTTGGTAATACCAGTGAATGGTACAGGCAGTGCTGGCTCTAAGCTGCTTGGTACTGCGCCACGCCACACCATGTGGGGGCTGGCAGCAGCGGGCTCTGATAGCCCCACTCCCACTGCGGCTGCAGGGGAAAGTTGTGGGCCCTGCATGGGGGGCTGTGGCTCTCCAGATTGTGGGGGCAGCATGGCCCTCTACCAGGGACCTCTTGAGCATATATTGACAACCTTTTACAGAAGCAGAAAAATGGCTGCCATGGTTCCCCTGCACTCCCTGTGATAGATTAGGGTGTTTGGTCTATGTCGTGTCAGGGTTGCTCATAGTCTTATGTAGAGTATAGATTATAGTTGTATGGGAAGGTTTGGATAGGGATTAACCTGCCTCAGGCAGGGGTTTGGACTAGATGACCTCTGGAGGTCCCTTCCAGCTCTACTTCTCTATGACTCTATGAGATATATACATATGCATATGTACAAACCTATAGATACATACTGGCTGTAAACAGATGTCTCATTTGAGGCAGTCTGTGGGGGTTTCCCTTGATATTTGAGGGTCTGAGTTTTACCCTTATCTCCCTGAATGCCCTGTCTTGGTACTCCTGCAGTATATTCTGACTCTTTCCTGCCACGTCTTGATCAATTTTGATGTTATCAGTCGGGAGGTGTTACTATTGCAGTAGCAATCTCTCTTGTGGCTCTTTCGGACAACACCCAAGATTTAAATCATCAAATAAATCCAAGTTTTATATGGGTTGAACAATTCTCTTTATTATTAATTTTTTTCTTCTTACAACCACAACCAGGCAGACTGTGGCTATTTCAAACTGTTTTAGATACTTTTAATTTTCCCTTCAGAAACACTTTGTTGAATCTTGTCTTAAGTAATACACAATTATGTAAAAGTAACTACAGAACCATATATTTTAACATGACTGGATATTTTACTTTCAGCCTCTTTCTTTCTCCCCTTTTGTTTTTCAGTGAGATCTTATCTCACTAAGTCCTTCAGGACACTCCCACTTCTTTTCCATAAGGGTGTGGGAGTAGCCGGGACTCAGGCTCCGTTTTCCTTCAAACACCCCTGGAGCACAATCATCCCCAATCAATGTCAGACAGAAACTCAAAAAAGAAAGAAAGAAACAGCTTTTGTTGAACCTGATGAGCATCTGCAGCTCCTTTTTTCTCGCAGCTTCTGTTGACATTCCTGTGCTCCACCAAGCGATCTAAGAGTCGTCTTATTTTTCCAGGGACTCCAGACTCACTCCTCCGGTCATGTATTCTCCAGCACACAGGACCAGCTCCTGGGATTTCTCTGTCCCAATAGTTTTCCATGGCTTCTCTTCCTTGGAGCCATGGTTCACTCCCCTTTCTCTCCATGCACCGTGTCATCCCTCACCAGGTCTCTTGATCTTAAAGAAACAGCTGCTCCGGAAATGGCATTCTCCCCATGTGATCTCTCTCCCTGTTCAAAGTATCTAGTTTACAGCCAGTCCCTCTTCACACAGTCATAATTGATCTGAGTCAAAACCTGGGACAAAATAGGAGCGGCACAGTCCTTTACCTATATAGCCCTTACAAGCTGCATTGTTGCTCAATAGGGAGAGCATGCAGCCTGGCACAAGATGACAATCTGAAAGGCTTATCCTTGGAAAGACTGACTTGAATAAGCTGCTATTAATAGAGCCACCCAACATTGCCACAGAAAACAGTGTTAGCACATTTTATCTTGCATACCCCACAGGTACATCAACCGACACAGTAGTCTGGTAAACCTTTAAAATACCAGAATAAAACACTTTCTCCCTGAAGAAATGGGACAGCTGTGTACACATATTGACACAACATCCTTGCATGAGCACACACAAATGCAAACAGTCACTCATAAACACACTATCTGGACATGAACACGCACTCAAATTTAAATGAACACCAGTATACTCAAATGTACACAAATACATACATGCTAATAGTCATGCATATGCATACTCATATCACATACTTGTGTGCACGCATATACCTACTTATGTGTACATACAGGTGTAGAGACAAAAAGGCACAGCACTCTCTTTTTATTGCGCGCGCACACACACACACACACACACACACACACACACACACACACACACATTTTCCAATGCTAAGCTACTTTTGTGCCATACTGTATGTAAGAAAATAACATTAGAGTTGCCAGTTGGCAAGGCAATTTCATCTCAGTTCCAACCAGGAGACACTAACAATTTATATGCTTCTGTAACAGAGAATAATGGCACCATTGCCAATAGATCCTTACTTCATAAGCATGACCAGGCCCCACTGTATAATTGATTCTGGAGTTTACAGCAATTAAGCATGTCATCTGGAATAGCCATACTAAGGATTTTTGTCTGAGGAAGTCTGAACACATTATCTACAATTTAATTTTATATGTATGTATCTGTGTAAACAGGTCTTCACTACTATGAGAAGAAAGCTATTATCCCTTCCATTATGAAATATTTTTTTTAATGAGCTCCATGACCCAATTTAACTCCCAGTTGGTATGTCATCATGACCATTTCTAAATTCAACAGTAGGTGATGAAGTATAACAAATGAATAAAAGCTAGGAATACTTCCTAGATCATCCTAAGGAAGCAATACTGAGGAGCCCCAAAAAAGGCAAAAAAAAAAGAAAAAAGGGAAAGA